>NC_139031.1:32112916-32557989 GCF_964662115.1 Mustela nivalis | reverse complement strand
GATCGCTTTTGTAAGAACATTAATCCCATCCATGAGGGTTCTGCCCTCAGGACCTCACCTCCCAAAGGCCCTACCCCCCAATACTATCACATGGGGTTTAGGTTTCAACATCGGAATTTTAGAGGGACACAAACATTCAGTCCATGACAGTGCCCATGGTTCTTTATCCACAGAATGTTTCCATAGCTGTTTGATTACTGAGCAAAACCAAAAAAGCCCTAATTGCTTATTCCTAAAAGGTATCATTCTACCCAGGGAACATGCTGCGTAGACAATAATTCCAGAAATATCATTCCCTTCATTTGCCCACAAGGAAATATTTGTTTTAGAAATGATGTGAAATTCTCCACTCCAAGACACACAGGGATTCCTAGCCAATTACCTCAATAAACTGCAATGCTATAATGTCTCGTACTTTTCTATTACAATCCTATCTTTTACATCACATTTTCCTTGTTTGCCTAGGAAAGTAGTGGGCATATATTTAGCATTATTGTTAACATTTCACAGTGACTTGTGCGGGAAACAGACAGTATCTTTCCTTTCTACTGTTTACATCATTTCTAAATTCATTCGGCAATTCAAAAGGGATTATTCAGTACTCTAGGTTTAGGTTAAAAATAAATCCAACTACATTTTGGTGCAATATTATGGAGTTTTCTCAATCAAAATAACAACAAAAAAAGTTTTGTTCCTAGAATATAAAAATGAGTATTTTGTGCCAGCATTTGCCTTAAGATGATGAGGGACAGATATAAATAAGGTTAGCTTATATCGCCTCATTTTAGTAAAAAGAGAAAATTAGATTGATTATAGATCACTCCCAGGGTTTTTCAATTTGAACTTGAAAAGAAGAACCTTCGTTTATTTGGTTATGAAAGATGTGACCTGGAACTGTCTGTAGGCACATCCTCCGTATATGGAGAAACTGAGAGAATGAATCTGAAGTTACCAGAAAGAGAGAGAGAGAGAGAAAGGAGAAAGAAGAGGGGAAGAGAAAGAGAAAAGAGAATTTTAATAGGGTCAATAAACCCAACAGGTTTGAACTAATTCAGACTGTGTTTCTGTCATATGCAACTAGATAATGACAAGACACTGAGAAATTACTATCTTAAAGCATGTATTGCAAAGGAAACACCTTAAAATGTGATTCTGTTCAATGAGGGAGGCTATGAGGAGATAACAATCCTTTAAAAATGACATCAGGAGACTTGGTGAAATTTCTTTCCAGTTTTCTTTTAGGACACAGGCCATGTACACCAAAATTGTAACATGGGAAAATTCCACAGCAAATGTCAGGGTATTGGAGGTGTTGATGACTTCTTACAGCCTCTAATAAACTATAAGACAGAAGCAAGTTAGGATCCAAGCTGGCTCATCTGAGAGGAAAAGGGTCCATTGGGATCAATCAACAGTTTTGTTAAGAGAAGTCCTTTCCGTTGGTAGCCAGAAATACAAAGAAGTAGAAAGTCTGCTGATTACCAAGACTGAACACTTTGTCTTTTACTAAATGTAATGTTGGCTTGGACTGGTGCTTTCAGAAGGAGTCAGAGAAATGGGGAAGGTATAATCTCCCGTGATTCACCAAATTATCTGTTGCGTACTCCCTGCCTGGCTGCCTCTTCAACCCCTCATTACAGAATACAGTAACCTGGGATCAGCCCAATGGCAGGGTGAAGGCTTTACCATCTCTGGCTATTGTCTGGTCCACAGAAGACAATTAAATTGAGAATGGATGAGGTAAAGACCCAATTGGTTGCTATGGATTCAAATCTATGCCTATGGGGGTGCCTGGGTGGCTCAGTGGGTTAAAGCCTCTGCCTTCGGCTCGGGTCATGATCCCAGGGTCCTGGGATCGAGCCCCTCGTCCGGCTCTCTGCTCAGTGGGGAGTCTGCTTCCTCTTTTCTCTCTGCCTGCCTCTCTGCCTACTTGTGATCTCTGTCAAATGAATATATAAAATCTTAAAAAAAAAAAAAAAAAGAAATACATGCCTATGGTGCCTATGGTAGGTTGTATTTTCCAAAGATGACCACAAAATTATCTTCCATACCACATTCCTACTATGTGATTTTGATGTTTTTCCTATTGCATAGTGAGGTCTATGTCCCCTTGGACCTCTGTGACTACCTTAACTGACAGAATTTAGTGATGCCATAAGACTTAGGAGGCTAGTTCAGAAAATGCCTTCACTTCCACCTTGCTTTCTTGGGATACTTATTCTTGAAACCCAGCTACCGAATGTGAAGCTGTTCAACCTAACCCATGCTGAAAGAACACATGGAGAAACCATTTGTAGATGTTCTTGCTGGTAGTCCTGGTTAACAGCCATCAGCAACGAGACACATGAAGGTAACTTCAGATGATTTTAGTTCCCAAACATTGAGCCACCCCTAGGTTTCTGGTCTTCCAGCAAAAGCTCCAGACATAATGGAGTAGATTTATGAAGCATAATCTTGAATCATTAGGGGCCTTCTGTCTGTAAAAGCTTATACATGAGTCACTCCTCTAGATCTTTCTGAAGTCTTAAAAAAGGCTCCTATATACCACTCTAGATTTGGTCTTTTTCTAGAAATCCACTTTAAATTTTTTTTATTAACATATACTATAGTATTTGTTTCAGGGATAGAGGTCTGTGATTCATCAGTTTTAACACTATTCACAGCACTCACCATAGCACATACCCTCCCCAATGTCCATCCCCCAGCCATCCCATCCCCCCAACCCAATTCCCCTCCAGCAACTCTCAGTCTGTTTCCTGAGATTAAGAGTCTCTTACAGTTTGTCTCCCTCTCTGGTTTCATCTTATTTCATTTTTCTCTCCCTTCCCCTATGATCCAGACAGAGGATCATATTTCTCAAATTCCTCATATCGGTGAGATCATATGATATCTGTCTTTCTCTGATTGACTTACTTTGCTTAGCATAATACCTTCTAGTTCTATCCACGTCGTTGCATTGACAAGATTTCATTTTTTGATGGTTGCATAGTATTCCATTGTGTATATATACCACATCTTAATTGTTAATTTAAAAGTCATTTGCTTTATGGGAATGCTGAGTATAAGAAACAGTTTTACTTTTCAAACCAGAAAGTACCAGTTTTTTCTAATGTAACAGTGCCAGAATTCTTCAGTTCATCTCTTCTCACATTTTACCATAAGCAGTAAAAAGAAGCCAGGTGGCATTTTTATATTCTGCAGTCATCAAGTTCTAGGGATTTAGTATTTCTGCCTCACTTTAGACAATAGTCTTGGCAAACTATCTGCTACTACTACTTAGCAGTTGCTGCTTCTTCTCTCACTTCCAGTAACATGTGCATATTTTTCTTTGAACCCTTGTTGATAGCCTCCTCAAAGTCCTTCAATTTCAGCTGTCTCCTAAAAGTCCCTTAGATTTTCAGCTAGCATCCTCAAATGCCTTTGAGTTTCTTCTCACTCCTGCCCAAAGCCAATGCCACATTTTAGATTTTTGTTTGTTTTTGTTTTGGTAAAACTCAAAATGTGTTGTAGCATTTATTGTTTTATAACAAACCACTGAAGTTAGTTGCATAGAACAGTCATTTTAGTAGGCTTAGAAATTTTGTGGACCAGGAATTTGGACAGATCATAGTGGGAAAGTTTCTGGGTTGAAAAGAACTCAGGAAAGTTTTCTTGAATTACAGTTTTTGGTATTTGTTCCTCTGATTTGATTTTCTTCGTCAAGGATACTCCCTTTCATATGTCCATCATTTTATCTTATTTTCAATATTTGTTACTGTTTCTAGAATATTTTCTTTTACCCTTCATTTCTTTTTGATTTTTTAGAAAAAAACCTTCCTTTTTACCTATTTTTCTGAGGCATCATCAGTTTTGCCCTTGTATTCTTTTTCACTTAGTCTTCATTTTTGTAATTTTTTTTCATTTCTAATTTCATTTCTGAATTCTATCACCTCTCTTCTGAGTTTTTCTAATTCTGCTTTGTGTGGTTTTTTTTTCCTGACATGTTAACTTTTTAATGTCTTTTAGCTTGTTTTGAAATAATTGTTTACAGTTTCGTTTTGTGAACACATCTTTCTGATGTTCTTTCATTATCTGTAGGGAAGTTATTCTGCTTTATTTTTTCTTTTTATGACTTTTTCTTAATGATAACTTTGTATTTAGTTTGAGCTTGATAATTTACTGTTGCTCATTTTTGTGATATTAATTTTCCTAAACTTTTATCAACAGGCAGTTTTCAGAAAATTGTGCCCCAATTCAGAGAACTCCATCTTTCCTTGTTTTTATGACATATTAAAAAATACTGCAGTGCCTTTGGGTCCCTGATTCTGTTTCCCTTTCTAGCTGTTGAGCACTTGAAATATGGCTAGTGTGACTGAGAAGCTGAATTTTAAATTTTCATTTATGTTAATTAAATTAATTAACCTTAAATAACTGCATGTGGTTCCTGGTTAGCATGTTAAAGAGTGCTTCTGTAGCCTTTCACTTTTCGATATCTGTTCTGCCCCATCTTACTCAATTTTTATTTTCCTCAGGGCAGTTTCTTATTGTGGGTCCTTCTACAAGGGAATCCTTGAAGGCCAGTTTTGAAGTATCACGAGATTGCTTCACCCCCTTTAATCATTCTTACTGTGTCAATTGCTGTTATAAAATGCCCGCCACATTTTAAAATGAACTGGAAAAAATAAGATGCATAAGTGGAGAACATCTTGAGTTCTTTTTTCCATCAGACACCACCCTATTCCTTCCCTCCCTCCTCCCACAAAATTGTTTATACATACATGTCTTGAGGCTCTTAGTAATTTGTCTTCAACTGCTTGTATTTTGGGGTTTATGCAGATACCTTATCACCTAGTTTCATTGCAAAGGTTGCCCATGGGCTTTTGGTTTTGCAAACTAGTTAATTTGTTTTTTTCATAGGGATTTACAGAGAGATTAAAAATTACGCTGTCACTGTCCCTTCTTCCTAAAATGCTCTGAATAACATTTTAAAGAAGGTTTTTCCATTAAGAAATATGTCATGCTCATCATGCAATATTTTTTAAAGGAAGGAAAAAAAACCCAGGGACCCACCAATCAAAGACAAACCACTACTGATATTTTAGTGTATTTTTCTCATGTTCCTTTTCTGTGCAAGGTATTTCTACATAGTTGTGAGCATAGTCTGTATATAATTCTATATTTTATTTTGTTCCCATAATGTAATTGTTCACTATTACAAAAATTCTTAAGCTACTATAATTTAGAACCTCTAATAAATCTCTCATATGAATCATCCATTACTAACTTAGCCAGTGCCCACTGTTTGGTCAACTTAAAAAAATTTTTTATAGGTAATGGTTTGCTCTGAGATATGTTGGTACATCCCTACAGGACAATATGTAATCCTATACAGACTGCTAAGGAGCAATAATAGCTCTACAAGTAGCACAGGAGTTCCTCTAACATGTGTTAATAAACATTTCTAAAGAGGACTTCTGGAACCACATTAACAATTGAGGAGAGAGGTATAATCATCTCTGTCTTGAAATCTTATCTCACTTGTGTAGAAAACTTTCCTTTTCCTAGTGATTATGGTATGTTTACTATGTGTGCTTCTTTATATGTGTATATGTATATGTGTATACATATATGTGTATGCCTTGTATTTATAATCAGCCATCTGAATCTCTAACCCACATCTTTCTTTGGATCACCAGACTCAATCCAACTGCTCTAAAAAAAAAAAAAAAAAAAATATACAAAATACCAATTATCTTTCTCAATATTCCTTCTCTTCTGTTTCTTACCTTATTGAGTTAGATCTATCAAACCATTCTCCCTAACAGATGCCTAAGAGTCATTCTAGACTCCTTATCTTCCCTCCTTTCAAACCAATCAATTCCAATATTCTCCACCTCCTTAATAACATTGATTACCCTTTCTAACTCTCCATATCCTTTGCAACTGTCCTACTTTGGCCCTCAACCTGTTTCAAGTGAGATATAGCTAACATTTCACAAGTTTGCTAATGATTTTCTTTTTTAAAAATCCAATGGGAATTCAGCCCTCTTCTACAATTGACCTTGTTGACTAATTCCTTCTTGAATTTCCTCTCTTGGTTGCTGGAACTCTACTTGAATTTTTTTTCTTATATTCTAATTGGCTCTCATGTCCTTTCTGTGCTTCTCTTGTTCAGCTTTGCTCAATTGTAATACTCTCTTGTTTTGCCATCTCCCATGCTGATCTTACTCTGTCCATGACTTTCAATGATTTAACTATGTAGGCTGTTGAGTCCTAAATCACCATTTCAGTCCAGCTCTCATCTCTAAGATTTGTATTTAGATACTTTTTCTCATATCCCAACCTCAAACCCAATATATTTAGAACTGAACATTTTCTCCACCATCCCCCAGAGAAAGCACGATGAAACAAAATTGTGCCCTTCATCATATATTCTATCTTTTCCTGAACCATCTATATAGGTGATCAAACCAGAAACATGTATGCTGTCTTCTATTTATTTTTCTGTCAATTATGTTTAGTCAAGAGTACAAGTTCTCTTTAATATCTCTTTAGCTTAACCCCTGAATTACTAAATGAAGACTCACAATTTAATCCTCCTAACTTAACATTTATCCACCTCCATTTTATTTTCTATAATATTGGCACAGTAGATTCCAGATAGAAATCAACTTCTATCCTTGCTAATGATACCAACACAAAATGAGGCTGGGAGAGCTGGGAAGAAAGAGAGGGAGAAGGCAGAATTTCATGGTTTAATAAAAAAAAAGTCTCCAATTGTTTTCTTAGTGTCATCTCCAAAATCCCACCAAATAAGCCCAAAATTTATGTCATGACATTTTTCTGATGCCTTATTTAGACTGTTTTATTGGGTATTATCCATCTCTTAAGCTCCCTGAAAGAGACCAAATTCCCTAGTCATAGCTAAGCCTCCTGTTCAGGGAGCTTATACCCGGTAAACATTGTAGGGGCCCAAATATTTCAAGATGGTTTGGGAAAATGGGAAAGGAAAGTTTTACTTCAACTGAGTTAGAATGAAAAATTCACAATCCATTTTGATCATTCCATTCTTAGTTTATTAATAGGATGAGGAAAACATGCACATTATAAATCAATGCTCTGTTGAACAGTGCTAGCAAACAGCCAAGTGAGCAAAACACTTTAAGTGTTGACTAATACGAGTTTTGGCTGCTTTCAGTTACTCACTGAATTTTCAGAGGTAAAGGAAGAGACATCTGTACCCAGATATCTACATTTGTGGGGGGATTTCTTTTTAAAAATAGATGCCAGATTAGGTCACCCCTGGTCTGTGCATTGTAATTGTCATTATCACAAACTGAAAAAGAAATGGGCTCTTCTCTCTCTTCTCTTAGTCAATACACTGTGTCTATGTTCCCAAACATGCTGGAGGCACTGCCTCATGAGCTTTAGCTCTGCCCCCAAGTAAGAAACTGGACAGATCCCTACACCTCCGTGGTTCTCAGTTCCCAGAAATATGAGAAAGCTAGACTCAGTAATCCGTAGGATCCCTTCCAGACCCACCAATCTGACGGTATTCGCTGTAATGGCTGTAATGAATGAGGCCATAAATGGATCCTAGCTCTGGTGCACTAGTACTGCTTGTTATGACTATGAAATTTCATCAAGGCAAGAGAACATGAGCAGGAGCCTCACACCATTTCATGTAGAAGGGACAAAGGACACTCCCCTTCTTCCAAAGGAATGACACAACCTATCCGAAGCGATTTACATCATCGCCCTTTTTGAACAACTGAATGCTCAGAAAACATGTATAATCTTGTTTATGGACATTAAGTCTGTGAATAAGGTTCTTTGCCAGTGCTTGGGATTATGGAGAAAAGCATTTGGGAAATGGCCACCTCTACAACTCAGTGGTGAAACTGGGGTGCAATGACCATCATAGATATCCCAAACAGTCTCCACAATCTCAAGTCTTTCTCTTTGCTCTGAAAATAAACCAAGAAGCAAAGCAGTGAGATAAGTACTCCCCAGGACACATATCTAAAGTCCCAGGCAAACACAGGTACGAGCTGCCAGAATGGAAAGGGGTCTTCCTCATCTTCAGGTGGAGGCTGGGTGGAACTCAATTTCTTCCGAAGAGGATCTGCAGACGCTCGGTGCATCGAAAGAGACCAGGTCAGGGCTACCGGAATGCGACTCCGCCCCTCACCTTGCCGGCGACCCGCTCGGGCCGCGAAGGTGCGTGCGGCGCTCGGTGATTGGCGGCTGGCCGGCGCTGCCCCGCTGCCATTGGCTGCCTGGGCCTCTTTGTTCCCGGGCCCCGCCGCAGGCTGGCTGCGGCGGACTGGGCGGCGGAAGTTTGACGGCGCCGGCTAGTGGCTCCGGCAGCGGCGCTGGAGTCCCCGCAGGTCCTCCACCAGTACCGCAGCGAAGCCGGAGGCCAGGCGATCCTGGCCGTGAGATCCTGGACGGGAGGAGGAACTCCTTTGACACACAAACATGGACCTGGAGGCCAAAGTGAAAAAGGTAGGAGGGAAGCGGGCGGCGGGCAGCAGCCGCCTCACCTGCGCGGGACGCCGCCCCCTGGCTGCGGGCGGCGGTGGGGCGCACGGGGACAGCCGGCGCGAGCCCGTCCCGGGTCTCCGGTACCCCCGGGCCAGGTACCCGCCTCTCCCGGTAGCCGGGATGCCTGGCAGCCCGCCTAACTCCTGAGATCCGGGAGCGACGGAGAGTCGGGCGCGAGAGCGAGAACGGGCGCGGGGCATTGCTCCCCGTCTCCCCACGTCCAACGGTTGGAGGTGTCTGAAACTTTCCTCAGTATGTTTCAGCGGCGCCTGTGCCTCCCCAGAAGAAAAGGATGAGGGCAGGGCGAGTTCGGGCGAGATCGTGACACTTCTTCTTCCTGTCTCAGGAAGTTCAACTTTATTAAGCCTTTGTGGTTTAGGAGCAGTGAGGTGACTTTGACAGCTGCGACCTCCTCCCCTCCCACCCTGGCTGCTCTGCCTCTCGAAAGTGAGCGCTGATTTAGTGCACTTCCTTCGCATTCGCGGCTGGTGATAACGTGAAAATGATTTTTTTCTCCCCACCCCCACCTTCCCCCCCCCCATTCATTATTGACGTCCCACGCACTGTCTTCCTCTTAGTGCTTTATCTCTCAGAGAAAACGTTCTTCCTCTTCGGCAGCTGGCCCCAAAGGGTCAATAGTCACCAGTGGTTTAACGCCAGGGACGTTTCCCGCCTGGCTGTGCCCCCAGCCCCCGTGCTCCCTCTGCCTCCCTCTGGAGCTTCAGGACCCACAGCCCTACCTGAGCTGCTCCCTGACTACGGGAGCCTCAAGTCTCCTGGGAGAAAGGGGTGGGCACCAGACTGTGACTCAGAAGGAATGCTGATGTCACATTCCAGTATAACATTCTTTGTGAAAGGTCTCATTCCGGGGAATTGCTCCTGTTTACTTTGCGGTAAATTTAAGCTAGCTGTCCCTTATCAAATAGAGAAGGGAGTTTTACAGAGAGAGAGAGAGAGAGAAAGGAGGAAAAAAAAAAAAAAAAAAGAACCCAATTTTCTTCTCTTGTCCACTATGGTTGCCAATGTTGTTATTATTTCATCTGCTAAAGACAGAGTTCTTGACTTGAGCATTAATTCTGTTTCATGCCCACAAATGGATTTTTGAAAATGTAGGCAAATGTAAAATATTAGGTTAGGAAGCTGCTGAAATATAAAAACTTGCAGTAGAAGAGTAGCTTATCACTTATGAGTAGAACTGACATTCAAAAGGGAATCTAAGGACAGGAAAACATATGTAAATTATAAGAGTAATGTATTCTTTTCTATTCCCTTTTGATTTCTTATTCTTGACCTTTTAAATGACACAACATTTGTTAATCTTGCTTGTCACTAGGAAAGCATTTTGTTTGCTGCCTAGTTATCCTTCTGTTGCTGAAAACTGCTAATTTTTTCAAGTGGGTAAGAGCCATTTAATACCTGTCTAAAATTTGGGAGGCCTTGACTGTGCTTATAAATATTGATGCAAAAACTACTTTTTAAGAGTCAGCACCCTTTGGGGGAGGAAAGGATGAATAGGTGAAGCACAGATGATTTTTTAGGGCAGTAAAAATATTCTGTATGCTACCTTCAATGGCAGCTACATGTCAGTATATATTTGTAAAAATGCATAGAATGGACAATACCAAGAATGAGCCCTAAAATAAACTCTGGACTTTGGGGGATAATGATGTGTCAGTGTGGTCTCATCAGTTGTAACAAAGGTACCACTTTGGTGTGGGATATTGATACTGTGGTAGGATAATGTGGGAGATATGGGGGCAGGGAGTTATATGGGAACTCCATACCTTGTGCTTAATTTTGCTGTGAACATAAAACTGCTCTGAAAAAGGAAATGCACTTAAGGGCAAGGGGTCAACATTTAAAAGTGATTTTGAAATTATCTGAGACAAAAAAGGTAATTCTGAAGGAGAAAGTCCAAAGTTAAGAATTAATGTCCTTACAAGGGAAAAATTGAGACATTATATATAAACAATTTCCTTAGTTTTAAAAGGTGGATTATGATTTTTAAAATGCCCTTGATATATGATATAATTTTTCTCTTTCATCTCCCTTTTAGTTTAAAAGGTTATTTTTTCATCCAAGAATCTTACCCTTTTCTCTAATCCTCCTTCTGTCCTTCTTTTACCCCAGAGAAAAAGGATTCTATAAATTTAAAGCTCTTACAATCCCATGACAGTAACAAATGCTTGTTTCACCACCTTGTCATCATTGCTGATTCTCAGGGCAGAGTCCTCAACCAATAATTTGGAAACTACTAAAGGATCCCAAGAAAATGTCCAATTTGACTGCTAACCATAACCCTTTCTGTGCCTTTGTAGAATCCTCGACAGGCTTGATGTTCTATGGGTTTGACAGAAAGTTTCCTTGTACAAAATATTTGGAGATTCCAGGAATAGATTTTACAGTTTTAGCCGTGATCTGAAAAAGAAACTTGCATTCCTTTTGGAAAATGTTTTCCAACATATTGGAAGAAGGAAATATTATAAGATTTTTATCTCTGATCTATTATCATTTTGGTAGGCTAATTTTCAAGTCTCCCTTCTTTCTGGCTTGGGTATACAAGAAAGTAATAGTTTGAATGTACCTTTAAAAAAGCCAGGTTGGAAGTTGGAACAGAGACACAACCATTTATATAAAACTGTTTTGACGTCAGTTTTAAGATATGTGGCATTTTTTTTCTTCTAAAACCCTTATACTCTTGATTTCATGATGAATTTTCCCCAGGCAAATGAAAAATGTTACTTTTTTTTCCCATTAATATTTTGTGTAAAAAGAATTAAAGGTTGTCCTTATTCCATAACAACTTAAGCAGATGATACTATTATAGGATTCTTGGTTTATAAAAGGAGAACTTGGGTGTCTACATCATTTGCACAGATTTAATTACCAGTTAAAACCCACCATCATAAAAACAAGAGATTTTTATAATTAAATTTTGCTATATTTTGTTTTGTTTGAAGCAAGTGAGCTGTTGCTAGGATGTGAAGCTAGTTTGGTTATACAGTTTTTGTTTTAATATTTTAGAGTGGAATGTGACTTTTATGTCTGTGCCCTGTCTTCGGAGTTATTTGTCTAGATCTCTTCCTTATGTTTTATGTCTCTTCATTGTAATTGACTTTGTATAATAGAGGCCATGTCTGCTTGGAAAAAACAATGGCCTTTCAAAAGCAGAAACAGAGTCTCATTTTGTGGTGAATGGTAAATCATGGCCCACAGCCAGCTGTTTTCCTCTTTCCTTTCTGTGTTACTCTCCCATGAGAATCACTTTTTTCCCTTTAAAAATATACCAGAGAGAAGGAGAAGTCCCATAATTTCCCTTAGGCTGCCTGGAATTGCTGCAGAGCTTTTAAGTTTACTTCTTATTCATTTCTTGCCTCCTTTCTAACCTTTGTCTTTTGATCCTTCCTAACGCCTTACATATTTTTCCCAGGACTCTCTTCCTTGTTTCTTTAATTTTATTTTAAAAAGATGAGATGCACTTTTACAATTACAGGTCACAAAAAAATCCCCTTTCTCAGCATCCAAACTTGTTTTAAAAGCTTCTGTCATTAGCCAGAGAAACATAGTGAAACCACGTGACTGCAGTTGGCAAGAGTACTGAACCACAAAGATTATTTCCATTAGGAATTACAACGAGACTTTTCTCTTAGGTGGCCCTTGATTGAAGCAGAAAAGGCAAGTAAATGGTGACCTGGATGTTCAAATCTACAGTTGGATTCTCGGCTTGAAGCCGTTCTTGCTGTGAGAATCATTGGCAAAGCTGGGGGTAATGGGAGGGCAAGGTACTGCCAGGTCTCTGCCTAAGAGGCAGTTACTCTGTCTCTCAGAACAAGTACAGAAGAAAGTGAAGTGGTCCTCAGCTGGGCTTTTATCTCTGCTAACCCATGGGGTGATTCATTACATTAATTGGATATGAAAAGTCACTTTCTCTAACTTGCCCTGAATATTGGTTTGAATAGAACTGTAGTAGGTTTTCTATTGATTTTGTTCCTTTATGTTCTCCTATGAAGTAGAATTGGGGTTTTATCTCTCTGCTGGCTATTACCACATACCATCACCTCACTCCTTGACTTCGCTTTCTCATCTACAATACTAAATATTACTCATCCTTCAAGACACTCCCCTCCTCCCCACCATGCCCTGTCCTCCAGGAAATCTTCTCATTCCTAGCTAGAAGCAATATCTCTTTCTTCTGAATTCGCAAAGTGTGTAATCTGTAACTCTTCGGACATTCATTCCTTTCTCCCTCTAGATTATGATTTCTTCTTACCTAGATTTCAAGCTTCTTGAACAGTGAATTCCTTTTCTATTTATACGTGCATAGTTTTGTTTGCTGTCCAAAGCAATCCTATGAAGTAGATCTTAGCCTCATTTTAAGACAAAAGAAGCAGGCTTAGATAGGTTCTGGCAGTTTCAGATTAACCTAACTTGAGCCATAGTCTTCAAAACCATTCTTCTCCATCCTGTCCTCTAGCCCCTGAGTCCTCTTATATCTTTCCCTTGTTTGCTAAATATATGTTAAATGAATTACCCTAATATAAAAAAAGAAATAAGCAAAAGAGCGCATTTCATATTTTTTGTTTTTTGTTTTTTTTTTTTAAGATTTTATTATTTATTTGACAGAGAGAGATCACAAATAGGCAGAGAGGCAGGCAGAGAGAGGGAGAGAGAGGAGGAAGCAGGCTCCCTGCTGAGCAGAGAGCCTGACGCGGGACTCGATCCCAGGACCCTGAGATCATGACCTGAGCCGAAGGCAGCGGCTTAACCCACTGAGCCACCCAGGCGCCCCTCATATTTTTTGTTTTAAGGAATTATTTGGAAGAAGAAGAATTTTATTCCAATAAAATTACCACCCTACTGGTTTTCTGTATCTTATTTATATTTTATCCATGTTGTATATTTACCCTTTAGTATAAGTTGCCACAGACGTTCTTTGGACAGTCACAAAGTCTAAATAAAATAAACATATTGTGAAAAAGTCCTTCTCAGAGACTTTTACAGGCAAAGAAATTTTATAAGCTCCAATAATATTCTGGACCATAGCCTTTAGGATTCTTCCAACGTTCCAGCTTTTGTTGGGAGCAACGGTAATGCTGCCTCCTGGCTACTAAATATGGTCCTTGAACAATAGCGACCCAGCATTTGGCTCTGTGCTTGGGGTTATCAGTGACAACTGGAACTGTATCGAGGCACTTATGGGTTGAGCTATAGAAGAGTCCATCTACCTGCTGAAGCCGAGCTGATAGAAAGCTTTATCCATACATCGCTTGATAGGCTAAACCTTTCTTTCCCCCAGCAGCAAAGTGCTCAGTGTGCCACTGGACCAGCAGTCCAGATAGCAAAGAATAGGGGAGTTAAAAAAAAAAAAAATTAATCAGTGCTGGAAGGAGAACTGTTTTGTTGTTGTTGTTATCATTATTGTTTTAAATTTCCCATTCTTGATACAAGAACATCTATTAAAAAGCAATGGCAAACACCAAAATGATCAACTATTTCACGAGGCTCTCCCTGAGTTCTGGAATTATACCAGCACTGTGAACATGGAATTAACCTTAAGGGCCATCAGAGAGCAACAAGGGTTACTCTGAAAGGCCTACTTAGTAGGAAGAACATGATAAATTGACAAAAGAGGACTACTTCCAATGTTCTTTGTTCTGAGAACTATAAGTAGGAATACAGTTTGGCCCTACGCTAATTTGAATATAAGGTTTTTTTTACAAACCATATTATCCAGTGTGCTCCAAAACCAGAAAATGTCAGTATATGTAAAGACCTGTCATGAATGGAGAGATCTGTAGTATATCAGCTTTCTCACTTCCATTTATCAGTATGATGTCAGTGACATTTTGAGCTGAGTGAGTGGATCCTCGTCTACTCTAGTGTCTGTGATGTTGGCCACTTTGGTTCTCAGTTTCCAGATCTATAAAAATCAACAGGGGAATCAAGTGATTTCTAAGATTTCTTCAGACCCTGTGACTCTTTTTGACTTTGATAAATTACCAAGTGTAATAATGTTCCACAGTGCTCAGAAATCACATAAGGCAAGAATATAGAAATATGTGTAATTTTAATAAAATAGTATAGTGTATAATGTTATGCAGTTCTGTGAGTTTCATGAGGAAACCTATAAATAAAATAATTTTTAATAAATTTTAACTCTTTGCAACTTGTTTTTACTTAACTCACCTTTATAAGATTTGTAAAGTATTTGAAGACATTAAGTTTAATTATTTTATTTTAAATGTGTAGTATGACGTTTCAAATGCATAATAAACTGCTTCATTAGGTCAGCTAATCCTAGGTGTGATATATCACTTTCCTCGGTATTTAATTACAAGAAAATGAAAAAATAATGGATTTTTTTTTATTGTCTTTAAAAGTTCTTTCCCAAATTAAGATAATTTATTTAAAAATTATGAGTACTTCATGTGCCAAGCACTGTTCTAGACTTTGCAAGTGTAGTATGAGCAGAAAAGGTAAGGTACCTTGTGTCATAGAATTTACACTCTTGATAGACCAAAAAAGTAAATATCAAAATAAATTATCAAAAGCACAACTGGGATTATATCCATTAATATAATATAATATAATATAATATAATATAATATAATATAATATAATATAATACTACTTGTCAGCAATACACTAGAATTCTAACACAGAGAAGGGGCATTGTTTGGTAGTAATTCATAGTATTGGTTCCTGGTTTGGAAAACTTTGTAATTATGAATTCTTATCTTATTGGCAAATGTAAAAAGAATGAGAAAGCAGCTTTTACATATTAGGATGTGAAAAAGCTCACAAATTGATAAGGCTGTAATTAGTTACATTATACCTGTAAAGTTACACAAACTAAGTCTTCTTCCTAGTGAGAAATGTACTACAAGAGTCATTACTGGATTGTGGTTTTGGGTTTTTGGTTTTTTTTTAAGATTTTATTTATTTATTTGTCAGAAAGAGAGAGAGAGAGCAGAAGCAGGGGGAGCAGAGGGAGAAGCAGGCTCCCAGCTGAGCAAGGAGACTAATGTGGAACTCCATCCCAGGACTCTGGGATTATGACCTAAACTGAAGGCTGCTGCTTCACCAATTGAGCCATCCAGGCATCTCTGGATTATGTTTTCTGTTTACAGTCATTACTAGTTTTTGTTTGGTAACTACTGACATGAAACTATGATTTTTTTAAATATGCTCATTAGATCACTAATATATAGTACTTATAGGAAATTATTTTGCTCTTTACAAGGTGGTGAGTTTCAGGGAACATTATATAAACTATGAAGTATGAAACCAACTTTTTTGAGGAGAGGAAAACAGACTAACCAAATTGAAAACAGGTATCAAAACTTCATAGATTTTCAGGATTTTTAAGGAAAAATAACTTGGTAACTGGTAAGTTCACACCTGCTCTTTGGGTAAATGTCCATGTATTAAAATTTGTATGCTTTTCAATTATCCAGCCCCAGTCTTTGACTTTCCTATAAAAGGGCTTCAGTCATATTTAGATTGTTTTACCTGTTTTTTTCCCCCAAGTATCCAATTTACTTAACTCCTTACATAAATAATAAGGAATTAGAGATATAAGAGTATGCATGACTATAATGTTCTAATGTAAACTCGTGCTGTGCCCCTAAAATGACTTCTTAATTGCTTCTCTCTTCTTTCCTTCTCAATCAACTACTATAATCACTACCCACTGCCTATGACAAAAATATTAGGAAAGAACAGAACGTGAATGAAAAAAGAACCACAAGAAATTCATGAGGTATATTTTGAGAACATGCTGTGGAAGTACTTTGTTTCTGCCACACTGAGAAGTACATAGCTATAAAAATTAGTTGATTCCAGGTATTGCTGCTTTTATTTTGGTTATATTCTAAAAAGCAGAAGATCATAGTTTAAGATTCCCAGTTTGTCTGGTCCTTGGGTAGTCTACTAAAAATGCAGGGCTTCTTGGGTTTGAGCAAGGCATGAAGGGAAGCTGTATTTGAGAAGCCAGGCACTGAGGACTGCTGACATCTCAGCTGCCACATGACAACACGTTTGCTGCTAACAAATATATCTAATCTCTGAAATGCTGGATCATTCTCAAATCACAAATGATTCAGCCTGTGTTTATTATTTGGACATTCTGACCACTGTACAAAACTGTAAAAGAAGTTTCAGGTGGTCTGTTGGATAGCTTCTTACCTAAGCAGCAAGCCTAGCAAAAAAAAAAAGCTGAGAGCCCGCACAAATGCCTTGGTGCTGAGTCCATTAATAAGTCTGCAGCCACAGTGAACTTGCCCTTCCTTTGTTTGAAGATAAAGTAATAGCATGTTTTCATTGAAAAACGATCTTGCATAAGTCAAGTGGATTTTTGTTTCTTTGAGTATAACTTCTGAAAGTCTTCATAGAGCGAGTCACAAAGTAAAGGTAAAGAATATTTCTTCCTTCATGAGGTATAAGCATACAATAAAAGTAATTGGGGGTTAAACAAAACAAAGTTACCCTCTGTTCTTCATAGAGAATATTAAAGGGCAGTTTAAAATGTAAGATTACAAAAACTTCATTGCTATCAATGTCACTTGTTAAGTGTGTATCCCCAAAACGCTATGATGTCAGCTTTGGTCGGTAAAAGAAGGCAGACACAAACTGAACAGATATGTAAGTTAACTGTAGTGCTGGATAGAATGAAGTAAGTGCTGTAACATAGGATTGCTCAAAATAGCTGTGGGGAGGAACCATTTTTTTTTAAACTTTGAATCTTTCATGGGCCAGTATTTAAAAAAAAAAAAAAAAAAACTAAAAATGAATTGCTAAAAGAAAAAAGAAAGATGAGGCCAATTAAAAAATTATTAACTGCATCACCATAAAATTACTGTCAAATTGCTAATAATCCCTCATAGCTTACTCTCAGTTTCTTTATATGTCTCACCACAGACTAATAACCAGTAGTGCACAGACTGCCGCATTTTTGAGTAGCACTGCAATCACAAGAATACCGACAACTATTATGAAGTCTCCAAAGCAGCAGTAATTAACTTGGATGGATTGGGGAGTGTTCTATGGAGGAAACAACATTCAAACTAACTCCTATTGGGCACCTGGGTGGCTCAGTGGGTTAAGCCACTGCCTTCGGCTCAGGTCATGATCTCAGGGTCCTGGGATCGAGTGCCGCATCCGGCTTCCCTTGCTCTGCTTCTCCCCTTCCTCTGCCTCTCCCCCTGCTTGTGCGCTCGCTCGCCCTCTCTCTCTCTCTCTCCCCCTCTCTCTCAGTGTCAAATAAATAAATTAAATCTTAAAAAACAACAACAACTAACTCCTATTGGGTAAAGAGGGTTTCATTAGGCAAAGAAGGCATTGCAAGAAGAATAAACAGCATGAATCAAGAGAAAAGTCAGTGAAAAGGGAAAAGTCAGTAAACCTTTGTTATTTACTCCATTAACATATTCAGTTTGACTCTTCTAAAATAAAGCAAAGGTAGGTGATCTGCAGTAATTTCTGATTTTCCTCAGTTACAGGCTCAAATTGTGGAAGTGTGTCACTGAGCTTGCTGTTAAGGATCTGTTTCTCCGTCCTAACCCTGATTCTTATTTATTACACTATATCATCTCTTGAAGGAGAGGTGGAAATTTCACACTGGGGTCTAGTTTGTGTAGGCTGGGTTTGGTTCCAGGCTGTGGGTTGGGACCACTTTGACTCCATATATCTTTAGATCATGGGATCCCTGAAGTAAAGGCTGGAGTGGCAGAGGGCATGTCCAACTGTAGGAACACATTTTAAGCCTCTGCTATTCCCCAGTAGCCATGTATCCAAACTCAAGTCAAAGAGAGGAGCAGTCCATTCTAGTGACTATGCGGCTATGGCAAGGGTGTGAATTTTTTTTATAATTTTTTAAATTAACATATAATGTATTATTAGCCCCAGGGGTAGGGGTCTGTGAATCGCCAGGTTTACACACTTCATAGCATGTACTTTCCCCAATGTCCATAACCCCACACAACCCTCTCTCTACCTGCCTCCCCGCTGGCAACCCTCAGTTTGTTTTGTGAGATTGAGTCTTTTATGGTTTGTTTCCCTCCCGATCCCATATTGTTTCATTTATTCTTTTTCTACCCCAAACCCCCCACGTTGCCTCTCAACTTCCTCATATTAGGGAGATCAAATGATAATTGTCTTTCTCTGATTGACTTATTTCACTAAGCATAATATGGGGTGTGAATGTTTAATACTGCTACCTGACAATGAAGAATTGGGATCATTACTTCAATCTAGCACACATGCCAGAGTGGGACTGTTGAATTTTGTGGGCTGAAGTATAATTTCCTGAAGATCTCTCATGTATCAGAGTCTATTCTGAGAAGATATTCTATACAATATCACAGACTACTGATATTTCAAAAGCTCTTGAAAAATTATAAAGGAAAATTAATCTTTCAGTATCCCTTGGTTGATTTTTAGAGGAGCCTTTTCTCATTCTAGGCATTCTTCTGTTAGCCTTTAGACTCAGACCTCTTCAAACTCACTCCACCTAAGTCATGTGATCTCCATGTAAATAAATGTAGTGCTCATTTTTCTGGGGGTTTTCTGGGGAATGGCAAGTTGTCAAAGATTTCTAAGAGGAGTTACAAATTCTGTTACTGCAACAAATTGAAAGTAGGTTTCACAAATATTCAAATGTTGCTATGTGTTAGACTGTGCCATTGGTAGCAGAATAGAAAATTAACCCAAGAGAAATTGGGAGAAATTAAAGGTAAAGTCAGGCAAGACAGATTTTGATGGCTTAATATCCTTATTGCTTTTAAGATGTCACAAGTAAAAACAATAGAGATGTTGGTACTTTCTCATGGACCAGATGAAGTCAACCCAGAGGACAGGATCCTCCAGTGGTCCACCATTGCCCACTCTGGTGGAGCACAGTTAGGGACTTTAGAGGCTGCAGAACAGACTTTGATGGCTCCAGACAGAGATTTGAATTCCAGTTTGATACACCCCTAGAAATTTGGACACGTTTCTTAGCTTCATTAGCTTCAGGGAGTTTATCTATAAAACATGGAAAATACTTCCTTATTGGGTAATTTTGTCATTAAACAAAGCAATGTATGTAAACAGCACAGTTAGCAAGTGCTTAATCAGTGTTAATTATTAAATGCTGTTAATGTTCCCTGATCAGTTTTGTTTAGGTAACTAGACTTTGACATCAATAAGTAAATGAATTGGAGCAGCTGAATTGCAGCAGTTATCAGCTTTAGAATCCTGAGTTCATTTCTTTGCCCTGACACTTACACCTGGGTGAATTTGGCAAAGTTACTTAACACTCTAAACCTTGGGATCTTGATCAGAAAATGGGTTAGTTATTGATCTCTCAGGGGTATAAGGATAACTGAAATGGACATTTTAAAGCACGAAGTATGGTGCTTGCACATAGACAATAAACAGATGAATTGTGATCACTATCAATAAATTCAGCCTAGAAGAAAGAAAATTCTGCATAGAACTTAAAACCCTTTAACAGGCACCTGAATATATCATCAAGAATTTTGTGACAACATGCAGTTTCCAAGACCCCTGTCTGTGCTATTGGACTTTGGGTTTTTGTTTTTGTTTTTTCTAAATGTCCCTGAATGCCAATTCTGGGCTACTCTAGAGTAGAAAATGAGAAGACTGTCTTTTTGTGCTTTTTATCCTCCCCACCCCCTTCTTTTTCTATGCCTTCTCTCCATTGGGCTTGACTCTCCAGGTTCCTTTGGACCCTCTTGTTCCCTCAATGACTCAGCCAGTGCCTCAAGCCTTTCCCTTCATTCTCTGCTCTGCAAAAGCATGCCTGTTCTGCTCTCTTCCTGTATGTGTTCTGATTAGATAAGCAGTTAAGGGCAATAAGTAAAACAAGTATATAGTTACCTTCCCCACACCCTCATTCATCTGTTATAACAAGTTACTCCTAAAGAAATAATATTATAGCCCTTAGGCCTGGCAAAAATGATGACAACACTCAAGTTTTAGGACATACAGAGTATTAATAAGAGCCTCTGAAGATACAGCCATGTGTGGGATACACTTTTTAGAGTCAGCTGTTGAGGTGACTTCCATAGAGCCAAAGCTCAGCCGATCCTAATTAAGAAATCATTTCAGTAGCAATCATAACCTGTTATTGTGACATTGTTATAGCCTGGATTGTCCTTCTCAAATTAACAGATTGAGGATAATGCCTTGTTTGAATAGAGTCTGCGAGGAGGTATTCTATTGGTGAACATTTCAAGCAACTTCTTTTAAGCAATAGTATAAAAACATTTTGATAGTAGTCAGTTTGAAAAATAAGGAACTAGTATAAACTGAACAAACAATACATTTTTAATCATTTGCTTACCTAAAATAAGTGTAGATTTTTCTAACTTATTTTTTCCCTCATGGTACTGTAAGGTTACATTAGACTTTGAATAGGTAAGCAGTACAGTTAGGAACTCCTGACTATAACTACTGCCTAATTGGAATCAAGTAATTTGCATTCTGACATCACAAAGAAGTGCTATAATTTTTTTTCCTTAATTCTATTATCAAATAAATTTATGTAATAGAATAAAGTTTATATAAATCTTTTTTCTATTTTTAATGTACTTATTAAGGAGGACTATGGCATAGTATAAAAATAGTGAAACTTTTCTCTTAAATAGATTTCTGATTATTTCTTGCTATTCAAACTTGACATTTTATATTCCAATTTATGATTGTGTTCTAAAACACAAGCAGTATGTATATGTATATATATATATACTACCAAAAGTATGTATATGTGCTGAGATCAATGGAAAATAAGATTTAGAGACTAAAAATCATATTCTACCCTATCTTCTGGAAGATTGTTCCCTGCTCCTGACTGAGTGAACAGCTAACAAATCGATAGGAATAGAAGTATTTATAAGAAAGGGGCAAAGTTCTGTTCACTATGCCCATTTGGGTGAAGAGACACTTAAACATTTGAAATGGAAAAAAAATAAAGATGAGTGGTAGATAAGCACACCCTATGTCCCCTCCCTTTGTAATACGTCTGTCTCCTCACAAATCATTTATCTTTGGATTTAAAATCAAAACAGAAAAGAGGTTGTAGAAGACAGCTTTTTATTTTCTTTTTAACATTTGTTTAGCTGAGAGAGAGCAGGAGGAGGGACAGAAGAAGCAGGGGAATGGGGAGAGAGAGAACCTCAAGCAGACTCCACACTGAGCACAGAGCCCATTGTAGGGCTTAATCTCAGGACCCTGAGATCATGACCTGAGCCAAAACCAAGGGTCCGATGCTTAACTGACTCAACTGAGCCATCCAGGTGCCCCAAGGAAGCTTCTAAGATGGCCCCCATTTGATTCACAACCACATGAATTCATACTTTTGTGCATTTCCCTCCCCTTGAGTGTCAGCTGAACCTGGTCAATTGCTACCAAAAAGTATAACATGGCAGAAATGATTATATGTCCCTTCCAGGATTAAAGGCCACAGCTTCTGTCTTGGGTGCTCTCATTCTTGGGTGCTTGAAAGTGGGTCTTGGCCCCATTTGGGCCTTGTGATGACTGCATCCCTAACTGACCCCTGATTGCAATGTGGCAAGAGGTCCTGAGCCAGTTCATCTCATTAAGCCACTCCCAGATGGCCTGACCCACAGAAACTGTGAGATCATAATGTTTATTTTGGGCCCTGAGTTTTGGGGGTAATTTGTAACCAGTACAGACATTTAACATTATAAATCTAGAAATTTAGTGATTTGAAAAAAATGAAAAGTATTATTTCAATTTTTACCTCATTATATTACCCTTGGCCACTATATGGTATCTTCTATGTAACGTGTATATAGGTTATAAATAAATATATAGATATATCCTATATAATGTATATATAGATAATATATATATATATATATATATATATATATATAGGTAATAGATAATATAGCAAATAATTTTCGGTATTAATGTTAAGTCTACTAGTTTGAATAAGCATCTTCCAGCTTTGAAATTTAATTTATTCATCTGTATTTCATTGTTTTATTTATTTTATTTTTTCCAGGGCATGATATAAATATATTTTAGATTCATTGTTTCTCTTAAAACATTTTTCCTCTTGATATAACATTGGAAGAGACCTATTTTGTGTCCAGACCCTGGAGATTTTCCTTGACTTGCACCCCATTCTTCTGCAGGCCTTCCTGCATGTGTGAATAATCACCTCAGGGCCTTCAGTGTTAATGCAGCTGGTGTGCAGACATTCAGGTTCCTTATAACCAGTCTCACATTTGTCTAGGAAGGAGGAGCTCCTGGCTAGTGAGGAATAGACAGTTTTTCAGATCAAAACCTAATGTTCCAGAGAAGTTACAGATGAGAAATATTACTTATTTAAATTATTATTTATCTTCAAACTCTCATTTTGGAGAAGAAAAAATGATGGCTTTGGAGTAAAGAGCTCAGGACTTGGAGTTATAATTGCTAAGATTCAAGTCTCAGTTCTACCACTTGCTAGTTGGTCAGTCTTGGACAAATTACTCAATATGTCCAAATCCTACTTCCCTTCTTTGTGAAACAGAGAAGAAAACACTTTGCCAAAGCTTGTCTGGAGAACTGAATGGGATGGTATATGTGCTGTGCCTGGCAGTGCCAACACCTTAACAAATGGTGGTGGAGGTACTTTTAGCTCCACCATCACAATCACCACTGCTCATGAAGAAAAAGCATAGTTAGAAATGTTTCAAGGTATCCTATCAGAAAGAGAAAAAAGTAGCAGGATCTACTTCTGATCTTTGTCAAAAAGTTATCATATTTATTGAAATTGTATAGATGTCTTAGGAGATCTGCTGTCACCTGATTACATCTCAGACTGAAGTAGACAAGTTGCCTTGGTGACAGTCCGTATGTCGCTTACCTGATTCTGGTACTGCCTTTAAAAATGTAGGGACAGATTGAGTGGGAGTTATCTACTTAATTTGTTAAAGTTCCAGGAAGAGTGACACAGTACCTCCAGAATATAATTTAGTATAAACTAGGTTGAAAGATCACTTGTTTCCTTTTCTTTCCTAACACAATAATCTATGTGATGGTATACTACTGTGTGTGAATAAAAATGTCGGTCCACTTGGCTCACAGTGAATTTTATGATACAGATTCATGTAGGGCTCTGGCTTTGCACTTATGGCACTGAAAAACTGAAGGAATATGGAAATAAATCCTAGAATCTACAGTGAAGAGTTTTATTCCCATTTGCTTCTGTATAAGAAGTATCTTATAACTAAAGACCCTTAATTGATTATTCTATTCTTGAGCTATAATCCGTAGTATCAAGTTAAATATTCTATTCTTTCTATCTTTAAAAAGTTAACTTACTAAGTAGTTAAAAAACTAACTTACTAAGTAGTACTAAGTTACTAAGTAGTTATCTCCAGGATCTTTCCATGTTCATGACCTACACTTAGGCACTAATGGTTAAGAATAGGCATTCTGCAATACAATTTAAAAATTAAGTTAATTAACCTGGGGCAAATTAAAAATTCTCTGCTTTGGTTTCTTCATCTGGATGAAAATGCAGATAATTAATAGTATCTCAGAGACTTTCATGGGGTTGTTGCGAGGATAAAATGAGATGACCCATCTTAGAACCATGCTGGGCAATAACTAGCCCTACCAGAGCTGCTTTTCTTTTTTTCTCTTTTTTGAAATCCAATGGGATTCCCTGGGGTAAAAGTACTATGTGAACTTGTGAGATAAAAGTACTATGTTAAAGATCATTAGATAATTAAGGCAAATATTAAATAAAACTTTCTGGCATTTCTGTCAAGTTTGGGCCCTGTGGCAAGCATAAGGATTCAAATATGAACAAGAAACTTGTAATCTAATGGGGTAAACTGAGGTTAAACAGTCATAGCACAGTAAAAAAGGACTAAGTAATAGACTGATGGGGATATAGTACTTGGCTGAGAATAGTCCAAGAAGGGCATCGCATAGTAACTGATGTTTGAATTGGGTATGTACAAAGAAGGATTTTGCCAGAGGGAGGAGAAGGAATGAGATCCAACAAAGGGGAGAAGCTCCTTTGGGAAGCCGAGCTTTGTGAGGAAGAGAGTAGAAGGAACAAGAGAGAGGTGTGGATTGAAAACAACCTTCTCTGCCATGTTAAGACTTGTGGAATTCATTGAACTAAGTAAAAGCATCTAACAAGGGGAATGTTGTGATCATCTTTAGATTTTATTAAAATAATTTTGAGAGTGGCAATAAGACACCATCAAAGGGAGCGATCATTGAGGAGAGTGGTCCCGGTTGACATGATAGAAGTGTGAAACTGAGCAGTGGAGTGGAGGTGAGGGGAATAAACCATGGAGTCTTTAGAGGAGAGACCAGCAAGACTTGGAGCATAGTAAGCATGGCTTGACAGGGACAAGGAAGACTCTGGGCCCCAGCTTGTACAACCAAGTGAGTGGTGACAACTTTTTCTTCCTTCTTCCTTTTAAGTATGTCGAACTTAAATGAGAGATGGAAAGTTTTTGTTCTTGCAAGCAAAAAAAAAAAAAAAAGATATAGCAATTTTGCTAGAAATGATTAATAGTAGCTCTTAATCATAAATTATTTCTTTGTATTCTCATCTAAGAAATTTACC
This sequence comes from Mustela nivalis, assembly GCF_964662115.1. Taxonomy (NCBI): domain Eukaryota; kingdom Metazoa; phylum Chordata; class Mammalia; order Carnivora; family Mustelidae; genus Mustela; species Mustela nivalis. The sequence continues at coordinate 32,532,857 of NC_139031.1, read as the reverse complement.
AAACTATCCAAAAGTTGAAGGAGCCTCTTTTTATATTTAAGTCTGGTTTTCTAGGGGTTGGGGGTGGGTACTGCAAATCTTGGTAGAGATTGGGAAACAGCCAATGAACAAAAATTCTAAAACAATTTAAATTTTTGTGTCACCAATGAATCAAATAGATTCAGGTTGGGGGAACTTCCCAGATCACACCAAGTTTTTAAAAGAGCCATGTGCTGAGAGAAATTATTTTTTGGAAATGTTGTTCCTTTGTTCAGAATATTCATTTGTTTGAACGAGATCTAAAATGCTTCTTTAAGACTGTAATATGAATATATGTATGTCTGCATATGTGATAAGTAGGTAAATAACATGCACATGTACAGAAAGAGAAGATATGCATATTTCCTATAATCTACCTAGGTCTGCTTCATTCCAAAATGATTAAAGAAGTCTTAGTAACACTTGCTTGTTTAGTAACCACATATGATTCTTTGCTCCAGAGGGAAATTTGGTTATGAAAACAGCATGAATCAGATGATCTCACCCTGAATACTGCATAATATCTTCCAGACTGAAATTATCGCCAAATCAATTCAGACCATGTTTGAAATACCAGATGTTCCCTAACCTTCTTTCTTTTTTCTTTAAAGTATCTGACATACAATACTCTTTCCTGGGTCAGCAGGGTCACTTGAAATGTTGCCAACCTATCTGGTTACCTGAAATTATGAATATGGAGAAATTGATTCCATTCCCATTTTTTACCCTAGAATAAGCAGGGGACAAGGGATGTTTTGAGGCATAGATCATGGTAATATAAGTTCAGGATCTGGAACCTTTAGTTAAGGATATTTTAAAAATCTTATTTGTCTAAGACTAGTATTTCAGGGTAAATACTATAGAGTCATTTTTATTTTCTGAAAGAACTTTGATAGGTATTCCCAAAGCCTGACTGTAGTTTTTCCAAATATAGTCAACCCAAAGGATTTGCTCTTTTGGATGCTGAAGAGAAATTAATCTGTTATATCCTTGTATTGATACTGGCCAGAAAGTGTTACTAAAATTATATGAAGTACGTAGAGAGCTTTGGGACCTATGTGCTTATGAAAAACATGTTTTTTTTAACGCGTTAAGTGTTGACTCTGCAGGGAATACCATATCACATTTGCTGCTAAAATAATTACGTGCAACAGAACTGTGTCTTATACCTCAGAATTTAAACTTTTTGTTTCCTTTATAAACTACTCTTCCAAACTGAATTCGAAATGATTCTAACCTATAGGAGCCAATAATCTATTAGCTTTCTCAAATGACTATTGTCTATTTAGTGTTTAAATGTTGAGCAGAAAACCATGCTGAATAACAAATTCAGATCACGTTAATCTGAAACCTGATTTGCAGTCATAATTTTAGAATTAAAAGATTGTTAGAATTGCTCTCAGTTCCTTCATTGTCTACACGAAGAAGCTCAGAGAAGAAAAATGACTTCTGACATCATTGGACTTGTCAGGGACTCCCTGGGACCAGATCACACAGTTTTCCTGACTCTTTCAGGAGCTCCTTTTGCATTTTCAGTTCTCTGGTTAGCCATGTAGATCTTGATCATTTCCTTAATACCAGGCATAGCTAATTCTCACAACATGTTATTACATGTGAGCACACATATCTCGGTGTTTGTATTAGTCCAGGGATCTGGATTTCATTTAGCTTCACTTGCCTTAGCTGAGGAGCCAGTACTTTCTGGGTGCCCCCTCCCCTTCACCACTCCCTCCCACATTCCCCTGCACCCATCCTGGGTATCATTAAATAATGCCTTCCCTGTCTTACCCCTCCCCAAGAATTCTCAAGCCCAGATGCCTGGGCAGAATCTAACCTACATGATCTGGATATCTAAGAGTCGCAGCCAGGGCCCTTGAAGACACAAGGATGCTAACCAGAAGGTGCAGCCTGTGTTGAGGATAAAGGAGATGGAAGAGATAGAGGGAGAAGAATCTGGGATCCTGCACTTCCAGGAATCCTGAACACAAAAGTGAAGGAGGGAGAGAAACTGGCTGAGGATAATGGAGTTCCAGACCGTTGGACTAAAATTAGGAAGAGTTGGGGGAATTCGGCTCCTATGACCTCTACCCAAAGAAGTCTGGGAACAGGACCCAAGAAACTGTGCCTGGGGCAGCTCTGGCTCGGAAACTCATTTTGTTATTGAGCAGAATGAGCACACTTTCCTTCATCTGAAATATGTTTGACTTGTGAAGGGAAGGATAGCAGATGCCTAAATGCCAAAGTTGTGGTAGAAACAGAAACAGAAGTTTGCCTCACACCAGTAGAGATATGTCCACTCTGGTGCAGTTTTCTCATATAAATTGGAATTAACAGGATTAGAGAACACATTGCATTCTAGGTGTGGACCTGGGCAAACACTAGGGAAAACACTAGAGTAGAACCGTGTCTTTGCTATTAGTGGCATTGTGCCTCTTTATCCTAACAGAGGCTGATAGAGTCAGAATATGGAAGAAGGTCTCACCCAAGAAGTGGCATAGGTTAGAGATCTTTATTGCTGGGTTTCAAGGAAGTTAAAGTTTTATAGTTAAATACTTAACAGCTATAAAATAATTTAATGAAATTCCTCTAGGAAAACAACTTTCCAGTCTGAAACTCTCTCTAATCCCTTTAGCTATGAACAATGGTTTTGAAAGCTAGGTGTCTTTTTCATTTGTATGTTATTTTTAACTAGAAATTATCATATGTATCATATTGCCATGATCTCATTCCACACTCTTTCATTTACTCGTTCCTTCTCTGTGATATTTTCAGATTCGCCTCCCTCCTTGTGTCTGAGCATTTGGGGAAAATGAAACTGTATGTGTTTGGAAAGGTGGGAGGGCTACTCTCTTGAGGTAGTCATAACCTGTACTGGACCAAGGAACCTAGACAGAGATTTCATTGGCCTTTCAGGCTCAACCCGGGGTGTGTGTGGGTGTGGCCTGCGGGACCCTGGAGCAGTGTTCCTGAGCTCTCTGGGGCAGGCTGCAGAGCCCTCTCCTCAAATGGCTGCTATGTTCAGAGCCAGATTCCTGCTCTCCACAGAGGGGGCTCTGTGGCACAGCTAGCCAAGCTTGAGGGGTGCTCTTGCTCCCCCAGTCCCCAACCATCCCCTCCACTGCCTGCATGGCTTTCCTCCAGTGCTTGTTCCCTACCAGTCTCATCCTCAGAAGATTATTTCTTCCTTGGGAGAAGGAAAAGAAAAGGAGAAAGAAAAAAAAAAAAAAAGCCCCCTCCAGCCTGCTGCAAGTCTGATTCGATCACCTTTAGAGTGCCTTAAGGTGTCCCAGCTCTAACAATGCCCTCTTCTGCCACAGACCTTGACATCAGGTGTCCCCTCTGCCCTAAATGTGCTTTTCCCTCTCTCTGCTGAGTCAGATGCTGCTCATCCTTTCCTCTCAGTTCAAGCATCATTTGTTCCAAGGAGCCTCCCCAGCCTTCCTGACACATTTGTACATTCCCATTCTAAAGCTCTCAGTCATCTGCATTTAGAGGCTTGTAGTCCTTTTCCTTGAAGCAGAAATGAACCAGGGAATCTTTGGAGAACTGACGGGCTTACACCCAATGCTCTGCGCAGGTCCATCTGCAGCGCAGTGGAGTACCTGCCTGACCAGGAGTGTTAGGTTAGCAAGCTGCTGACTGGCTGTGCCATCAACCGCCTTCTTGATTTGAGTTTCCTGGCCTCTTACATCAGGGGGATGCCTAGACCTGTCCAGCAATAAGAATTTGTGGGCCACTTTAGAAGATGTATTCATGAAACATCACCAGTTTTAATAATTCTATAGGTAAACCGATCACTATTGTAAAAAGATAAAAAGCAGGTAGGAAAGAAACAATTTGCCCCTTTCCAATGCTGACTTTCTAAGTTGGCAATTAATAGCACTGGGCCTTAGTGTAAAACCTCTGCTGACCAATTGGGGTTCTAGTTATATTAGCTAAGCTTCCAAGTTCCATTCAGAATTAGAGAATCAGGTGCTATTTTTCGAGTATGCTTGCAGGATTTTATCAAGGCTGGCGTTGCTCAGTCCAGGTGATTCAGATTTGAAAGCAGGTAGGAATTTGTGGACGTTTAATTTAATGTGTGTGTGCATATCTCAGTTATGAGATAAAATGTATTTCTTACTGTGAATTATATACAGGAGAGTTTAGAAGCAGCTGATTTAAGCTAAACTATGTGATTAAGCCTTAATAATGTCATCTTAATTTTTATTTGGGATCAGAGTTTGGTAGGAATACATGAAACACCTTATGAAGGAAATCCATACACCTGGTGAATTCAGGATTGTTAACTTTCCTGTAATGGAAAATTAGAGCTTAAAAAAGAGTACCCTTTTTTAGATTTTCGATTCGTTTTAGTCTGGGTATCGTAATGGAGAAAACTCTTTAATCACATTCCTTACAAAGACCAGAAAACTCAGGGGTACCTGGGTGGCTCAGTCAGTTAAGTGTCTGCCTTCAGCTCAGGTCATGATGCCCAAGTGTGGGGATCGAGTCCGGCATCTGGCTACCACCACCTTCATGTTCTCTCTCTCTCTCAAATAAATAAATAGAATCTTAAAAAAGAAAAGAAAATTCAAATAATGGGTTTCTCTCTCTATTGCTTAAACCACTTTATTTCTGCACTGTGAGCTGTGATCATCAGTGACAAGGAAACAATTTGATTCCCTAAGAAAAGGCAAGAAAACAAGCAAGCAAGCAAGAGAAAGTGTCACCTAGTATTAAAGTATACAGCTTCAAAATCTTTTTAGATTTTGGTAATGGGGACATGGCAAAAGTGATGAAGTTTAGTTAGTACTGGACAGAGTTGTATCACCTTTAGAGAGTATGCTTGAGACGACCTGGCTTAAAAGTTAATGTTGTTTGCCCTGAGCAGCTGGGTTGACCTTAGTTATGGTAAGAGGATATGGTCATTTTCTTCAGAAAAAAAGGAAAGGCTTCATCTAAACTTGAGGGCATGGTGAGACTGATCTTTCAAGGAACAAGTAACAGTTTGGTTTGGATTGCATAGCAAAGACACAACTTGAACTCTTACTCCAGGCACTAGGTGGTAATGAATCTGTCAGCAGTCACTGATGTGATATTTAAAATACAGAGTGACCTGGTCACTGCTGATTTGCCGATGTGCTGATGTAAAGTGGGCTGGTCTTTTTTACTCTAATATCAATAGCTGGGTAAAAGAGCTTTCATGACCTTCTTGTGTCTTTCCCTCATCTGCACCTTCTTCTTTTCTGTGTATTAAGTCATGTCTCAGCAAGTTCCCAAGAATTATTGTTTAATATGATTAAAAAAATAGTTTGCCCTATTAAAAAAATATATTGCCCTATAATAAGGGCAATAGTACATCCCTTCTATTTCCACCCTAGGCATAAAAACACAGGCTTCAGAGTCAGAAAGACCTGGACCCAGATCACTTCTCTACCATTTATTTACACTTTGAGCTTAAACAAGTTCTGTAACCTCTCCGAATTTCAGTTGTCATCTCTAAAAGAGAGAATAATATTGCCTTACTTTGTAAGTGTCTTATGAGATTTTTTAAGATTTAGGTAAATGCTTACTTCTATTTCTGGCATTCAATATATGCTTGTTGCTATTATTATTATACTTATAATAAATAATATTTTGAATATAATAAATGTGATATAATAAATAAAATTGATCACATATTAATAAATTAATAGTAAATAATAAAATTAAATAATATTATTTTAATCATAATTCCTAAAATCTTTTTCATATTCCTTGTTTGCTGCAAAATATGTTAATTGGGGGCAGACTTGCTTTCCGAGCTCTGGCTCTTTGCTCCCTGTTCCTATTGTATACAGGGCATGTAGTAGCCAAAGAGATAAATTTATGACTTTTTTGCAACTTGCAGTATTTATAGTCTTCTACACAGTTGTATTCTGGTGCTTTTCATGAAAAAGCCAATAAGAATTAAAGGTATGTTGTGTAGGTATTTCTAGTCCCCATATCCATATCTAGGTGTCATCATTAACCAAATAATGTGATACTCATAAAAGATTTGTTTGAAATTACAGCAATAGGAGTGGTAAGTGGAATTTATTGAATTCATAAGATTTTAAAAAAGTATTATAATATACAATGTTTTCTCCTTAACAGATGGGCTTAGGTCATGAGCAAGGATTTGGAGCCCCCTGTTTAAAATGCAAAGATAAATGTGAAGGATTCGAACTACACTTCTGGAGGTAATGTTCTAAAAACTGTAAGCACATGAATAATTTCTGCTCTTTGACACTGCTTCCTCAGGCAGTGGAGATCTCTTGCAAATTCTCTAGCATGGCTACTCAGAGGTAGATCTGTCATAGTCTAAGAAATAAACAAATAAATCTATTTTGTCTTCCTACCATTAAGTGTGACTGGGCTAATTAGATCATAGTAACTATATCTGGAATTGTTTATTTGCTGTCCTTCAGATTTCCTATGAGTTTAGATTACTGAATATGTCTCTTTTCTGAGTGGCAAATAAGTTTATGGTAATCTGTCACTGTTTATTTTAATTCTTTTCTTAAAAACTGATAACTTTGCACATCTTACCTGTATATTTGCAATAAACAATAAATATGGTTAATTAAGCATTCATGTGTTAGTTGCCAGGACGTAGACTTGAACCTAAGGGCTCTTCGAAATTTTCAGCTATAAATTTACTGCTGAGAAACTTTGAAACACTTAAATTAAAAAAAAATAATTCATTTCCATGGTCTTGGTTTGAATCAAGTGCACATACATGGCAGACAAATGTTAGTGGATCAAAAATGTGAATTTTTGGAAACAAAAATGTGAATTTTGTGTAGACCTTATTTACATATTTTAAAGTGATAGTAGGTCATATAAATCTAAAAATTACTATTTTAAACCTGTTCTTATAAAGAATATAAGTGTTGTTCATCAGTGGCTGTCAAGGACTGTAATAGTAGTTTATAAATCTGTTCAAAGTTAGAATCAGCATGTTATTGTTAGAAGAAAAAAGTCATCAACTATATACATCATTAGGACGAGGATAAAAAGTTAGTCATCAACTATACATTATTAGGATGGCAGATGCCTTATTAGAATAAATGTCATTTGAGAACCACTTCTATACTGCATTTCCATAGAAAACTCTAGAATAAAAAATTTAATCTGCTATTGGGACTGTATACAATGTAAAAAAAGGAGAATGTAAACAAAATTTGAGATATTAGGCTCTTTTTAAAGTTAGTTCATTTAGCAAGTTTTAGGAAACAAAGACAGTTTTAAGTAGCGAAGGCAGGGATGCCTGAGTGGCTCGGTGGGTTAAAGCCTCTGCCTTTGGCTCAGGTCATGATCACAGGGTTCTGGGATCAAGCCCCTCTGCTCAGCGGGGAGCCTGCCCCTCCCTCCCTCTCTCTCTCCCTCCCTCTCTCTGCCTACTGTGATCTCTGTCTGTCAAATAAATAAATAAATAGTGAAGGCAACAGAAACCTCAGCTTGCCAAGAATTGATGGTATAGGTCTTTATTTGTAGGGAGCTAAAATTTTCCAGGGAGGTTTTTAATTACAAGGTTTTTAAAAGACTTTCATGGCTCTTCCCTGTGCCCCCTTCTCAAGGGACATAGCTGTTAGGAAGCATGTCCGTTATGGTTTTGAAAGGTAAAGTCACTAGACACAAAATAGATTGCTTGGATTAGAATATTTTAGCTCATAAGGTGCACACCATTTACTTGTGGGCTGTGTAGAGAGTCGCACTGCCCTCTGCTGGGCATGATTCTTACTGTACAATCAAAATAATCTTTTTATGTTGACTACAGTTGCCAAAAACTGCTAATGACATTTTTAAAGCCATTCCCAAGTGGTAGCATTCCTAAGTGATAGCATCATTTCTCTAAAGCAGAAGGTTAGTTTAGAGTAATTCTTGTTTGTGCTATATGATTTTTCTATCGCAGACTGTATTCTCTTCTCTTCTAGTCTATCCAGACTATAATCTGAGACTTTCAGATAAAAATGTCAGAAAAGAGCTGACTTCTATAGCATGAAAATCACTTTTTAATTTTAATTTTTGCATTTACTTACCTTGGTATACTCTGAGAATCTGTTAGGAGCCCTAATAGACTAAGGTTCTGCCACAGTCTCCAACTTCACTTGAGTTTTATACGGTTTGTCCAGAAGATATTACTTAGTAGTTCTGTCTTATTCCTGGCATGAATCCAGACACATTTTTCTCTCAAAATTCTTGATAATTCCCTGACTTTTTCTCCATAACTGGAAGGCTAGAGGACAGGTGCCTTTGACCTCCAGATGAGCCATTTTTAGTACAGTTATTGAAGTAAAATAGGCTAGGCCAGTTGTCCTCAGTGTAATGAACATTCCAGGTCTGGTCCAGGGCCATAGAACTGCTATGATTACAGTGGACATAGAGCCCTAGGATCCTGTCCACTGAGCTTCCTCTTCCATCTTCATGGTAACTGTTGACTTCTAGGACCCTTAGGTCTTCATGGGACACATTATAAAAATCAGAGCTAAATTATTCTGCACTTTTTAGCAATCTGACTTCCACGCAGCCACAGAATGGTCTTGAAAACAGATACAACTGTGTACTTCCCAATAGCTTAAGAACCTTCATTGCTTTCCCACTGGGCTTGATCCTTTAGGCAAAATCTTTGACCTCAAACCTCAACTCCTGCTTGCTTGTGTATTCTCTCCCACTTCCCTTCTAAGCACTCTGTGCATCAGCTGCTGATCTACATGCTGTTCCCTGAAATTCTGATAAGTGTGTGTGTGTGTGTGTGTGTGTGTGTGTGTGTGTGTGTTTCTTTTAGCTGGAAAGACCCTACATCTTACCATCATGAAACAAAAAGTTCTTCCTATTCTTCAAGTCTCAGTTCAAGCATTACCTCTGAGAACTCTTCCTTATTCCCTGTCTAGGTCAGCTCAGGCTCCCATAGCAAAATCCCATAGACTGGATGGCTGAAATCACAGACATAGTGTCCTAGTTCTGGAGGCTGGAAGTACAAGAAGTTCAGTATCAAAGCATGGCTGGGTTCTGTGAGAAACCTTTTCTTGCTGCAGATAGCCACCTTCTCTCTGTGTCCTCACGTGTCTCTGTGCATGCACATGGAGAGATTTCTCTCTTCATCTTCTTACAAGGCCACCAATCCTATCAGATTAGGGCCCTACTCTTATGACCTCATTTAAAAAAAATTTTTTTTTAATTTATCTAACAGACAGAGACCACAAGCAGGCAGAGAGGCAGGCAGAGAGGGGGAGGGGAAGCAGGCTCCCCGCTCAGCAGAAAGTCCGACGTGGGGCTCAATCCCAGGACCCGGGACCATGACCTGAGCCGCATTTAAATTTACCTCCCAAAAGCTGTATCTACAAATACATCACACTAGGGATTAGGGCCTCAATATACAAATCAGGGGATTGGGGTGGCACATTTCAGTTTTGGCACCTTCTTCCCTGCTTCTACATATCCCCAAGTAAAGTAAGAGGTCATTTTTGGCCTGAGCACCTTGTACACTTGTAGGAAGCCAGGAAATAAATCCTTAGACCTTACTGTTCTTCATCACTCAGATTTCCTGCTGGTATCTTCCAATGCTAGCCGCCTAGAGCATGGCTCAGGGTACTGTGCAGAAGGGTGCAGAATGGATCTGGAGAGTGAAAGAAAGAGATCCAGCAGTCATGATTGCCTGTTCAAGGTGTGTTGCAACAGTTGTGGAAAATGAATTAATGAGAATTCATCTAAAAATGAATTCTTAGACTTATGGAAGTTTAGAGTGGGAACTTGGAACTTAGCTAGTCAGACCTTATTTTTTTAGATCAAAGACCTAAAACCCAAGGAAGTTAAAATGACTTGTCTGAGCCTATTAGATATTAATAAGAAATATAGTTTATGAAATTTCCTATGTGTCACACACTAATAAGCACTTGTAATGATTTTCTATTGCTGCATAACAAAATTAATACAAATTTAGCAGGTTAAAACAACACTTATTAATGGATTCCATTTATGCCTTAGGCAAGAAATCAAGGCAGTTGTAGCTGGATTCTCTGCTTAGAATTTCAAAAGGTTGAAAACAGGTTTTGGCCAGGTTGGCCTCTAATCTTGAAAGTGGGGTTAGAATTTGCTTCTAAACTCATTTGTGATGTTGGTAGAATTCATTTCCTTCATTTCCTGTGGTTGTAGGTTATCTCTGTTTCTTTGCTAACTGCCAGTCAGAGGTTGTTCCCAACTTCTAGGAGCGACCCACATTCCTTGGCACAAGGCCACCTCTGTCTTCAAAGTCACTAACACCACTTAGAATCCTTTCTGTGCCTTAAATCTCTTGAGCTTCCTTTTCTGTGCCCAGCCAGAGAAAATTTGTTTTCAAAGGGCTCATGTGATTAGATTTGGTACACCTGGGTAATCTCCCTTTGTCATACATAGTAACATAATCATGGGGGTAACACCAGAGGGTACAGGTCAGAGGGGCCATCTTAGAACTCTGCTTACTTCAGCATCTTATGTCCCTCATTATAACCAATCTTCATAATATCCTTTGAGGTAAGTGATAGTATTCCATTTTATATGAGAAATCAAAGATTTAGGGAAATTAAATGACTTACCAGAGCCATGGCTAATAGACAGCAGAGCTGGAATTTGAACCCAAATTTTTTGCCAGAACCTTCCTCATCACACCACCTTCTACAAGGCAGAACACAAGCTAAAACCCATGTGCCTATGTTTGTGATCAGTGACCTTTAGGGGCTGCATCAGGCTGTCTTCTCTACAGTGTGGTGCTTTTGTGACATATACATCTTTGTGGACAATGATGCTTTAACTGTGAGCTCTCTCTTTCTTCACTGCATCAGTAATGACAAGACTAGAGAAAAATAAAAGGTTGAGGATGCCTGATATTTACTCAATAAGAACTGCTGTCTTCTGGACACACTTCCAAATAATATCTAGAGCTAAAAATATTTATGAGATGTTAGAACACAAACCCAAGATTTTGAATTTATAGTCATTCGTTTCATTTTGAAAGTGTAGTAATATCATTAGAATAATAGTTATTCATCATGTAAGTAATAGAATGAGTCTTTTATCTTCGATAAATCCTTCTATTGAGATAGTAGCATTTTGTAAGAAAAGTGTTACTTCAATATAGCACACATCTGTCCAGAGGATTTGATTGGTTTAGGGCTGGCTGAAAACTAAAAATTTCCCACCATAAATGGATTAATCCTTGTGTGGAATCCTGTAACAGAGGCCCATGCTTAAGTCCTTATAAGTATATCCTTGTTATAAAACGGCAGCTTCCAACCCTTTTAAAATACGGTTTGTAGCTGTGCCGTGACCATACCTTTAAATCTCTGTGAATGCTGGCAGCATGTCAAAGCACTCCAGTTGTTGCTACTTGCCTTGTAAAAATAATATTTTTTACAAAGAGTCATACAAAATAATTTCTCTATGGGGGGGTGTGGGGGATGAAAAATAGTATCTTGACTGCTTTCAGCTTGAAACTGTAAATCTCTATTTTTCTGAGACAATACTTTTGCTAAATTTTGGTGTAACTCTCCTGGATTTAACTCAAGAAATCCAAAGTTGAAATATAAAAATGTGAGTATACAGTTCCAATTTGTCATGCATATTAACCTTTACATGTGTATGTGTTAACACCTTAAACTTTTTGTACAAAGAACTTTTTAGTACAAATAACCCTACTCCCCCATACCTTAGAGCTTCCTGGCCTATCAGATTACATTTGCAACTTTTTTAAAAAGGTTGTTTAAAAGACTCTTTTAAATAAACTTAATTCTGAATTCACTTCCCTTCTTTCTTCCCCAATCTAAGTTTTATTAACATCCTATGGAGAATTTGAGTAGTGTTCTATAGGAAGGATAGGTTAGAAGATTTAGAGATTTGGCAACTGTGCTAAGTGTGGTAACTGACTTATAATTCCTTCAAAAATTGTTATCAAATTGGTATAGCTCATATAAATGTAGTAAACAAACTTTTGTCTGCATAAATCATCAGAAGTTACTGGTGAAGCATCTGAAGAAAGATACTAAACAAACCTTACAAACATTGCCCCAGCATGTGGGTACTACTGTGCTCACCCATGGCATTTTTGTTTTGTTTTAGGTTGGTATAAAATCAATTTTTTTTTAAATTCTTCATTTTCTTACGAAGAATAAGATCTGGATGATTTTAGGCTGAAGTTAATTCTGTAATAAATGTCCTACTCAGTCTCATACCTTTTCTTGGGTACCAAGATAATGGTATCCTTTTCTCCCCTGATTTCTCAACAAAATTTTCGTTTAGATAAACTTACTGGATATCTTCCTAATGACTTTAAAAGTTCTTAAAAGAGGGTGCTTGGGCGGCTTAGTCGGTTAAGTGTCAGACTCTTGATTTTGCCTCAGGTCATGATGTTGGGGTTGTGAGATCAAGCCCCACATTGGGCTCCACGCTCGGTGCAGTCTGCTGGAGATTCTCTCCCTCTATCCCTCTCCTGCTGATGTGCGTTCTCTCTCTCTCAAATGAATAAATACATTAAAAACAAAATCAAATAAATAAATAAATAAATAAATCGAAATCAAATAAATAAATAAATCTCTCTTAAGAGAGATTTGTAGAAATAAAAATTTCCAATTTAAATAGTTGATTCAAATGTAAAACACTGTAGCCTGACCCCTCCCCCCCATATTATTTAAAATAATTTTTGAACTAGTAAATAGCATTGATTTCTATAATGGATAGCTCTTGGCACCTGGCCCAGATTTTATAGGTCTCTTTCTTGAACTGTGGTTTCTAGCTATCCCCTTGTATTTTAGAAATGGAGCTCTAGAGTAAGGGGTCCCAAAGGGATGTGGTCACTCCAGCTGCTTAGTGATGACAACTCAAACTGAAAGAACCATTCCACCCCTCAGCCCTGTTCCTGCCAAGTGCTCTATTACTGCAGACACCGTGCTGCTACGAGGATGCAGATGAGGTTTATAATGTGTGGGACTTTGAAAGCTATCATGAATCAATCATGGGCTTTCCCCACTGAGAAAACTGAAAACCTCTTTTTCCCCTCATCACTGCTGCTATTGGTATACTGTTTAAACCTGATTTTACCTACTTAATAAGGGTATGTGGATGGGTGAAGGGATGGATGGGGAAGATAGATATTCTCAGAACGTAAACCTTCCAAGAATAACCAGAACAAATAATTTTAAAAAAGTATAGAGATGACTCTTATATCATTGGCTAATACACCTTTTTATATATAATGTTTCATAGCAAATAGAACTTATTTATTCTATAGCTTGTTATAGTTCATGCTTTAGAAACCACCAGACTTTATTTCACATATTTTTTTGTCTTTCAAATTCTAAAATCTAACTCCCCTTATTTTAGGGTGCACATGTTGTTCTGGAGTAGAACTGGATAATAAACATTTCCAGAGGAAGTCCATATCCTTCATCACATATCTTTGTGACTTTGTTACTCCCTTCTTTAGTCAATCACTTTGCTAATTATTAGGATGCATGCCATAGTTCACAGACATATAAGGATCTATTTATCTATATTAAGGACTAAATTCCCACCCCTAAAGAACTAAAGACTGCTCAGGAAGGTATGATTTTAAACTTGGACCAAAAGCAATGTGATAGTTTTATGGATGATTATTTTGTTTTTGTTAACTAAAGAACAAGAATAAAGAACATACTGTAGTAGAATAAGATGCTCCTTTCCACTGGGTGGGAGGATGAGATAACCAGATTTAAGAGTCTTTTATAGCTGAACTAGAATATGCAAACTCTTCAGCACATTCTTACCAAATAAAGATTTCTAACCAATGTGTGCACAAGGAAGTTAGTTTGCCTCCCCACCCCCTATATCTCTGTCTCTCTCTCTCTCTCTCTCTCTGGACTGCACAAGTCAAATCTAATATTTTTAGTTTGATACCTCACCTTAAGAAAACAAAACACAAAAATCTATAATCATTTAATAATTTATTATTTGGCAAAGAGATTCATTTAAGAATTTTTAGTTGTTTTTTCCTAACTTAAGTAGTATAGAGAAATCCAATTTTAAGTCTAGAAAACTTATTAAACTCTTACTGATGTTAATGCATTTCTGTATGATCAGTCATAGTGTTTGTGATTAATAGCGGTTTAGTTTCCTCCTTTCTGATGAATCCTTATAACTTCACTTTCTTTGGTTTTTCTTACTGCTCTGATTAGCACCCACAGGACTGTATGAGTGAAGTGATGGCAAGGTTGCTTTCTTGATGAAACAAATGCACTAAATATGATGTATGTTTAGTGTGGGCTTTTCCCCAGAAACCCTTCCTAAAATTCGGTCTGTTTTTCTTCTGGAGCTAAAACTACTAAGCAAAATGTAGTCAGAAGAGATGTTAAAATGTATGGAATGCTTTTCTTTTTTTTCCCCTGTATCTTATAAGAAGCAAATACTTGTTTTATTAGTTTCTGCTATTTATTATCTTCCATGTTCTTTAGACTTATTCTTTGTTTTTCCTAACTTCTTGAGTTAAACTTACTAATTTTATTCTTTTGTCCTTCCAGCTTGAGCATATTAGCTATGTCTTTTCTCCTAAGCAACCCCTCAGTTATGTTCTGCATTTCAAGAAGTAATAGTTTTGTTTTCTTTTTTCCTAAAAATCTTAGTTTTAATTCCTATTGTGATTGTTTCAATATTGAATTTTTTAGGAGTCTTTCAAAAGTACTTTCTAGTTACTTTTCTTTCAAATTATGTTCAGTTAGCCAACTTATGGCACATCATTGGTTTTTAATGTAGTATTCAGTGATTCATTAGTTGCATATAACACCCCATGCTCATCACGTACCCTCCTTAATACCCATCACCTAGCTACCCCGTCCCCCCACCCTCCTCCATTCTGTAACCCCCAGTTTGTTTCCTGGAGTCCAGAGTCTCTTGTGGTTTGTCTCCCTCTCTGATTTCTTTTTTTGCTCTTGATTTCTAACATACTTATATTCTGATCAGATAATGTGGTTGATGGTGATTCCTTGGGCATTTCTTGAGACTTGGTCTATCAGTATGTGTTCTTTTTCCTGAAGTGTATCAACTGTTCACAAAAGAAGTGCTCTCCAGTCACTGTATAGGATATTTTTTATGGATCAGGATTATTGCATTATTCAAATCTTTATTTCTAATTTTTAGTGTTATTATAATGAGTTTATTTCTTAAAGTTCTGTTATTTTTGCTTATATATTTTGAATAGGTTATTAAACTATATTAATTTTATACTTGTTACATTATAGAGGTGATTTTAAATTTCTGTCACTACGTAGTGATTCTCTTTAATACTCATTAAAGAGCATTAAAGTCTAAAGTGTGTGATATTAATATAACTATCTAATTTACTTTTTGTTGGAATTTGCCTGATGTATCTCTTTGCATCCTTATGCTTTTATCCTTTCTTTATCCTTAAATTTTAAGTGTCTCTTCCAAGTAGCATAAAGTCTGATTTTGTTGTATTGCTCAGTCTGAAATCCTTTGTCTTTTAACTGGAGCATTGAGTCCATTTACTGTGACTATTGGTATATTTGGATTATGTTAACCATCTTGATTTGTGCTTTCTACATGTCCTAATCTTCTAAGTTTCTTTTTTCTCCTCTTACTGCCTCCTGTTTAATTACTTGCATTTTATATCACCCTTCCATTTTCTAAGTTTAGAAATTATATGTAATATGTCCTTTTTAAAGGACATATTAACTTTTTTAAAGTTATCTAGTTAACTTACTATGCATGCTTAACAACATCAAATGTTAATCTGTATCTTCGATATCTTCCTGAACAATGTAAGGATATTACAAATTTTTTTAAATTCTCCGACTCCTCCCTCTGATTTATATACTACCATTGCCCTATATTAACTTTCAGCTTGTGTTTTTAACACCACAAAGTCTCTCAACTTCTCTGTTTTCCTCAGTCACCTTTTCCAGCTTTTGCTTACTCTGCCAGGCTCCTTCCTGAGTCCCCACCTTTTCCCTGTACTCTTGCCTAGGAAGTGAAAGTGATCTGTTTACTTTACATGCAAATGTGTCAGTCCCTGACTCCCAAATTTATATTTTCTAACAGGCTACAGTTTTAACACCAGATCTACATATCCTACAATCTACTTGATATCTTTACCCTGTTTTGTAGACATTTTGAACTTTTCAGTAGTTGAATTTTGGAGAGCTTTGATCAGCTTCCCCCCTCCCAACTATCACAGATCTGTTCTTTCATAGTTATATTCCTTCCACCAGCTTACTCATCCTGGAAACCTGGGTTCATTTTCTGACAGATTGGGCCTTCCCTTTAGCATCACTACATCCAAATCAACCACAAAGTTTCATCAGTTTTACCTTTGAGGAGATCTGTTCTTTTTTTTTTCCCCATCTCCACTGTTAAATACTATAGTCTAAGCTATACCTAGACCACAACAATAACCATCCAAAATATAAATTCCACTTGTAAAGCAGTAGTAGAATGCAAACTGGATGCATTATTGACATATTAATTGAACTGGTCTCACTCCTTCCAATTATGTCTACCCCTAATCCATTCTCATATAATAGGTGGTAGAGTTTTTGAGAATGATAGATCTAATCATGTTAGTCCATTACCTAAAAGCCTTCAGTGCCTCCTGCTTATTCTTACAGTAAAAGCCAAATCTATTAATGTGTCCTACAAGTCCCTACATGATCTTATGCCTGCCTACCTCTCCAACCTTGTCACTCCCCCTTTATTTACCTCACTGCAGCCATGCCAGCCTTCTCTGATTACGGGACCTAAGGGCACAAACTCTTTCCTAATTCAGGACCATCACAAATACACTTTCTACCCAATGTTTGGAGGCTTTTCTTCTCTCTTCTTTATCCCATCTCAAGTAAACACACACACACACACACACACCATACTTGTTTCATTATCCTTCAGATTCTCAACCTAAATGTTAGTTTCTTATGGAGTAATATTTCTATGGAGCCCTTTTCTCACCAGTTCTAAGTAAAAATTAGACCTCTCAAAATATCCTGTACTTATCTATCACAAATGCAGTTATAGGGTGTATCAATCTAAGTTCATTGCTATAAGCTTAGCTAAGTGCTATATATAAGCTAAGCACATGGATGTTCATGTAAGTTGCATGAAAGAATGATTACCTGCTAGACCAGATTGGAGAAAGAGAGCAGTAGCTTTCATCTAGTGGTATCTTTCATTTCATTTCTCTGAAGCTCCAGAGACTTTCATCTATCTGGTTTTTTATACATATGAGAGCACATAGTAAGTGGTCAGTGAATGTTTGAAGGAATAAAGGGAAAGAAAAGAAAGAGAAAGAAAACGGGACATGGGAAAGGAAGGGAAATTAGCAAGGGGACAGGAAAGGAGATGAGGAAAGCTAATGCTGCATATAGCTTTATAGTCCTTGATCAGAAAAGTTATATCAGCCTCCCTCTCACTTAGAAAAAAATCCCAAAACAAAAAACTTAGGTAATGGCTATGAAATTTTACCATGCAATAAAATATGAAACTTGCTGTAATAGTGTTTGGGTGATTCTATTTACTTATTGATTTAAGAAAATGAGGAATACCAGATGAGGCTTTGGTCAGATATGCCCCCTTGAGTGTACACTTTTTAATTAAAAACTAACTTTTTGGGCACCTGGGTAGTTCAGTGGGCTAAGCTTCTGCCTTTGGCTCAGGTCATGACCCCAGTGTCCTGGGATCGAGATCCGCATCAGGCTCTCTGCTCAGTGGGGAGCCTGCCTCCCCCTCTCTCTCTGCCTGCCTCTCTGCCTACTTGTGATCTCTCTCTCTCTCTTTCAAATAAATAAATAAAATCTTAAAAAAGAAAAGAACAACTAACTTTTTAAAGTCTTATAATGTGAAGGTACATTTTTATGTTTCCTTGGTTAAATTTATGGATAGCTTCTTGGAATCCCCCCTGCCCAGTACCTTGCCTTTCCATACCATTTTGTGGAACATGTATAAAAGTATTTTATAAACTGTAAATGTATGAGTATGCTTACTTATTTACTAGGTATAATTAGTTATTGCCAACTTATTTCCAAAATTATAGAAAAATATGCCGTAACTGCAAGTGTGGCCAAGAAGAGCATGATGTCCTCTTGAGCAATGAAGAGGATCGAAAAGTGGGAAAACTTTTTGAAGACACCAAATATACCACCCTGATTGCAAAGCTAAAATCAGATGGAATTCCCATGTATAAACGTAATGTTATGATATTGACCAATCCAGTTGCTGCCAAGAAGAATGTCTCCATCAATACAGTTACCTATGAATGGGCTCCTCCTGTCCAGAATCAGGCATTGGTAAATAATTAGGGGAAGGGCAGTCTGTTTGTTAAATTTCAGGGGCTACTTTTTTAGGGCAGTCCCTTTGGTGACCTAATCAACCTCAAGTCTGTTATTTTTCTGGGGTTCCCATTACTTTGACTTCAAACTTTTATTGGTTTTTGAAAGTAAAATTAGATACCTCATAGAATTTTCCTGACTACTCAGGTATGTTAACCTTTTTGAGGGAATGGTCTGACATTTTTAAATAATTAGATGAAAAACACATTTTGTATATATCTAGTAACTTCTAGCTTATACTTGAGAGGTATCTCTTAAGATAGCAAGGACTATCTGAAAGAATAGAATTTGTCTTTTTTTTTAACTCAAAAAGTGTTTAACAGTATATTTTACTATATAAAGAAAAAAAAGGTAATTTTGTGTCAAACTCCTTTTACTGTTATAACAACCAAATACAACATTTGGAAGTCTTTTAAGAAGACTAATTAAATCATTCAAGTGAATCTTACGATATCTTTTTTTATATATAATGATAAAATGTTCTTGATCCATAGGCAGTTCTAAACATTTAACCATGCCTGCTAAAAATTTGTGTTCTCTTGCAATTATATATTTGTATATATAACACAAGTAAACATTAATAACCAAAATCTTCTTATACACTGACAACAAAAGTTTAATTTCATGGAGAAAAATGTATTTATTTTTACTGAACTTAATCTATTTTACAATACCTTTTTTGATTATGTTAATATCTTAAGATATTTATATTATAAAGACTGTTATGAATGGATAAAACCCCCTTCTTTCTTAATTTGCTTCTGGTGTGTGCTATAAAATATTGCTTGTCTGATGACCAAGGCACCTCTCAGTTAACACGGGTCTCCTTGTGGTTCAGGCCAGGCAGTACATGCAGATGCTGCCCAAGGAGAAGCAGCCAGTGGCAGGCTCAGAGGGGGCACAGTACCGAAAGAAACAGCTGGCAAAGCAGCTCCCTGCACATGACCAGGACCCTTCAAAGTGTCATGAGTTGTCTCCCAAAGAGGTAAAGGAGATGGAACAGTTTGTGAAGAAATATAAGAGTGAAGCTCTGGGAGTAGGAGATGTCAAACTTCCCCGTGAGATGGATGCTCAAGGCCCCAACAGAATGTACATCCCTAGCGGGGATAGAAGCACCCCAGCAGCCGTGGGGGCCATGGAAGACAAATCAGCCGAACACAAAAAAACTCAGTATGTAAGTACAGAGCTCCTGGTGTTGGCCCAACTGGTCTGTTTCTACAGGTTCTTTCCCATTCTTTGAATATTTTTTACGGGGGGTGGGAGGGCAGGCGGGGTGGCATTCCTCAATTTCCAAAAGAGTAAGAGAAGGAAATAAATTAAAATTCATTTTAGGCTTATTTTAGCAATCATCACATTTGAAACCTCTAACGCCAATTTTCTGATTCTCTGTTGCCAAGGGTAATTGTGAGTTTTATGTATACATAGTAGTTAGCATTGGTGTCATGCTGGAAGACAACATGCTCCTCTAGAATCTGTTTCCAAACATAATTTTGGTGTTAATTGTTTATCTCTTCCCATAAACAAGAATAATGTATGATTAGGTTAATTCAGTTTTGCTTGTGAGAACATGCCTAAAATTCATAATTCAAATTTATATAGATATACAGTTGACGCTGAAAAACACAGGTTTGAACTATGTAGATCCACTTATACACAGATTTTTTTTTATCGATACAGTATAGTCCTATAAATGTATTTTCTCTTCCATTTTATTTTCTTAATAATAATTTCTTTTTTCTAGCTTACTCTATTGTAAGAATTCAGTATATAATTCATAAAACATACAAAATATGTGTTAATCAACTATGTTATTGGTAAGGCTTCAAATCAGTAGTAGACTATTAGTAGTTGAGTTTTGAGGAAGTCAAATTTATACGTAGATTTCTGATTACGTGTGGGGTCAGCACCCCAACCCCTGTGTTGTTCGAGGGTCAACTATACAACCAATATTACTTTTTAAAAATCTCTCATAGGAGGGAAATTGAAGTCTTTTTCTTATGCCTTGAAATTAAAAGAGAATTGTGATACACATGAACAAAATATAAGAGCTAAATTTAGTGTAATATATTTCTCATAGATACAAATAACACATTAACCAATAAGGCTTAGTCCTGTTTAAAAAGAGAGAGAGAGAGAGAAAGATACCAATACCAATAAGCTCTAAGTTAATGATTTTGGGAGAACCACTTAAAAGTTGGGGTGGAAATTATTGTTGCCCTTTTTCTGTAAGTGATAACTCAGGAAACAGTGCTCCTTTACAGCAGGGCACAAGAATTAGGTTTGAAGAGCCTGGAGAAAGCCAAGAAATTCCATTTCCCGGAAATGCTGACATCTTACTGTTTCTGTGGACAAATTACTAATTTTAGTAGGAATTCTTTCTCTTGGAAGTTGTTTCTCTGAATTCCTGTGACACTGACGATGAGAAATGCCAGTCTTACAATGACATATTGTTTTGAACGGGTTTCCTTTCAGTCCTGCTACTGCTGCAAACAGAGTATGAAAGAGGGTGACCCAGCCATCTATGCTGAAAGGGCCGGCTATGATAAACTGTGGCATCCAGCTTGTTTCGTCTGCAGTACCTGCCACGAGCTCCTGGTCGACATGATTTATTTCTGGAAGAATGGGAAGCTGTACTGTGGCAGACATTACTGTGACAGTGAGAAACCACGGTGTGCTGGCTGCGATGAGGTGTGTTCCCTGCAGCTCCTATAGATGGGCTCCCTCTGGTGCCCCCATAGAGTCCCCTAACCATCTTCACCGGGCCATCCTTGGCAGAAAGTCCACATGAATTAGCCAATATTTACACGCAGAGGAGTTGAGTGGGAAAACAACTTTTAACTCAGTCATTCGGGGTGTCTATGTTAACTGTGTTGACTAA
The DNA here is from genome assembly GCF_964662115.1 of Mustela nivalis. Lineage (NCBI taxonomy): Eukaryota > Metazoa > Chordata > Mammalia > Carnivora > Mustelidae > Mustela > Mustela nivalis. The sequence goes on along the minus strand of NC_139031.1, from coordinate 32,511,617 downwards.
TGAAAGACTGTCCAGGAACATAGAAGACTGATTTGGACTGAAGGAAATAATAACCTGAATTTAAGGATTAAGTTATTTTCAGACTTTGAGATCAGGAAAGTGGGTTGATTTTTTACTTGTGGATCTAAATCCCTTGCTAGTCTATGGAACCTAGCTTTGTCATTTGTAGCAAAAAGGAAAATACGTGATTCCTCTTATTTTTGCCCTCTTCCCAGTTGATATTCAGCAATGAGTACACCCAAGCAGAAAACCAAAATTGGCATTTGAAACATTTCTGCTGCTTTGACTGTGACAACATCCTAGCTGGGGAAATATATGTGATGGTCAATGACAAGCCTGTGTGTAAGCCCTGCTATGTGAAGAATCATGCTGTGGTAAGAAGCGCTCTGGGGTATGGGTGCTTTGACCTGCTTGAGGACTTAACACTATGCCTTTATTTAAGCCAATGAGAAACAGAAAGGACTGCGGTTAAGTAAGAAACCTGTGATTCCTGCTATAGGGTCTTAAAATTCAGGTAATTCAAAAACAATAACATGTATTGACTGTGAGCCACCTCAAGATTTCTATCTGTACAGTTTACACTATAGATTATAAGTGCTACTTAGTTATCAAATCCCCACTAAAAAAAGTTCTTTAATGGAAATGAGACTGATTGGTTCTCATCATACAGATCAGAGTCCATTTACATTAAGATTTTAGGAGCTGTTTGTGTTCTTTAGCTGTGTTTGAGTGTTTTTGCTTTCTGTTCCATGTTCCTAGGGCCCCCAACTGTGGCTTCATTATCTCTTTTTAACCTGGATGTTGTACAATGCCTGTTTCTTAAACCCTCATTGAATTGATTGACTATAACAAAATTTGACCTACATATTTAGATTTATTTTTATCAGCCAAACATTCAAATAGTTAATGTGAGAGTATATTCTTTTCTTGGCTCTACCCTGCTTACACAGAGCTGCTATTGCACGAAGGCCAAGAGATAAGCAATTTAGATAAAGGATAAAGAAAGTTGGCCATATATAGTAAACCTCTTAATCCAAGGGATATTAAAATGATAGACATCTACTTCTTTATAAGCAGGAAAATATGTACTAAAGTTCCTCAGAGCTATCATGTAAAGCAGGCTTCTGGCTAAGGAATACAGTGTTGTATTTATATCATTCTAGGAGTGTGGTACTGTGGGAATAACGTAGTAAGTTCTGATGCCAGTGCCAGTTTTCAACCTTTATCTACTCTCTGAGTATAATTCGTCATTTTCTATCAATTCTGCCTCGTCCGTAAATCTCAGATCCTCACAGTTACAGCTATACTCTACTTCAGACCTTTATTTTTTGTCATTTGGATTATTATAGTGACCTCAAGTTTGGTCTCCCCATGTCCATTCTTCATCTTGTCCAAAATCACCTTCCATAATGATGGAAGGTAATCTTTCTGAAACGCAAACCTAATCAAGTAAGCCTTTACTTACCAGATCCAGCCCCTCCTTGCCTGTTCAGCCTCTTCTACTAGTTACCCAATCCAAATCATATTCACCAAGTTACGCATTTTCTAGCTTTTGGACTGTTCTGGGTCTTCTACTCATCTTAACTCCTCCATCTGTTGCACTCTCCCCATTCCCCGTTTCACCTGCTCAGACTCAGTGGAGGCTTTTTTTAGAATACCTTTCTTAATTTTTTTGGTCCTAAGCTCCAGCCATTTTTCTCTGGGTAAGATGCCTCTCTGTGCTCCAGCAGAGCACATCTGTGTGTAATTAATACCACCCTTCTGTCTCCTCCCCTAGACTATAAGCAGCTGGTGGACAGAGCTTGCCTTTTTATTTCCATGCCCTCAATGTCTGCCCTTGGGAAATGTTCAAGTAACTTCTTTGTCCTCTAATATTTCTCATTTGCTTTGGATCAACATGGGCCTCCTTATACCTGGGGAAAGGATTATGAATCACCATGTGACCTGGTACATAATTTAGCTAAAAACTGCTTCCCTGAATATTATTGCTACAGTTTCTTTGAAGGTAAATTGTTATCATAATGTATATTTTACTATAGGGCTGTGTGACCTCAGTCTCAAGGACCAGGATGCAAATTCCATGTAGGCAGGGAACTTTGTCTGCGGTGTTTTCTAATTCCACCACAGGAACGGCACAGTAGATACTCAGATACTGAATAAAGCCTTAAACAGATGAAGCTGCTTTATGTAACTGTTATAAGCTTCTCTTCCTTAGCTTGTAACTAACCAACACAGAGGAATAACCAGAGATATTATGAAAACACAGAGAGAAAATTTATAAATCATTTAGCTTTATAATGTGGTACGATTTCTTTAAGGAAGTTTACTTTCTCAGTAAGATGTACTATTGCCCTTTGCCTAAAATTAAAATGAACAGCTCTTTCCATTGCCTGCACAAACCAGCTAATGATGAAACAAGCTATCCCTTCCACATACTAAATGATGTAAAATTTTGAAGATTGTCTGGTTCAGGGCATCAGTCTGCTTAGATCTTTTAATCTTCAAACAAACAAATTGTCTGTGGACCTGAAGGCAAGAACTCAATTTAAAACAGGATATTTCTGTGGGGAAAAAATTAACTTAGAAAGAGGATAGTGGGAAATACACTTAGTTTGTCTCTGAATGGTCTCTGGAATTCTGGTCTCAAATGGCCATTTCCTGAATTCACATCTCTGAGACTTCACAGGAACCTCTTGCCAGAGAGGTCATTACAATAAGTGTTGTTAGTGTTGTTGTTTTTTTTTTTTTTCACATTGTGTATACAAATAAACTAAAAGAAGTAGGAGAAATTGAAGGAAATCAGAACAAATTGAAATACTTTAAGTTTAAGAACCCCCCAAAATCAAATGCCAGGCAGAAAGTGGTAAAGCACATCATCTCCCAGACACTCAATGAGGCCTAGGCAACTTTCAGATTTATAAAGAATTAGGGGCAGTAGGTTTTAGCTGAGACTCTCTGTCAGAATTTGGAATGAATGACAAATTATTAGAAAAACTAAATTATATGAAGCCACAAAGCCTAAATTCCTATACCATTCAGTGTGTTCATTAGTTTTTTTTTTTTTAGCCTAAGAAATTTTCCTAATTTTATATATAATTGAATAGTAGTGATCTCTTTTTTTTTTTTTTAAGATTTATTTATTTATTTGCTAGAGAGTGAGAGAGAGAGAATGACAGGGGAGAAGGTCAGAGGGAGAAGTAGACTCCTCATGGAACACTGGGAGCCCAATGCGGGACTTAATCCTGGGATTCCAGGATCATGACCTGAGCGGAAGGCAGTCGCTTAACCAACTGAGCCCTCCAGGTGCCCCAGTTATATCTTTTTTAAAATCACAAGTAAAAATATGAATTTCAAAAGATATGAAAAGATCCACAAGTATTGTTAGAGGGTTGAGATAAAGAAGATAAGTCATGGTCTAAAAGCATGTTCTAAAAACAATTTTTTCTAAGAAAATTTGTGAGATGCGTCTATGTTACACAAACAAGTTTAAAATATTGAAAAATTAATATGAAAGATAGAAAACTGCAAAGGCCAATGTTCTAAATATAAATCTACAAAATATGACTATGTGCAAAAGCAATTGCTTGCATGATACAGCTACAAATTAAGAGCTCACTTGTAATTAAAACACCCATTTTTGTCATATTCAGGAATAGCCACATATTGATCATGGAAAGAGAATATCTCTCTTGCTTCTCAGGAAACACTAGGTTGACATAACATGGGAATTAAATAGCTATAATCTCTGTAATTAGAAGTCATGTAGCACTAAAAAGAATGGAAAGTCAGGGCGCCTTTGGTTGAGTGTCTGACTCTTGATTTCTCCTCAGGTCATGATCTCAGGTTGTGGGAACAAGCCCATGTCAGCCTCCATGCCAAGCTCAAAATCTCTACCCCCATCTCCTTCTGCCTCTCTCTTTCTCTCAAAATAAACAAAACCTTAAAAAAAAAAAAAAGGCATAGAAAGTATATTGCACGTTTGAAGTGGGTATTTGTAATAAGGCCTCACTTCACAACCTAAACCAGTTTTCCCCACTGAATAGCAGCCATGTTTTAAGGTCTTTTCAAGTAAGGAGGCTCAGGCTGAATGACATGCCCTCCTCTCTGAAGGATTCACATTAAGAAACCAAAGGTGCTGAAGATTAGACACTTCTATGTAATGCAGGACAGTCTGTCACTTTCTTTACTTGTTATAAAATACTTAAAAACTTTAGATAGTTCCATTCATTCAGAATATGCACAAACAGGAAAGCCTATGAACTATCTAGTGTTTTGGAAGTCTCGATAGGGTAGTTTTGTTTTCTCTTAAAATATTGAGGGTTATTCATTTATTTTCTTCATATGGATGTTCAGCTAAAGAAGAAAATTGTGTGTGTTGTAGATGTGGATACATGTGCATGCCATGTATTTATTTGTACATAACATACACTGAATTCCACAGAGAATATAAGTATTAATATTTTATAATATTTGATTATACATAAATTATGACTTAGAACAGAAGCCAATTAACTACAATTTTTAGTGCAAACTAATTATTCTCAAACACTGGCAGTATTTTAAGTTGCGTCCTTAATTATTTTGAACATGATTTTCATTTCATACTCTCTAGAAACCAGTGATGTTAATAATCTCATGTGTCAGAGGTAAGATTAGTAAAATTATGCATCAAAGCTTTAATGACTGAGGAAAATCTTTTTTCTTAAAGACTATTTTTTAAGAGCAGTGTTAGGTTTACAACAAAAGAGGAAGACATAGCAATTTCCCACATAACCTCTACACTTACACATATAGTATCTCACTCACTGTAACATCACTCACCTGAATGCTACATTTTTTACCAAGGATTAATCTACATTCACATTTCATAATCACCCAGAGTCCACAGTTCACCTCAGGGTTCATCCTCGGTGTTTCACATTCTGTGGGTTTGGACAAAAGTATAGCCTGGGCAAATGACATATACCCATCATAATAAAACTAGAGAATATTTTCACTGCCCTAAATGTCCTCTGTGCTCTCTACCTGGTCTTCTCTCCAATCCCCCATCCCACCCCTGACAACCAATAATCATCTTTTTATTTTCTCCATAGTTTTGCCTTTGCCAGAATGTGATACGGTTGGAATCATACAGTATGTTACTTTTTTAAAAGATTGGCTTCTTTCTCTTAGCAATGTGCATTTAAAATTCCTCCACGTCTTTTCATGGTTTGATAGCTCTGTCTTTTTTAGCACTGGTTAATATCCCATTGTCTCGATTACCACAGTGTATTTATCTCTTTACTTACTGAAGGACATCTTGGTTGCTTCCAGATTTTGGCAATTATAAATAAAGATTCTATAAATATCAATGTGCAAGTTTTTGTGGGCATAAGTTTTCAGCTCCTTTAGGTAAATGCCAAGGAGCATCATTTTGGACTGTATGATGAAAGTATATTCAGTTTTCTAAGAAACTGCTAAACTGTCTCCCAAAGTGGCTGTACATTTTGCATTCCCACCGATAATGAATGAGAGTTCCTGTTGTTCCACATCTTCACCAGCATTTGGATTTATAGAGAAAATCATAAAACTTTTCTATAATTAGTAAAGTAGAGTACACTAGAATGAAACTTCTCTGAAACTCACCATTAAGACTTTCTGCCTCAAACACCATGGGGATATCTTACAAGCACCAAATCATCTGTTTGGTCTTTACCTGTTATTTCTCAGAGACACCCATTCTCTATAGACATCCATTAACAGTGGTGGGCTAAAAAGTTAACTAGAAGGTCAATCTTAGTTATATATTTTTGAGGTGGTCATTCTCAGTTTAATTTACCATCTGAAAGAAAGACATTGTTTGTTCTAACATGAAAATGTTACTATCAGTTTGATTTCTCATCCTCTTCTGTTATCTATGTAATCAACTTAACAGGTATGTCAAGGGTGCCACAATGCCATCGACCCTGAAGTGCAGCGGGTGACCTATAACAATTTCAGCTGGCATGCGTCCACAGAGTGCTTTTTGTGTTCCTGCTGCAGCAAGTGTCTCATTGGGCAGAAGTTCATGCCAGTAGAAGGGATGGTTTTCTGTTCAGTGGAGTGTAAGAAGATGATGTCTTAAGAGGAAAGTACCAAGCAGTATTGAGCCATAGCTATCCTAAATGGTCTGCATTTCTACTGTAAAATGCAATTTGGAGAAATAAATGAAAAAAAAAAGAAACTGTAAAGGAAACCAGGAGATTTTGTTCAATGCCTTTCTTTGCTGTTTTTCCTTATCGATTTTTTTTTCATCTCAATTTTTAAAACCTGCCTTTTAAGCACTTGATTTTTAAAACAGTAAGGAATTTTTATCTTTCCTTAGCTTTCCTCATGTAAAATCTTGGAGGTGGAAGCCTGGGTTTAATTAATCTTCATACACCTATCCCCCTGTGCCAAACAAACTATTTATGAACACTTAAAAATTAGTGTGCTGAATAAAAAAATGCACATTACTAGTTCTATATTCTTTTCCCCCCTCTCATGTAAAATGAAAGGAAATTAAACTTGCCCTAATGCCAAGGCTCTGCGTTTATTGCCTTATCTTATTCACTGAACTTTGTAGTGATACTCAGTGAATTCTTTTGACAAAGAAAAGAGAAACGCAGCAGAGTACAGAGGGTTATTATCATTCTGATGCTTTTGCATTTGCTCTTTTCTCATTTAGGCAGAGGTGGCTTTATTGCATTTCTCTACTTTTTTTTTTTTTTTTTTAACTTGCCCTACCTCGCAGTATTCTCTTTGTAAGCTCATGACCTCCATCTGTGGCCTTAAATACTTTATTGTCACACGTGGCATCCACTTTTTCCTTCTATAGGTGATTTCTGGCTTGGACATAAAAGCCAAGCCATTCACTTACGTTTCCAGTCCAAAGAACATGTATACCTTTTGTACCCAAGAAACTATAACTTGTACTGATTGCACTTGCCTACCATGGTTTGGATAGATTTTTTTTTTTTTGCATGAATTTACTCTTTTCTAATGGATACTGTTGTATGGTGCTTCTAAACCTGTTCAAGGGTATATATCGAATGTCTTCTTTGCCTGTATACTTCCATCTTTAGATTTTTCTATGTTTATTTTTCCATATATATTTCCATATATACTATGCACTATAAAGATGAAACTGAATGAATGATATGTATATTCAAAATAAAGTCTCTTTCACCTCAACAATTGTACCTTTATTCTTCATATCCTTTCCCTTAGAGGAAAAAAAAATCAGTCTGCAGTTTAGCTTTGTCACAGCAGGGGGCGTCATCTCCACAGAGAAAGCCTCAAACAAAAATAAAGGCTGTTTCTCACAAGACAGGAAATTAAGCTTTTCTTTATGATGAAGTGATACATTTTATGAAAAAAATTTTTTTTGAGAGAGAGAGAGCATATGATCAGGGAGGGGTAGAAGAAGAATCTCAAGAAGGCTCCACACTCAATGCAGAGTCCCCCACACAGCTAGATCTTAAGACCCCAAGATCATGATCTGGGTTGAAATCAACGAGTCAGAAGTTTAACCAACTGAGCCATCCAGGTGCCCCTTTTATGACACTTAAATAAATCAAGCAAACAACAAATTTAAGTTTTAAATTCGTGCACAAGTTTCATCCTTCAGAAAAGAAATGTGTCGTTTTTTTTAAAGATTTTATTTATTTATTTGACAGAGAGAGATCACAAGTAGGCAGAGAGGCAGGCGGCCGGACAGGGTGGGGTGGGGGGAGCAGGATCCCCACCGAGCAGAGAGCCCGATGCAGGACTCCATCCCAGGACCCTGAGGTCACGACCTGAGCTGAAGGCAGAGGCTTAACCCACTAAGGCACCTAGGCGCCCAGAAATGTGTCATTTTAACTGAAGTTTGGGTATGCTCTATCCTTTTGAGGTGAATCTAACAATTATTACTCTTACACTTGAATTGTTTTTTGGTTTTCTAACAATTTTTTCTGGCTACTTAGTGTGAAAAAGATGTGGTATAGTAGTAGATTAATTCTTCCTAGTTTAGCAGATCAAGAGATTTCTTTCTTTCTTTCTTTTTCTTTCTTTCTTCCTTCCTTCCTTTCATTTTTTTTTTCTTTTTTTCAGTCTGAAGTATTTCTGTCATAGTGGGAGTAGTGGTTTTCTATGACACATACTCAGAATAATTTGCTTTGGATTTTTTTTTCCCCAGTTCATGATTGTTTGGCTGATAGTGCTTTTCCTAAATTCCATATCCCATCTCACCACTCACATCCTATCACTAACATAAAGGTAGACACATTTATTCCTTCTGCATTATGCCTTCCTCAGCCATGAAAAAGTATCTTGAACACAAGTCACTTTATCTGTAGAAGTAATCTAATCATAGAGTATTAAATGCTTATATCATAAGTATCCATCATTATCTATAATATAATATCACTTTATGCTTGCTCTACTTAAGATGGAAACAAGTATACTTTCTGTAGCATTTTTTTTTTTTTTTTAATTTAACAGACAGAGACCACAGGTAGGCAGAGAGGCAGGCAGAGAGAGGAGGAAGCAGGCACCCCGGGGAGCAGAGAGCTCAATCCCATGACCCTGGGATCAGGACCCCAGCCAAAGGCAGAGGCTTTAACCCACTGAGCCACCCAGGTGCCCCACTTTCTGTAGCATGTTTTCCACAAAGTTGAACAAGTTAACTTTGCCAGGCATGGCTATGTGTGGATAAACTGAAACAATTCCCCTACATATGAACGTAGCCACTCTACATGTCTGCCTGCGCAACCTACATTCCCGGGGCTGAGGTAGAATCAAGCTGTCTGGGGATTGTTAGAGGCCCAAGAAAATTGACCAAATCCATCATTCACTACCCAAGATAACTGATGGTATGTATGTTAGGCATTTCCTAAAAGAATAAAGTACTTTGGCCTGGGAAATACAGAGCCACTGGGTTCAACTCTTTACTGTGACTTATTACTAAATGAACTGTAATGAAATTTATGTAATGCAAGAGAATGAGTGCTATTTTTTAATTTATCTTAATTTAATACTTTTTAATTAGGTTCTTTTTAAAACAAAAAGTCTTTTAAATACTTTGTTCTATAACAAGAGAATAAGATGGTTACTAGATTCTCTACGATTTATTTTCCCTCTAGCATTTGGATATGCTCACCCCTCACTCTCCACTATCATTTTATATTCTGCATTGTTGTCAATTCTAAATAATGGTTTACTTGGTATAGGGACCAAAGTTAAATCCTCTCCATGCTATAAGAAAAGATTGGGAAGTAATAAATATTTTTATCTGAATTCATGCATTCTTTTTCTTTAAAAGTAGATAATGAAGAATAGGTTTTTGTTTCCTAAATTCTCAAGGGTAAATGGAAATCTCTATCACCCAAATTCCATTTCAGTTCTTATTTTCAGAGATACAGCTTATTCTTTCTGTAGTCAATATAGAAGGCATTAACAACCATGTCTATGCAGTTAGCAGTAGAGATACTCTGGAAACTAGAATGGGAGGAAGAGAATACCAGGATATGAACCATGATAAAGGACCACAGAGAATAAGAGATGTCTTTTTCCCTTCTGCAGAAGCCACCATTTTGGATATTAAAAGGTTCTGTGGGGACTTCTGATTCTCTTATTCCCTACTCTGCTGTAGGTTCTTGAGAATAGAGAGGTTTCTTTCCTGACCCAGGAAGTTAAAAGATTTTGACACATCAGTTGTTGAAGAATACTGAGGTGAGGTAATACATTTATCATCCTTATTGGAAGAATCTGACATGTTAGAATGATTAATCATGAACTCATTCACAGAAACTGGACACATCCTGTTCATCTCTAAGTAGAATTTTGCTTGTAACCCTTGGATACAGTAATAATTTTGAGAAATCAATGGATTTCAGTTATTTGATTCCATTAAGAAATGTGAGTTGCTTAAGAGACACACCAGCATTTCTATTTGTTGTAAAATATCATTTTTTTCCTCAAATGAGGGCCTTTGAGGGGTTTTCTTCTTTAATCAACCCAAGCTGAGACTTCTTAACTCTGAAATCTTCAAGCATAGATTTCCCAATCTGACTTTGAAGTATTTCAGACTGATTTTACCGGCAAGAGATTCATTATTGACTCATTCGTAAGGAATTTCCAACATGCAGTGTTTAAGCTCATCCAGCTTCACCATGGTTACCAAAGAGACACCATAACCCAAGATCAGTATTAAGCCTTTGTCTCAGGATACCCTGGCATATCTGAACTTGTCTTCTGGGCATTCACTTAATTCCTCAGAAAACTTATGACTCCATCAAAGTCTTCATAAAATAGCATTTTACCACAGAGTCTTACTAAATATTCTCTGACCCTACCTGACCTCTCCTGATTTAAATGCTCAATGACAACTTTGATGATTGCACTGAATACTCACAGATATGAAAAGGACCCACTGTGCTAGGGTATTCAGGTGTGTTTTGAGCACATAATCTGAAACAAATGCTTGCTTAATTGAAATTTTTTTCATGTAATTAACAGATATTTAAATAGCTTTAGCTAATTATTTTATCTCTTCATGGGGAATAACATGTCATTGTAACTTCTATTTAATCTGATAATATATTTTGAAACACTCAAAACAAGGTATCATGAGGCTTTTATACTTGTTTTGAACAGCATTTTGTGCTGACATTTATGAAGGCTACTATTGATTTTTCCTCAATGATACTTCACCCCAGAATATCTTGACCTTCAGACAGTAACAAAACAACTTGCACCCAGTTACCTTTACTAGAATCTGCTATTATCAAATAGCAGAGACGTTAGAGTTGATGCTCTCATAAATACTGACTGTGAAGATATCATGGTATAGTTTAAAGGAAGGCTGGGTTTAGGAGTCTAGAGACCTTCTTGCCAACCCCATTGACTGTTTCTCTTCTCCTCATAGTTATAGCTGAGTAGGATGGGGGAAAAGATCATTGGAGGTGAGGAGTCTAGGAAATAATGGGCCCAAGGGTAGGATAGACATCTATAAATATATTGAAGTCACCAAGAATAACAATAGGGAAAATGGTGGAGAGAAGAATGAGCCAGAGGCCAAAAGTCATCAAAAAATGAAATGAGGTATCCTGGAATTTGACTCAAGATGACAACTAAGGGTAGAAATAGGTGGTAAAGTCTGAGGCCATCTTCTATACACATTTCAAAGAGCTGTGATTTTGTTAGGGGAAAAAAAGGGAATTAGTGAAAATGCCAACAGAGAACAAGGAAGACACTGACACCACAGGAACTCTGGAATGCCTGTACGAGAGCAAAAATTACTGGTCTCTACTGGAGAATACTACAGAGGAAATAAAGAACTTGAGGGATAACTGGTTCTCAGTTGGAACAAGGAGATGCAGCAGCTGAGAGTACAGGGAGTTTGCAGTTCACAGAAGTTGGAATTCATAGGACATAGACGTCAAGTAGGAAGTGTGGGAAGGGATAGGGCCAGATTAAGGGATTTACAAAGCAGAATGATATCAGATTTCCAAATGAGGCCAAAAAATCTAGATGCCTAGAGTAAACAGAGCTGAGAAACATACCAAGGTTAGTTCTGGTAGTTTGCTAGAGAAGAATGAGTAATCAATTAGGAATGTTTTTGGCTGTAAGTACTTAAAGACAAGACATAGGCTAGTCCAAATGGGGCTCAGAACAAGCTCTTTCTAATCTCTCTATTCTGCCATCCCATATGCATTGCCTTCCGTTCTCAAGTTTGTCCTCCCATTCAAAAACCAGTTCTTCACATAACAGCACCCAAAGTGTAAAGCAGAGGTGGGACAAAAGGGTATTTTACTCCCTCAAGGAGAAACATCTTTCCCAGGAACCCCCAACAGACTTTCCTACCCTTCCATTTCTTAGCTAGAACTTGGTCACCTGCTCAGAGAAAATGGGAAGCTATAGGTATGGTTGACTTATCCATCATAATTCATACGCTGAGGGTTGGGCACATGGTCACTCAGAACAAAATTGCTGATTTTGGGAATCAGGAAGAGGGGTAATGACTGTTGAATTGGCAAACAACTCAACACTATGGTGAATAATTATTTGCAGTTCAGAATCTATGGACCACTATGATGAATGATTATTTAGAGTTCAGGTTCTTTAGCTGTAGGATATAGGCTTGCTGGATAGTTGTCTAGTTCTGAAGCTTGGGGTTTTGTTGGCTTGTTAGATGAGACAGGGGCATCATTTGGGGTGTGTTTCTTGGGCAGAATGCTAAAGAATGGCCAGGGATGCTGTGAAGTCACAGCAAGAGATACTATGAAGTTCTTGCAATGACTGGTTACTAGATTTTTGCTTGGTTTGTCCCCCCTCCATCTCATTCTATCTGATCCATTTCAAGTCACACGTCATTGTTACTTCCTCTATCAAAGTTTCTCTCTCTCTCTCTCTCTCTCTCTCTCTCTCCCTCCTTATATCTTATTCCTTGGCTCCCCTACCATGCTGACTTATCTTACCATCTGAAACATTTATTTACATCTGTCTGTGCCTGCCTCTCTAATACCATAACCAACACTGTAGTTGATGCCCTCACTGTTTCTCACCAGGGATATTTTAAGTTCCTATCAGGTCTTCCTGCTATAGTCTCACCCTCTCACACTCATGCTCACTCAGTGGTTCACAAACTTTAGTATGCAGCAAAATCACCAGGAGGGCTTGTTCAATACAAATTACTGGACCCCACTCCCCAGAGTTTCTGAATCAGTAGGTCTTGGGTGGGGCCTGATTATCTGCACTCCTAAAAAGTTCCCAGGTGATGCTGATGCTGATACTTGGGTCCACACTTTGAGAAACACTGTTGTGATTCCTTCTCTATTTTTCCTCCCAGAGTATAAAACAAAATGGAATTTCTATTCTCCTACTTAAAAATCCAACAGTGATCCAGACTCTTTTTCTAACTGTCCATACATATATATTGTTATCTAGCCATAGCCAAATGCTTAGTTTGTTGAAGCCTGCAACGTCTTTCATCCATAACTACAAAGGTAGCTACCGCTAAGAGGCTGATCCATGACACACTCATACCCTACTGTTTGTGACCCATCCTCTGTGCTCCCACAAAGGTTTCGATCTATAGTACCAGCGTACCTACATCATTGCCCTAATCGAGTGCAGGAATATAATAGTATTTATATATTTTTTTCTGGAACCCAATATAGCACTTAACACATGATATATGCCTTCAAAATAGCGAATAACAAAAGGAATTAAGTGACATGCGAATCAGTCATGAAAACCAGGTAGGAATTTTACTAGTTGATATGGAACTCATTTGGTCAATTTTTTAAAAAATGGATCAATAGAAAAAATACAGCTCAGAAAGTTAAAAAAATTTTACTTGAATTTTTATCTTTTAATTTAGAATGAAGAAAAATTTTTATTTTTTTCAACATATGAAATGGCATTTTTTATTCAGTACGTGCTTTTTTAAAAAAAAGGTTTTTAAAGATTTTATTTATTTATTTGACAGACAGAGATCACAAGTAGGCAGAGAGGCAGGTGGGGGGGTGTGGGGAGGCAGGCTTCCTGCTGAGCAGAGAGCCTGATGCGGGGCTCAATCCCAGAATTCCATGATCATGACCTGAGACAAAGGCACCCCCAAAATTTTTTATTAACATATAATATATTATTTGTTTCAGGGGTACAGATCTGTGATTCATCAGTCTTACACAATTCACAGCACTCACCACAGTACTGAATTTTTATTTATTTATTTTTTTAAGATTTTATTTATTGGGGCACCTGGGTGGCTCAGTGGGTTAAGCCTCTGCCTTTGGCTCAGGTCATGATCTCTGGGTCCTGGGATCGAGCCCCACATCGGGTTCCCTGCTCAGCTGGGAGCCTGCTTCCCCTCTCTCTCTGCCTGCCTCTCTGCCTACTTATGATCTCTGTCGAATAAATAAATTTTAAAAATCTTAAAAAAAAAGATTTTATTTATTTATTTGACGGAGAGAGAGATCACAGCAGGCAGAGAGGCAGGCAGAAAGAGAGGGAGAAGCAGGCTCCCCGCTGAGCAGAGAGCCCAATGCGGGGCTCAATCCCAGGACCCTGAGATCATGGCCTGAGTTGAAGGCAGAGGCTTAACCCACTGAGCCACTCAGGCGCCCCAGCACTGAACTTTTAAATAAAAGTGTTCGTAGTACACTGCCCTCAGCAATACTTATAAAATTGCTCTTCTCTCCTGCCTGCTTGCTTTACACCTCTAGCTGCCCTCTCTCCACAAGTCCCCCAAGCCTCAATCTTACCCAGTTTCTCTTCTCTTGCACTCTGCCATGTCCACTTCTTTCCGTTGCTTCATTCATGCATTTAGGTATTCACACATTCACTCACAGTCAGTCAGTATTTATTGAACATCTACTATATGCCTGGACGCACTGGCAAGAAAGTAGTGAACAAGACAATATTCTTGTTCTCATGATGCTTTATGTTCTAGAGAGAATGGAAGAGTTCCAACACATAAAATTAAATGTGGCCAACTGAGGAAAATAAGATTCAAGAGCAGAGAATATATAAAAAGTAAGAAGAGGTCAAAGCCATTAAAAATACTAGATAATAAGGGACTGCATAATAGCTATAATGAGGTTCTAATTGCTCTAAGATTCTAAGCATTGACTTTACCATGACATGTGAGAACTGAGACCTCTTCAATAGTCTGAGTGGATTGAGGGAAGACTTTGAACTCTCCCAAATGAATCATTTATACCCCACTACCTAAGAAATTACTATTAGAGCTTAGTGCTGAAGGGATTCAAAATGAGCCTCTCCTTAAATGCCACTTTGGCATGTGGATTACTTTGAGCTGAAGTTAATCAAGACCCAAAGACTTGGGGGAAAATCTTTACCTTTCCCTGACCTGCCTAAAAGAATTTAGAACATGGACCAGGTGTGGTAAACTGGGGGTAAACTCAGCATAATCTGGAAAGCAAATTCCTCAGTGTGTCCCACTGTCTCTGAATGGTATGGCAAACATTTGTTTACCAAAATATTTGTTCTTCCCATCTTCTTATAATTTGTCTTCCTCCTCTTTGAAGTCTCAGACTCCCTACTCCCTTCTTAGTTCTGGATGGCTAGCTTCTTCAACTGCCCAGCTTCCCGTGGGGTCTCATAATCTTATGGGGCTCCTGCACATCTGTAATTAAGTTTGTTTTTCCCCTATTAATCTGTCTTATATCAATTTGTCAGCCAAATAACACAGAAAGGTAAAGTAAAATTTTTTCCTCCCTAATAGTGCTTCCAGGTTCTGATTCCAAATTCCCCCAAAAGAAGGTCTGACCTCAATTGTTTCTCACTGGGCAAACCAGTTTTATGCCCAGAGGCCAGAGTTATGCAATGTACACAAAAAAAGTTAAAAATGTCCCCAAATGAGATTTGGCGGAAGAAGGAGGCAGAGAACAGAATGGAAATAAGGAGGTGTAGGACCAGCAGATCTACAAGATGACTATTATAAATAAAAATATAGTTGAAAGAATAGTGATAGATGATAGATAGACAGATGATAACCAAACTTATCTCCAGTGGGACTGTATTTCCCAGCAAGAGCCCTCTAGGTTTGGCCATTAAAACTTAAGATTCCTTAAAACAGCATGGAGGTTCCTCAAAATGTTGAAAATAGAACTGCCCTATGACCCAGCAATTGCACAATTGGGTATTTACCCTAAAGATACAAACGTAGTGATCCAAAGGGGCACGTGCACCCGAATGTTTATAGCAGCAATGTCCACAATAGCCAAACTATGGAAAGAACGTAGATGTCCATCAACAGATGAATGGATCAAGAAGATGTGGTATATATACACAATGGAATACTATGCAGCCATCAAAAGAAATGAAATCTTGCCATTTGCGACAACGTGGATGGAACTAGAGCGTATCATGCTTAGCGAAATAAGTCAAGCAGAGAAAGACAACTATCATATGATCTCCCTGATATGAGGAAGTGGTGATGCAACATGGGGGCTTAAGTGGATAGGAGAAGAATAAATGAAACAAGATGGGATTGGGAGGGAGACAAACCATAAGTGACTCTTAATCTCACAAAACAAACTGAGGGTTGCTGGGGGGAGGGGGGTTGGGAGAAGGGGGTGGGATTATGGACATTGGGGAGGGTATGTGCTTTGGTGAGTGCTGTGAAGTGTGTAAATCTGGTGATTCACAGACCTGTACCCCTGGGGATAAAAATATATGTTTATAAAAAATAAAAAATTTAAAAAAAAGAAAGAAAAACTTTTTGCCATCGTATATATATATATATATATATATATATATATATATAATATATATGATATATGATATAGATATGATATATATGATATGATATGTTATATATGATATATGGTAAATAAATAAAATCTTAAGATATTAAAAAAAAAACAACTTAAGATTCCTTAGAAGATGGTGGAGCCAAAAGATCAAAGAGATAAAGGAGACCCTCTTCTCCACACTATTGTGCATTGGCACATGATGTGAGCAAGAAATAAGCATTTACTGTTTTAAGCCATTGAAATTAGTGTTGTTTTTCATGGGAGTTTGCCTTTCCTAAATAATATAGATAAATAAAGCAGATTATTTGCTAATTCTACAAACATACCTTGACTAGGTCGAGTGTTATATTGGGGATACTGGGAAACAGGAGGTGAATACGATTAGACTTCTCTCAATTCTTCATAGTCTCATGGAGGAGACAAACAGCTAAACAGAAAATTAAGGAGACAACAGAAATGATCCTAAAGTGACTGAGATATTGGAATGTCTTCTCTAATAACAGAGGTTATTTTCATTATTTACCTAGAGTAGTGGATAGTTAAATAGAAGCATTGCAAAACAAAGTCTAAAATACCTGGTCACAGTGGGATTGAAGGACAGGAGGAATCAAGACAACCCCAAAACCCCATTCCTTCCAGTTGGAAGAACGGCAGTGACAGAAATGGAAAAGTGTCCTTGTGGAGGAGACAGGTTGACAGAAAAATAAATTTGCTTTGGAAAACACTGAGTATGAGACAGTTATAGGGGTATAGTTTGGAACCTGAAATCCAAACCTCAGGAAACACTGGCTAGAAAGGTAGATAAAGAAGTCAATAAGTAAAAGTTATGTTAACTTACAAAAAAAGGTCCTAGTCTCCTTATGAAACATGACTATATGTCAATGATACTTTGAAATGAATTTCATGTTACTATTTTTCTAGGGTAAAATTAAGACAAGCTTAGTATATTTTCTCTTCACTGAAGAATTAAAAAATATACTAGTAGTTTTGGTACTCCTGTTTGGTACAGTAGATATTTAAAGTTCTGAACAACTACTTAACCTGTTTGTGTCTCAATTTCTCATCTATAAAATGGGACTATCAACCCCTATGTGGCAGATTGCATTTTCAAAAATAACCCTAGTAATATTTGTGGTCTCACATGTTCTCCCAGGACCTTGCCACTTACCATCCAGAATCTATCTCCCCTCCCTTTGTGCCCGAGGAGGACTTTGTGACTACTCGGATGAACAGAATGTGGCAAGCATACCTTCCTAGGCTAGCTCACAAATATGACCTCTCTAGCCTATCTCAAGGAATGGGGCCCAGTTATTATACTGTGAGGAGGCCCAAAGTAGCCCACTTGGAGATTCCATGTGAGGAAGTCCATATGGAGAAGAACTGAGGCTCCCTGCCCAATGCCAGCATCAACTTCCAGACATAAGTGAATGAGTCTTCTAATGATTCCATTCCCCAGCCTCAAGTCATCCAGCGAAAGCCCCAATGTCAGCAGAGGCAGGCTAAACCCACTGTGTCCTGTTCACATTCCCAACCATAGGTGCCATGAGTATAATAAATGGATGTTTTATGTCACAAAATTTGGGGGTAATTCATTACTCAGCCCTACTATCTGTAAGTCATGTTGAACAGAATTAGTTGATCCATAAAAGAGAAATCCTGCAAAACATGTAAATTTCCTCCATATACTATAAAATGATATTTATACAAAAACCCTACTGAAGATACTAACTCATCTTTTTATCTGCCTTTCCTCTCCCTGGCTCAAAGATTTATACAAATGTGCAGACTTAATAAACATAAGTCTATAAACTCTACCTGTAGAGTTTATAAACATAAGGAACATTCATAATAATTCTGACTCAGAAAACCTGGCGAGCACTGTTTTCAAGACAGAACATTCTGGAGGTTGGTATAACAGTCCTGGAGAAAATGGAAGGCCTATATTCCTATTGATAGACGTTAGTTCTTGAATTCCTGTGCTAGACAAACGGAATCCTCAGCATTCCAGTTGCCAAGATGAGAAACACCTTTAGTGCTGCTAAGAATTCAGTGGGAAAGAATTTAGAACACAAGGGCTTGTTCATTTTCCAAGTTTTTAAGCATCATTTATTTAAGGAAGATTGAAAGGGGATTTGATTATCATCCACGAGCTCCCAAGTACTATGGGTATAAAACCATGTACAACATAGGCCTTGCCCTCAAGAAGTTCATAATCTTATATCTTAAAAAGGAGATAGGCGTTTTACCCATTGTGATAAATGTAGAGATAAAATCTGGAGATCAACCTGGAAGTTTATCAATTCTTATAGTTTATCAAAGAACAGTGGTATGTGATACTATTCATCATCATTTATTCACCCAATTTCTTAGAGTTCTTTTTTCTCACATTTAAAAATGAGTTACTTCTTTTGAATTGCAATTTATACAATTTAGGGATCATAACTTC
Organism: Mustela nivalis; assembly: GCF_964662115.1. Taxonomy (NCBI): domain Eukaryota; kingdom Metazoa; phylum Chordata; class Mammalia; order Carnivora; family Mustelidae; genus Mustela; species Mustela nivalis. The sequence continues at coordinate 32,492,909 of NC_139031.1, read as the reverse complement.
AATGTATTTAAGCTTATAAGAGTGAATTGTGGGGTGCCTGGGCAGCTCAGTTGGTTAAGAGTCTGCCTTTGTCTCAGGTTATGACCCAGCCCTGGTGTCTGGCTCCTTGCTCAGTGAGAAGTCTGCTTCTCACTCTACCTCTGTCCCTCCCCACCCACCCACTTGTGATTTCTCTCTCTCAAATAAATAAAATCATAAAAAGAAAAAAAAAAGAATCGTAAGAGTACAAGTGAAAGTTTTGGCAGTCCTGTTTAACAAAGGTATATAGGGCCTGGGAAGAGAAGCTGAGGACGGTATAGGACCACAGTGTCTTAAAGTACTTTTCATTCAGAATTGATTTTCCATACCCCACCGCATTTTCTACCAAATGGCACTATACCCCTTATTTTCCAATATCAGGAAATTCCCTGTGCTGTTTTGCAAAATCTATGAGGTAACTGTAAGGCACTATTGTGAAATCATCGTCACCATTTAATATTTATTAAAGAGTCCCCTCTGCCCTATGGTGGCACAAGACAGGGTAAGCACATCAGGCTAACCCCAGGGGATGGTTCAGTATCCTTACTGAAGGCTGAAGACAATTCTTGCTGCTGCTGCTGCTGCTGCTGCTGCTGCTTCTGCTACTGCTTCCACTTCTGCTGCTGCTTCTTCTTCTTCCTCTCCTAGTGTCTAGCTATGATCAACATTTTTTTATTTTTATTAACATATAATGTATTATTTGCCCCAGGGGTACAGGTCTCAATTCTTGTTTCTTATAGAATAAACACAGGAATTTTTATTACTTATTTCTAGCCAAAAGATCTTTGGGGGAATAATCATAGAGCCTTTTTCAGAGGACTTAATCTGCATTTTACCAAGGGAAGAGTTAATAGCTTTAGAAGGACCTTTCCTAAGTGTGGGTGTTGGGGTAAGCGAGAGAGCAAATTTTAGCCAACACACTGTTTTACAAAGTTCATTCTTAGTCACTCTCTTTTTAAAGTTGCCTTACTATTCTTTTGAACATCAGAGCTAATCATTGTTCTAAATGCTTTATACATATGTACTCACTCCCTTGGAGGTACGTTTTAGCAGATCATTTTACAGATAGGGAAACTTGAAGACAGTGAGATTGTGTGATTTGACCAGAGCCACAAAACTAGGAAGAGGAAGAACTAGCATTTGAACTTTGTCCATCTAGCCTCCCCATATTGCCATACTGACTCCATGTCTTTCCTCTTCCATATAAACTATACCAGGACCACATAAAAAGTTTTCTCTTACTTGTTTGCCCTTCCGCAAAGGTTTCATCCATGCACATTTGCTTTAGCCCCTCTTGTAAAGAAAGTTCTCTCATGAACAGAGTTGCTCCACACTGCATTGACTCTGGGTCACACAACCAGCAGCAGCCCCATGTCAGCCCGTTAAAGACAAAACCCTTTCTGTTTCTGAACCAAATCCCTCATATTTTGAGCCGAAAACAAGAACTGCCCTGCTGAGGTGCCAAGGGAAACATACTTATATTATGAAGTTTTCTAACAAATGTTTTGGAGATTTTAAAGGGGCAGCTTTCTAAATATCTGAGGCATGTACAAACAATCCAGACACCCAGGCTAGTTTTGCAGCCCAGTCTTTGTTTCTGGGTTGTATATCTTCCTGAAAACCAGCAGAGCTGTTGCAAGGCCCATTTATCAATTGCCCAATGATACCAATAAATGTTTTCTAGGCTTGAAGTAATCAAAATAGTGTTCTAGGTCTTTGGTTTTGAAATGTGCCTTGTGAATATAATTTCAGCATTCTTTTACAGATTTCAAAGTGGAATCAGAGGTTTATGTTTATAAAGTTTATAATCATTCCACAAAGTTCAAGACGTTTGGCAGTGCTTGGGAAAACTTAAAAAGAGTAATAAAAGGTTACCATGTGGAATTCAAAGCTGCCTTGTATGGCAATGCCGATTCAAACCAGGACACACTGCAGCATTATGAGTTTAAGGGCGGATCAGTATGTATCTGCAGACACAGCTAAGGATAACACAGCAGCTTGCCTGTAACACAATGAATAGGGGACTTTGGAAATTTTACAGTTAACATAGCAGCTTTGAAAATAGGGAAAGAAGAGAGAGAAAAAAACAGGGAAGGAAAGTGGAGAGAGAGAGATTGTGTGTCTTGGGGGCCTCATTTACCGAGTATTTATTAGCCTCCTGGACTGTTTTTCAGCATCAGCACTCTGCCTTCCCTTGCAATTGTAAACTGTGCTTGTCTGCCAACCTGGAATGCACACTGTGTTCCTGCCCAGCCCCAGCTCACGCTGAATCTGTGCCCTCTCAAACCCTGTTAGCCCAAGCTCTTGATTTGTTGGCAGCCAGTAAAAGGGGTTTCCGTATGAATCATCGTGTGTGGGAGGCTGAGTAGTATACCCTACACTGTGCCATAATCTGCATGGAATGTATCTGAAATAGAAGACAGAAATCTAGAGTTTAGTTCAACATCCTTCTTCAAGCACATTCTCAAGAAATTGGAGTGCAATACGGAAAAGTCATGATGTCTTTCTGCTATGGAAAAGTTTATTCCCATAAGTTTGTCTCCAAAGGGATAGGACCCAAGTTGCACACATTCGGGCTCTGAGGTCTCTGATTAGGAAAGAATCTGGTTTTTTACCCTTTTAGATGACTCAGTTTTCCTGTTCAGGTAATAAAAGTAGTCTATCCTTTGGTGAGCTGAAGTGGAAAGATGCATGATTGAGACACACAGTTGTTGCAAAGACTTGCATCAATTCTGTCAAACAAATGTAAAGTCTGAAAGGTCACATCTTTAAAGCCAAGAAGAAAGCTAAAGAATGTTACAAGACAAATGTGTTTTGAAAGTCATAATAGACATAAGAACACTATTTCCCACCATATTTCTTCACTTGTTTATACTCAGTTGAAGAAAATGGGCTTACTTTTCAGCAACATACACTTATCTGGCGAAATTAATTAAGACCAGCTATCAAATTCTTTCATTTCATTTCAAAGAAAATAGATATGGTAACCAAATATTTTTTCTGCTTAATCTCATAAAATGCCCAAACAGCTTAAACGAAAAAAAGACTGGTGAATTCAAAATTTATCCATTTTGAATGACTAGAAAACCTGGAAAATTTGTAGCTATAAGCTTAGAATTTGTTCTAAAAGCTAAATGTGTGAAACTCACAAACTACAGAGAATAAATAATGTTTCAGAAATGTAGAATGTACATGTGACCCAAAGTTTTCTCTGGTTACAAGGCAATAAAATGATTATACCTTCTTACTTTATGAATTTTATAAATGGAAATAAGTCTGATACTTGGCGATTCTGGTTAACATTAAAAGAAATGGCTCAGCTATTTCCTCATATACCTTATAATATGTATTTCCAAATATATGTGAATGATGTGAGAAAATGAAAATTAATAATAAATAAACTATGCTAGATACTTACAGTTGTGGCTTGATAAAAAAGTCCTCTCACTGTCAATAGTCTGTTATGGTCAACAAGTAGAGCCGATGTCAGCAAACTTACCAGATAATAGTCTCATGAATATTAGAAAACATCAACTTGTGTTCATTCATTTATTCAACAACCAATCGCTCAGAGTTTACAAAAAGACTCTGATGTTTTACAAGGTGTACAAGGAGTCAATGAGCTCAAGAAGCTCACCAGATGGTGGTGGAGAGAGGCAGACATGCAAATAGGTAATTATCATGCAATGTGTTAAGCCCTCCATAGAGGGGAGGCATGAAGGGAGTTGAGATGAGAGCAGATCAGATTTCAGAGGGAAAGACAACACTGTAACTGGGTCATTAACAGGAATATAAGTGACCAGGAGAAAAAGAGGTTGGAGGTTGTCATATTGTGATTTATAATAAGAAATACGTATTTGGTCTTCATCCAGTTCATGGCACAGAGCTCCTAAAACCCTTCAGATTTCCTAAGTGATGAAAGAGATAAAGGTGTCTTCAGTTATTCATATGAAACCTCTTTCAATCACACCTGAGTTTGCCAGAGGAACCAATCATATGATTAGAAGGCTGGATCTTTCAGTCCTCTGGAAGGGGAGAGGGGCTAGAAACTGAGATCATTCATGAATGGCCTAATGATTTCGTCAGTAATACCTAGGTGGTGAGGCCTCCATAAAAATCCAAAATGACAGAGTTTGAGGAGTTTCCAGGTTGACAAATATGGTGTTTTGTTTGGAGTAGGTTTCTTTAAAATGCCAATATCATAGCCGGGTGGTGTGCCTGGCAAAAGATGTGCCTGAATTTCTGAAAAGAGGGGAGACTGGAGTCTGAGATTTTGAAAACATCTTTACACAAGACTGTCTCCACCTGCTGTTGCTTTTAATTAAATGGCAGCTTCTCTCTTCAAACAACTTTTGCTAACCCAGAGCAAACTCAATTTTAGCATGGACTTAATCTTTAATCTCTAAATAAAATATATGAAAATTTACCACCTTTTTGATGAGCTAGCCTCTCCCCCAAAAGGATATGGACATAAATCACTTACTTACAATTAAGTTTTGAAGAAAAATCCAGGTATATTAAATAATTGATTCTGAGAGTGTCTGCATGGCTCAGTAGGTTAAGTGTCTGATAGTTGATTTCAACTCGGGTCATGATTTCAGGGTTCTGGGATCAAGCCCTGCTTCAGGCTTCATGCTCAGTGGGGAGTCTGCTTGAGGATTCTCTCTCTCCCTCTCCTCATGCATGTACAAGCACATGCTTTCTATCTCCCCCAACCCTCAAATAAATAAATAAATAAATAGTTAAATAACTGATTCTCAATTTTATATTAGGAATCAAAATCCACAACCTGGCTTCCTAGACATTAATGGCAATGAAGAGCATTTTGCATATGTTCTCAAATATTGATTAAAAATTTCACATATGAGCTGAGATTTAAGATTCCTCAAGAATACCCATCAGCTATATGTTTTATCCTTCCTAAACTTCACAATCTACAGAGCTTATGTTCCAGGGGCAACTTGGATACCAGTCTCTTAAAATTAAACAACATTACAGTAAAAACAACATTTGCTTTAATAAATCCTTCTCTTTAACCTAAAACTCTAATTGTATTAGAAAATGGGGAACACTGATGCTAAAGTAGATTAGAAGAGCTAGGCAAGAGAACGCCAGGTTTTCCAGACCTCAGGGTACAAAAACGAACAGGCTTAAAATATTTTGCTGAAATAAAAATTATCTCAATCTTGTGTACATAAGGCAGTATCAATTTTTCCAATACTGAATGCAAGATATTCTTGATGACTTTTGCCTGTTGTGAGACACCAGAGATACTGTCCCATCACACTGTGACACCAACTTACACTAACAAGTAAATACCTTATGCATGATGTCTTTCCATTTCTTGGAGCAATTATTTGAATAACAGTAGAGCAATCTTTCCACGCTCTTTCCTGGACTTAAATGCTAATAAAATCTTATCAAACAGACTATCTAGCCAGACTGCCTGAGTTTGATTCTTACTGTGACTTATTAACTGTGATGTTGAACAAGTTGTTAAATATCTTTGTGCCCTGTTTTTCTATCTGTAAAATGGAACGCTGTACTTGGAGCTGTGGTCACACTCTGTGTCTTATCAGTTGGCCAAAGTAAAATGAATCACGAATGAATATTTGCCAGGGAGACTAGAGGTGCCAGCTTCTTCCAGGGGCTTATCCTTCATATTATCAAGAAGCTACAAGAATGATTACTTATGTCCAAAAGGTCAGTCCTAGTACTTCTCAGCTATAATTCAGACAGTATTCCTTGGGATGAGAGGACTCCACCAGCAGTGTTCACACAATGGTAATTTTAGAAATGAAAGTCCTCTGCACCGCTGTTGTGACTGCTGTCATTTCTCTCACCCCATGAAGCCACTCTTAGCCACTCCTCATGTTCTGCTTGTGTTTGTTTGTTTAACATTCCCCTGTTTTGGCCTTGAAGAAGGGAATCTACTTTCCTCTCTACCACTCTGCCCCAAGATCTATGGAATCTATAAGATGATCACTGCAGTGCAGGAACCCCAAAAGCTAACCAATCACTAATTTTAAATTACCAAATGGTCTATTTTGGTGTTTTCTTTATAAAATTCTTCAATAAGCTGGAACAATTGGCCACTGTGTGAAAATACCCTCCTCCTAGTACGAAGTTCAGAAAAGTTGGCACAAGGCAGGAGGGGTGTTACCTGAGGAGAAGCACATGGTGGGGGCCAGGGGAGGCAGAGACAGAGGGTTGGTGCAAAGAAACTGCAAAGACCAAACTGTGATGTGAAATGATCTGAAGAAAATTTCTCAAAACTTTTGTTATATCTCAAAAAGTAATGTGTCAGAGAGCTGATAAAGATGAAGTTCAAGTACACTAACACACGAATTTAGGATAATTCTAAACCCAAATATAGAAGGGTTTCCACCACCATCTACCACCTCTTCAGGGTCTTTGTGCTCAAAGAGTGCTTTAATAAAATTTAAAATAAAAGTCAGGGATATTTTTTGCTGGATGAATTTCCTGGTACTGATCCACCATAAACCTATATTTTTTCCTACCAAATCTATGGCTATTTTCTAGAAAACAATTGTTCTTTCCATACAGATTGTCAATAATCCTAGTGAGAAGAAACTGCATCACTAGAGGGTGAGTTGAACGCTAGTAGCCTTATTTGGCCACCCCAAAGATAGTGTGTCAAGAGAGCTCACTGGCCATGCTACACTATCCTGTCTGTCTCAGCCCTTGGGCAGCTCGCAAGGCCAGGGGTGGCTGGCATTCTTTGATGGTGGCCTTGTGGCTGCATCACTGCAATTTGTGCCTCCATGGTCCCATTACTTCCTCATCATGTCAAATCTCTCCTGTGTGCTTCTTATAAAGGCATTTGTCATTGGATTTAGTGACCATCCAAACAATCCAGAATGATTACTTCATCTCAAGACCCTTAATTTAATCATGTACACAAAGACTCTTTCTCCAAATAAGGTAACATCTACCTAGGAATTAAGGCATGGACATATCTGCTGGGGAGCCACAAATCAACCCATTATGAGGCCAAGAGGCCACTGGAGGAGTTGGGGTCAGAGAGGCCAAATAGCTTAAGGTGAACCTGGTAGAGGGGTTAGGAGAGAGGAGGAAGGGGGCCAGATGGGATATTAGGGAGAAGATAGATCTGGACAGTGACCCCACATTTATAGCTTCCCATATATTGGATGTTTCTTTCTGTTTTCAGTTGATGGGCTGGCTGTATGATTTCTTCTCTGATGTGTAGATAGGCGTGTCCCAAAATAGAGCTTTGTCATTATCTCAAATACTTGATATTTTAAAAATTCTATTGGATTAAAAATCTAGACTCATTAGCAAAGGAAATTTCAATGTTACAGTTGTCAGTGAGAAATAAAGAGATTGCTAATTTTTCAAATATAATTTAAATTGTTACAATATTTTAATGGTTTTAATACTTCTAACACTTGCACCAAAAAAGTGTCTCATTGATGGTAATTATCAAGACTTTGCATCATTAATAAGACTTGAATAGGAAATTTATAGACACTTGAGTTATAAAATGTGACACAAAAATACCAGATTCTTTCACCAAAGCAAACTTAAGTTTCTCATTTAAAAAACTACAAATATTTGTCATCTTTATATAGACAATATTTAATTTCTTCATTAACATGTTGTATTTTATTGTAATTAAATAAATAAAAATATATAATTTTTTTCAACAAGTTCCATATAAATGTCTCCAAATTACCTCCCATTTTGCCCAATATAAAAAAATTGGGAATAACTGGCATATGAGATAAGCATGAAAAAAGTGTGTGTGGGTTACATAAAACGTTAGATAGATAAATAGATCATATATATATATATGCAGTAGCAGAAGAATTCAGGAGAGAATGAGCAAGGAAAAGAAAAAGAGAACTATGATTGGATTTGCCTCAGAGCCAGCAGTGCCCTCATGGAAATACAATGACTGTCAGCCTCAAAAAGAGAGCAGTCATAAGTGATCAAAAGACATCAGGAAACTGATCAAGAGAAGCAGGATATCAATTACATACGAAAATTCTTTCCAGCTCTCTAGCCAACAGAGATTGGTGGTCAAAAGAGAAATTGAAATCTAATAGTATGGCTATATTCACACAGGGAATACATTAGCAGTGAGAGTTACAACCTAACAGTATAACATAATAATGTACATTCAGTATAATGCTGAGTGAAAGAAGCATAATGTCCTGAGAACGCTATGAAGGTACACACACAACTTGTGTCTTTCCACAATGTCAGCTTCAAGGGGCACCTGCACCCAAATATTTGTGTGTTTTTTTTAATGTTGCCAAATAATATTCATCTGAAATGTCTCTGCCTCTTTATGTCTTTGTTTCTGTACCTGTCACTGTCACACATACACAAACACACATACCAACATACTCGTTGCTTTTCTACATTCATGTTGATACTACAAAAAAATATATATATATATATATATATACATATAACCATGAGGAAATTTGAACAAAATGTCAAAATTTACATCTAAGTATTATTTATGATAGTTAACTGATAGCAACCCAGCATTAGATAGCAATGCAGCATCAGTACATTTCGATTTTTTTTTTCTTTTGAGGACTTAAAAAAGGAAATGTGGCAGTGGGAGGGGACGAGTAGAGGAAAGAAAGGAAGGTTTAAGGGAAGGCTAGAGTGTTAGAAATGAGAAGTGGTTAGGAGAAAAAGGATATTTTTGATGGAAGTCGTGCAACAGAAAGTCTGTTATGGAAGCACTGGGCTCACAATTTAGTGCTTATTTTTCAGTGTACTTATTTGTTCATTTATTCAGTTTATTTAACTAACTCACAAAATTTCACCACTCTTTTCAGGCTGGTGGATAAAGAATAGGCAGAAAGATAACCAGGAAACAGTCCAAGAATTTATATTGTTGGTTACAGCAGTGCCCCTTGTAACAATTTTTTAAAGAACTAGAAGTATGTAGGCCAGTGGTTTCTTCAAAAGAAAGCAGTCTTCACATTCCAGAAACTCACAGGGAGGTCACTGAAAAGAACAAGCCGTGCACACAGAAACATGCCCCAGAGAATCAGTCATTCCCTGAGATCCCCTACATTCTGGAATTATTAGATTTGCTTAAGAATAGCTGAGGTGATACTGATGTCCCTGGTAAAGAGTGAGAGTAAAACCTGACAAGGTCATTCACCTTGGGGGCTGGACTAAGAGTATGGCTAGCCAATTGGTTCATGGCCAAATTTTTATTTAATGTAGCTGGCTCCTCAGTGGATGAGATTGAGAACCTCACAGCTAAAGAATCAGCAGATGGAGAAACCATGTTAAGAAAGAAAACAACAGGGGCGTCTGGGTGGTTAAGCGGGTTAAGCCTTCGGCTCAGGTCATGATCTCAGGGTCCTGGGATCGAGCCCCACATCGGGCTCTCTGCTCAGCAGGGAGCCTGCTTCCCTCTCTCTCTCTCTGCCTGCCTCTCCATCTACTTGTAATTCCTCTCTGTCAAATAAATAAATAAAATCTTGAAAGAAAGAAAGAAAGAAAGAAAGAAAGAAAGAAAGAAAGAAAGAAAGGAAGGAAGGAAGGAAGGAAGGAAGGAAGGAAGGAAGGAAGGAAGGAAGGAAGGAAGGAAGAAAGAAAGAAAGAAAGAAGGAAAACAACAGGAACAACAACCTTGAATACCAGGGGCTAATATAGGATTTGGCTGTGCTCCAACAGGATGCAAGACAGTTGGCATGGCACTTGGTGGTGAAGTTGACTGGACCTGGAAACCAAAGTCCTGGACTCCAGTTTGCACCCAGTGTAAGACACTTTTTATAAAGTCTGATCCTAACTTTTCTTATCTGTAAAATGAACAAATTTTTATGAAATGAGTTATAAGACTTCCTCTCACCTAGTATTCTATTATGGCACCCACAAAGCTGTGCTCCGAGGTATGGCTCAAGGAGACAGCCTTGAAGTCAAGCAGAGGAGCAGAATGGATTCCTTGGCCTCTTAAGCCTCCTATCTCAGTCTCTGTTGATATATGTACATATATAATATATATATTTTTTTAAATTTTATTTATTTTTTAAGATTTTATTTCTTTCTTTCTCAGAGACAGAGAGGGGGGAGCAGTGATAGGCAGAGAGTGAAGCAGGCTCTCTGCTAACCAAGGAGCCTGATGCAGGACTCGATCCCAGGACCCTGAGATCATGACCTGAGCCAAAGGTAGACATTTAACTGAGCCACCCAGGCAGCCCTGTTGAGATCTATGAAATCAAGAATCTGTAGTAATGGAGGAATAAACTGGAAGCATTCTTTCTTTATAAAAGAGTGGTCCAGGCTATGATATTTGAGGGAGGTGAATAAAAAAGGAAAACAAAAATATAGGGAAAAGAGGAATGATAACACAAATATAGTACTTAAGAAAAGTTGCAGATAAAATTGCCCGAGAACCATTGTTCCAATGTCTGTGTTGTATTCTCCAGATTGTTGTTAGTTTAGCTTGTTTTGTTTTTTGTTTCTTTAGAATCTGTGTGTTTTAGAAATTAGAAAATAATAGCTGTCCAAATGAAAATCGAGAGATAGTAAGTACTTCCTTTGTTATTAGTGAACCTCCTTCCCCTCCTTTAAATCTCGGTGGTTTTTCCAAACTTAGTTTCACAAAACCATTCAAGGGGCTCCTGGTGGCTCTGTCGGTTAAGTGTCTGCCTTCAGCTCAGGGAAGAATCCCAAGGTCTTGGAATCAAGCCCCACGTGCTCAGCAGGGGGTCTGCTTCTCCCTCCCTCTGTTCCTCCTCTCGCTAATGATCTCTCTGTCTCTCTCTCTCTCAAATAAGTAAAATCTTAAAAAAAAAAAAAGTGCTATCAATAAATAAGATCTGATGATCTAACATGTAACATAATTACTACAGTTGATAACAATGTATTGTATAATTGAAATATGCTACAACAGAACTTAAATGGTCTCACCATTTAAAGAAATAGATACGTGAGGTGATAGATACATTAATAAGCTAGGTTAGAGGAATTCTTTCACAATGCATATGTTTATCAAATCACCACGGTGTTCACTAAATGTTTTATGATTTTATTTATATCTCAGTAAAAGTGGAAAAAAATTTGAGCTCAAATAGGCTTTTCTAGAACTCATAGACTCTATATTCCCTTCATTCTCCTATACTGGAAAATTTGCCAATGACTTTTATAAACGAATAATGTTTTGGCAAATTATAATATTTCTGGTTAAAATCTCTAATATAATAACTCTGCAGTCATTATTCCTATGTTTCCTGGCATCGGATGCTACTACAGAAGACAAAAGCTATCTCAATCCCAGCTCTTATTGACTTCCTTTGCTTTCTAGGTGTCCAAAGAATTTTTTTTTTTAAAGATTTTATTTATTTATTTGACAGAGAGAAATCACAAGTAGACGGAGAGGCAGGTAGAGAGAGAGGAAGGGAAGCAGGCTCCCTGCTGAGCAGAGAGCCCAATGCGGGACTCGATCCCAGGACCCTGAGATCATGACCTGAGCCGAAGGCAGCGGCTTAACCCACTGAGCCACCCAGGCACCCTGTCCAAAGAATTATTTTCTTTTTCCTCAAACTTTAATTATTTCGGTTATATATACCTATGTTGCTATGTATTGATTTTTTTAATGATCTACATTCTTTATTCTTCCTTCATTTCAGAGGAAATTTCCCCTACATTTTTAAATAAAATTCTATTCCTTTTGTTGGCATTTCTACTTTAGGGACTTCTAGAATCCTCATAGTGAATTTTATTTGTTCACCTTATCATCATTCCTATAATTTTTAAATCCCTACGGGCATTGAGGTTATCTAAATTTTTCCTATGTACAAGAGTTTATATTTCCAGCCATATGTATTTTGCATTTTGTTATTTCCACTTTATTAAACAGTAGTGTTGGTATTAATATTTTGCTTACTTAGTAACCACCCTCTTGATATCATCCTATTGTTATATTTCACATTTACTTTCAAATTCACAATTTTATGAGTTTTTTGTTTTTGTTTTTAAGATTTATTTATTTATTTGAGAGAGAGAGCAAGCGAGCAGTGGGTAGGGGCAGAGGGAGAGAGAAAATCCCAAGCAGACTCCCCGCTGAGCACAGAGCCCTATGCAAGGCTTGATCTCACAACCTGAGGCTCGATCTCATGACCCATGAATGAGATCATGACCTGAGCCAAAATCATGAGTCAGATGCTTAACCGACTGACCTACCCAGGCACCTCCATTTTTGTTGTTTTTAATAAACTCAGAGCACTCACATTTGGCTGTCTTCTATTCTCTGGCATTTTCCTCCAGGTGTAGTTGATCATTTTGTCTCTTCTAGGCCATGTCCACATTTACACATAACTCTATCTAGCTACTGATTGATGGATCATATTTCTACATCTTGTTCCTTCTTTTTTTTTTTTTTTTAAGATTTTACTTATTTATTTATTTGACAGACAGAGATCACAAGCAGGCAGAGAGGCAGGCTCCCTGTTGAGCAAAGAGCCTGATGAGGGGCTTGATCCCAGGACCCTGGGATCATGACCTGAGCTGAAAGCAGAGGCTTTAATCCCCTGAGCCACCCAGGTGTCCCCATCTTATTCCTTCTTAACATGACAATAGCTATTGTGTGGTAAATCTACTTGAAAGCCACCCTCCCCATCTCTTGATATGACTTTAAGTCTAATTCTGAGATGTGAAATTCTCTATTTTCTGTATTTTGAGGCTATAGAGGTGGGGAAAGACAGTGTTCAAAGACACATATTTTATTTCCTTCTGAAAAACTTTTAAAGAAACTGTAAGAAAGTTCACTTCATTCAGCCAGGGATCCATTCACTTCTTTAAACTTCCCCTTCTCTATCCATCTCAGCATCAATCCCTACAAACCAGCAGGCTCTTGGGACCCTTTTTGCCTTTGCTGAGATCATACAATGAGAGCTTATATACTCAAAAGTATTTCCTATTATTTTTCTCTTGGCCTTCCAACGATGCCTGGTCAAGCCATTTCTCTTCCTGTGGAAGAAGTTGGTGAGAATGTCATTACATTGTGGATTCACACTATTAACAGAGGATTGCTTCTGCAGAACAGAAGCATGGCTAGAACTCTGTCCACACCAGAATTCACTCATTCAACATATTTTTTTTGAGTCAACTCTTTGCCAAATCCATTTTTTGGTTTATAGCTGTGAGCAAAATAGACCAAGTACCTAACCCATGAAGATTACCTTATAGTGGGAATGAGACAACAATGAATAAATAACAAAACATACATAAGCCAGGTGATATAAGTATGATGAAGAAAAATGAAGGAAGCATAATAGGAAGTGACAGGGCTTAGTATTTTGGATAGGGTGGTCTGAAAGGACCTCTGGTAAGGTGACATATGACCTACAGACTTGAAAAAGGTAGAGAAATGAGCCATGCTATCCAAGGGAAGAGCTCTCCAGGCCAAGGAACTATAAACGCAAAGGCCCAGCACTAGGAAAAGTGATCGGCATGTTTGAAGAAGAATGAGGAGGCCATCAAAACTCGTAGGCAATGAGGTCAGAAGGATAGTGGGAGCCAGGATCTAGAGAAGCCAGGAAAACATTTTAAGGACTTGGGTTTTTACACTGAGGAAGATGGAAAGCCACTGAAGGGTTTTGCATGGAGGAGTGACATGATGTTTTGAAAGAAGCTTTCTGTCTCTCCCTAGCTTTCTCTAAGGTAACTACTTTTCAAATTTATGGAGAGAAGGAGTAGAAATGTTCTTGTGAAGCTGCTGCTGAATTTTAACTTTCTTTCTTTTTTTTTTTTTTTCTTGGTTACATGTTGGGAGGAGAGGCTGTGAACCTACTTCATTCTACCTCTGCAGTCCAGATCAAAGTTTGTTCCCACTGTGCTCTGGTGGCTTGGAGGAAGGGTCTCATTCACACTCACTTGCCACGACACACAGGAAACTGTACCCTGAGGCAATCTGGGAACAGCACAGTGAGCCTATTTGCCCGCTCTAGCCTCAAATGAACCTCCCGTGTAATTAGGCAGCATGTGCCTGTGCACTAGTACTTTATAGTTCCTTTTTTATAAATACATGACTCATAACAGTATTGTTCTTTGTTTAGCCTTCATCTTTCTCAGAGTTTGAAGTGTTTGTGAAAAAAAAAGTTGTAGCTTTATTTTTCCAGATTGCCATCTTAAATCAAGAATTTTCAAAAACATAATGATGGGGTGTGCCTGGGGGCTCAGTTGGTTAAGCATCTGCTTTTGGCCCAGGTCATGATCTGAGGATGGAGCCCGTGATGGAGCCTGGTATGGGGCTCCTCACTTAGCAGGGAATCTGCTTGTCCTTCTGCCACTCCCCCTGCTCATGCGTTCACTCACGTTCTCTCTCTCTCTCTCTCTCTCTCTCTCTCTCCTTCAAATAAGTAAATAAAATCTTTAAGAAAATGAAAAAATAAAGCCATAATTATGACCCCAAATTTCTTAGGAAAAAGGATGCTAACTTAAAAGAATAATGTTACATTTGCATGAAGGAAATGTTATTAACCCACTAAGATAATATATCATCTCTGATACCAAAGGTAAAACAAGATTTCTTGAATATCTGAAGGAGAGGATTTCTGATAAAGAATTCACCATATCTTTTTAAACTGGAATATCTCAAATTTAGTTGTTGTGTTAAAAGGAGCTCCAAATTCTCTTCATGCAAAAGTCTAGGTCTTGGGCCTGATGTTTACTGTCTTTGAGTAAATGGAAATAACTGTCTGAGCACAGTAGAAACAATAGCACTAGATTTATTAAACTTTTGTTCAAGATGTAAATTATGCGAAGTTTTATGGGTTATCTATAGAGTAGTGAGCAAAACCAGTTAAGTGTTAAGGGAGTAAGAAGTTAACTTTGAATCTACATATATTTTAAATAAAACTTTTTTGGCTATGGTAAAGACAACTTGAATTTTTAAAGGACAGACATTGGAAAAAATGCCAGGCTTGATTCTATGACCCTGAGATCATGACCTGAGCCAAAACCAAGAGTCAGACGCTTAACTGACCATGCCATCCATACACCCCACACTGTGTCTACCTTTAAAAGAAAGTGTCATTCTTATTGAAAACATTTTTGTGGTGAGTAAATGAAGTCCCCCAAATTAAAATGAATCATTCTATGAAAGACCTCTGAGGTGCTTTCTTCTCTGAGCAAGCAAAACCCATCTAGGGCCTTTGTTTAAGATTATAAAACAACAACAAAAAAGCACTAAAAATACATGCAAAACAAAAATAGAAAAACAAAAGATAGTCAATATTTCTGTCTCTATGTTGCCTCTATCCATTTTATTTTATTTTTTAAGATTTCTTTACTTATTTGCGGGACAGCATGCCTGCACATGAACCAGTGATGGGAGGGTAGAGGGCAAGAGTCTCAAGCAGCCCGTGGGACTCCAGCTCACAACCCATTAGATCATAACCTCAGCCAAAATCATGAGCTGGTCACTTAACTGACTCCACCACCCAGGTACCCAGTCCATTTAAAATAAAAGCTTGGAGAAAAAAGGTGTTATAGCCATAGGAAATAAACCAATATTCTTATAACTTAATATTTCTTGAGGTTTCTACCAAGAACTATTACAAACATTTCTATGAGAAGTTTTATGTCATGTGTCTAAGGGCTCACACATTTCCCTCTGCAACTGTAAACTCCCCAATCCCATATATACTTCAGTATAAAGTAAGCCAAACATAATGAAGTTAGGAACCTATTGTACTAACTACAGATACACAAGCATCTGTCAGGCTCACCAAGTCATGAGCAGGAAATGTCTAATAAAGTAAGTTCAAAATACAAACATTTCACCCTCAGATTCTCCTAACTTTTAGTTCAGTCTTCTTCTGTGAACCAATATTACCACATAAATATGCTAATGTATGCTTGATTATATTATTCCTTACAAGCCTAGATATCAAAGCTTATGTACGTTTAGAAAAAAAACAAATCCTTGTGAAAGGTAGTCACTACTAATTAATTAGTTAGTTAATGAACAATTGATTTTGATTCTCTTTGCTTAATAATAAAAATATTTAATAATTTCAATTTGTCTTCTTTTAAATTATTTTTATTAACATATAATGTATTATTTGCCCCAGGGGTACAGGTCTGTGAATCGTCAGACTTACACATTTCACAGTACTAACCGTAGCACATACCCTCCCCAATGTCCATAACCCAACCACCTTACCCCTTAACCCCTAGCTCCCGCCCTGCCTCTCAAATTCTTCATATCAGAATTTGCCTATAGTTACAACTCTATCCCATAGATCTTTATATGTAATGATTTCATTAATACTATTTTCTAAGTAACTATAAATTTTTATTTCCTTCATAGTTCAACAGTTACTGAGAAAAACAACTTTAAGTGTATGAGTGGTTGACCTTTTTAATAATTCTGTATAATGACTTTCTAGTTTTATTGCATCATTGTCAGATATTATGACCCATACACTGTCTTATAATTCCCATGGTTTGAAAGGTGGATATTTATTCTCTGGGTCTGTAGAGTACAGTTTGATTCAGTCTTTCAAACTGACATAATCCTTTTATTCAGGTCCCATATATTATTATGTATTACCACTTAAAGTATCTGTTTCAACTGAGGTCCTAAAGGCTAAGAACAATAGATTAGGTGCTGAGAGTTCTAGCATCCCAAATCAAGGGACTGGATGACCCAGATAATATATCCCAAGAGACTATAAACCAATTCTCCCAACATTAGCAGGTCACAGTGGATTACTGCAAAATCATGAAGATTAAACTTCAAGCCCCCTCACTTGCACAGGTATCTCCCCAGAAACGAAAACTGTCCATTAAAAGAGTATTTAATATTAACTCACTGTACCAGAAAACTGGAAATCTTACAGCTCATATGTGAAACAGCTCATATATGAAAGAAACTTAATAGTGGTTTTCCCATATTTTATAAGAATTCTAAAAATGTATATGGCCGTTCCAATAAAGAAGCATAAAGGTGGAAGGAACTTCTAAATTAATAATAAAAGAAATTTTAATTAACCATGACAAAGCAGAAATTGAAATTCCTTTCTAATATATCTATTGAAAATGGCATTTCTAAATCATTGGCATATGAAGAGGAGATTGAAGAATATGCAGCCAAAAATCATAGGGAAAAAGGTATTTCAGAGGTGCAGGAGTCATAGCATAAAATAGCATTAAAACGCTATTTTTTAATTCTGTGAAGTTTAGGGCGCTTGTAAGCTTTTTAAAATTTGTTATTAGTTCTGATTTCTTTTCACCTTCTTAGCAAATATTCGCCTTCATTCCAAATTTTGCATTTGTTCTTTTGTATTCTTTTTTTTAAACATCCCTGAAAAACTGAATCAGCTTCAGACCCCATGAAAGTCAGATCACATACCTTCTGTGATTGTAGACCTTCAGTGATTAAAGAATGAAAAATGAAGTATTGAATAGTTTAAAGAGAAGTTTCAATTGTGTCCCTTCACCTCAAGCCAAATAACCACAAGGCAAGGATGCTTGACAAGAGCCAGGTAGTTCCCTGGGAAGGAGCATACTTGAGAAGTTTTAAAAGGGCCCTCACATCAGACAACAGCCTGAAGATACAAAAGGACCCCAACTTGGAGAGACTATGTGCCATGGACTGCCCTTTGCTCCGCCCCACCTCTCACAGAGAGAGCTTTACCTCACATGAAATTTGGAGAGATCATTCAACAGTGAGGCAAAGCTTATTAACTGAGCCTGAGCTTGAAGAAACTATGGTAAAATAATAATGTTGTTTAGTATTACACACTAATAAGCCCAATTTACTCAAGAAATGTTACATCCATTTACATTTAACCATCTTAATCTACCAAGGACTTAGAAATTTGTGTAAAACCCTGCCTTGTTTTTTATCTTTAGAGCTTCTTCTATTTTTAACCAATTAAAAAAAAAAAAAGTATTTCAAGGCTATGTTACCTAAACATAAAGGCTTAACCTCAACAAACATGTCAATATAAATCATCCAGTCCTTGCTTCCTTTCTTTTTTTTTTCTTTTTTTCCCCCTTTCTTTTCTTTTCTTTCTTTCTTTTTTTTTTTTTTAATTCAAGAGTCTAACTAAATTTAGCTTTGAGAAAAGAAGATGCAGCTTGTATAATTCTACTTTTTGGAATTAAAAAGTTTTCTTTGTTACCTTAAAAAGGATCTTAGGCATTTTTATAAATGTTACATGGTGTTGGAAGAAATTTATATTCTCTGGTTTAAAAAAGTAAGTTTTTTTACATACCTAATTTATATCTATAGCCAAATATAAGATAAAAGGATTTTCCCCCACCATTATCCAGCAGAAAAGAGAAAGTACCATCCTTATATTTGAATCCCCTAGCAAGATACAAAAGGAGTAAAAGAAACAGTGTGAAATTCCTTATGTTTGGCATTGGAAGCAGCACATCTGATTTTTTCCAGATCTTATGAGCCCATCTACGTACACAAAGAAATGGAGATAGCAGAGTTGTTCAAATGAGGATCCTAGGTACCCTCCTGAGATCCTCTGCAACATCTTGGAACTTTTTAAAATTCAGATTAGACTAGGAATGTGATCAGCAAGGCAGTCAAGGATTCTGGGAGGAGATCAGACATTAGGTCAGTTATACTAGAGAACCAGATGTGGGAGTACAAAAAATAGCATTTTAAAGGCAGGATTTATGTGAATTAAAAATGTTTGTATCTTTTGGGCTATCAGCTCCACTTATATATCTATTCTGGAAAAAAATTTTACACGTGCATCAAAATATGGCACTGTTCTCTTCCAAATTTGTTAAGAGGATAGATTTCATGTTGTGCTTAAAGCAAAAATCCCACAAGGACACATGGGAACTCTGAGAGGTGCTGCATGTATCTATTATCATGATTATAGTGATGGTTACCATGACTGAATGTTCTATTTCATTGAATTATATACATTAAATATGTATAGCTTTTTGCATATCAATTATACCTCAATAAAGGTGTTTTTTAAAAAAGACTTGAGGGGTGCCTGGGTGGCTCACTTTGTTACGCGTCAAACTCTTGGTTTCAGCTCAGTTGATGGTCTCAGGGTCATAAGATCAAGCCCAGCACAGGGCTGCACCCTCAGTGTGGAGGCTGCTTGGGATTTTTCTCTCTATGTGTTCCTCCGCCCCTTTCCCTGCCTGTGCATATTCTCTTTCTGTCTCTCTCCCTTTCTCTCAAATAAATTAATTAATTTTTTTAAAAAAGGGTTGGGGTCCACTTCACTTTTTTGAGACTTGTGGTACATAAAAATTAAATGAATGTCAAAACTGGTTACAAAAAAAAAAGCATCAACAGGAACTTTTACAAAACATTATTTTAAGAGCAAAAATAGGTAATTATCTGACTACTAATCAATTGAGGATTAAATTATGATACACCGGGACGCCTGGGTGGCTCAGTGGGTTAAGCCGCTGCCTTCGGCTCAGGTCATGATTCCAGGGTCCTGGGATCGAGTCCCACATCGGGTTCTCTGCTCAGCAGGGGGCCTGCTTCCCTTCCTCTCTCTCTGCCTGCCTCTCTGCCTACTTGTGATTTCTCTCTGTCAAATAAATAAATAAAACCTTTAAAAAAAATTATGATACACCTATACCATGATACTATGCAATAATTATAAAATGTATATGCTCACATGTAAGATCCACAAGACATTGTAGATTTTTTAAATAAACCTGTAAAAACAATATATAAAGTCTTATCCCATTTGTGAAAGTGTGTGTGACTTTGCATAAATTCCCAGAAAGGGCTTTGGAAGTATATGCAACAAACTATTAATAATATACTTTGGGAAAGCAAGGAGGGTTGGGGAGGGCTGAAGAAATGCTGAAGTTATAATTCTCAACTGATTAAATTTTACAATGAGAATACTCTTATGTATTAGTTGCATAAAAGACTGTAATAAAAATATGGAAATTTTCTTTCCTACAACCTGGAAGTTTGGGTTTTTGCAACCTACAGAGCCAAAAAATTAAATTGAACACAGAATGGATTATAAAGCTTTAAAATGTTCCATTTCCATTTTATTATATAATGCTAAAAACATTCTCTTTCTATAATTTTATGGTGAAATCTCTTTATCATTAACAAAGGTGCCAGATTATAGATGCTATAGGCAAACGAAGAAGTCATTAGATCAATATTTATAAATCAGCAAGCACTTATTAAATATAGGCTATGCTTCCCATACTGTTTTAGACACAAATATCACCAAGCATCTTGGAATTTTAAAATGTAAAAATGTAGTAACATTATATGTGAACTACCATATAAATGCCAATAAATTAAACCACATCACTTCTAGTCACCCAATATATGTGCTTTCAATATTATGATAATTGACTACTTGAATAATGGCAGTTAACTGGTATGGTATTTGCCAGTCTTTAATAGTAAAATCAGAAAGCATTAATAAAAATACTACAATGAATATATAATGCTATCCCTATTTAAACATGAAGAACTGAGGGAAAAAGACTTCAAGTGTCTTCATCATGGCACTTAGGGGGCTTAATAAAGTAGGAGATAACCTATGAGAAGCCAGAAGAGCACAGAGCTGTGATTGGTGGGGAAGGAACTGAAGGGGACAGAAAACATCACAAGGCCATTTCAATGTAGAATAAAATTCAAAGGAGGAATACTTGGAGACAAGAAAATGATGCTTATTTATCTTATGCTGGGACTAGGGCAAGAACTGTAGGGAATGAAATGTATCATCACATGGATTAGGTAGGAAATCTCCACCAAGTGACAAAACTAGCCTCCGATTTTGGGTGGAACTGAGAATTCTACAGGTTCTTATAAACTACTGACCGAAATCTAACTGCAGCTAAAATTCTTTTTTAAGTCTTCTAATTCAACTCAGAAACATTCTCATGTGACTTGTAATGCCATCTCATCTTATTTATTATTTTTAAGACATGTCTTCTGCTTTTTCTTTATTTCAGTTCATTGCTAAACTACCATTTAAGCCTTCTAGGTATCAAGGAATTTGTCAAGAGAAAGGAATAGATCGCTGTTTCCACACCACCAGACTGCGGGTAACGCAAGAGGACGGGCAGTTATTTAACTCTGCATCCCTAGCAACCAGCACAGAGTCTGACTTCTTGCAGTTGCTCAATAAATATTTGCTGAATGATTCAGATGTAGAGCAGACCACCCCAGGGAAGCCAGGTGTTACTTTAACAGAAACAGACCAGATCAAGGGCAGAGGTGACTGGACCATCAGAGCAGGTGGTGAGAAAGAATTTCAGGATTATAAAATTCAACTGCAAACATGACTTTAGTCCTTCTAAACCCATAATAGCAGGGTCCTAACTGGGACTAGATAGACTT
Organism: Mustela nivalis; assembly: GCF_964662115.1. NCBI lineage: Eukaryota > Metazoa > Chordata > Mammalia > Carnivora > Mustelidae > Mustela > Mustela nivalis. Next base: position 32,471,551 of record NC_139031.1, on the reverse strand, counting down.
CTATGCTTGGGCGTATTCTAAAGCAACTAGTAGAATAAAGTTGTTTACCTCAATACAACAGAATAGATCAAAACTCAAAAGGTGTTATGGTGCTTGAAATCTTTTTATAAGAGTCTGGAAGCAGGACCGAGGATGGCACAGTTCACTCTTTTCATTTAGACAAGTGCCTCACACCTTCACCCTCCCATCATTGAGCATCCAAGATGGGGGGTCTTTTTTTTTTTGATGGGGGATATACTGAGACTGCATGGGCCAGTTAGAGATAAATGATGTTTATCTCTAATTAGAGATCAAATACACCATTCTATAGGAAGCTTTTCCTCCAAACCCTAGCACCACGAGGTAAATATCACCCTTTGATTTGTGAAAGAGTCAACATGAATGGTAGAGATAGGTTTTCTTTCCAAAATCTTTACTGGTTGACTAGTCTCATTTAAATGCATGAAAAGGAAGTGAGTCAGGAAAACAAGGGAAACCATGGTTAAGTCACTCAGCCTCAGTCCTCACATATTTTACTTTAACTTAAATTCATCTAATGGTCTCCTTAACATTATTTCAAGAACCACCATTTCTCTCCATCACTGTGCTGACAAGAAAAAAATTGTCCTTCATAAAGATACAGGAAATGAGTACACATTTTTTAAAAGTCTGATATTCACAAGTATTTAAGCATAAAATTAAATTGAAAATTTTTTTTAAATCTCTGATTTTCTGAGTGTCCCTTTGAGGATTTTGATTAATGGCTTATTATGAAGGACACAGGTTGGAATAACATGTTATCTTTCATTACATGAAGTCAAGTAATATTTTAATTTATTGGAGCACCAAATTTCATTCTGACAATGAACTCTGCATCCCATTCTGACAATGAACGTGATTTCTTCACACTTTTCCTTTTAGAAACCTCTGCCTTTTCTAAGTTACATATTTGGCTCCCATGTTACTCTTATCTCTTCTATCTCCGGATTTGGCTCTAACACAACTATTGCAGCTGGCCCATGGACTGCCCCCGCCTGGCAAGAACCTGTGGAATTTTGAATTCACGCTTTAGGAAAATTTCATTTTCTCCTCCTATTAATTGTGAAATCAGATTCAAAATATTTCCCAGCTCCAGGGTGGGATGTTCTCACTTTCCCTACATTCTCTTTCTTTATCCCACTATTATAGAATTTAAACTACAAATGCTGTGAACTCCCTCAGTATATGCTGGTTTGACATACATTAACATATATCCTTTCAAACTAACATTGATTGACATGGAGTATCTGCCAATGTACTTGAGTAATTTTTTAAATAATAATATAAATACTCGTCACTGAACTTCTATGATCTGTAAAGCAGTATTATAGTGGATGCCTATAAAGTTGAATTTGTGCCCATATGAATTTTCTCATAATCTTGTCCAACTTCATAAATGGATAAAATCTAGCTTCCTTTTCACCTAGTTTCACACTATTCTTTTGGTTTATAAAGATCCTACATTAAGAACACACTCTCAAATTAGAACCAGTCTATTTCATGAGAAAATAGAAGACTCATATCTCTATTTTTTGCCTCAAAGGTTTTAATTCACCTAATTACTTCTAGGGATGCATCTGAGTAAATCACATGCCTCAGTTCTAGGTGTAGAGGAGAATGGTTAATATAATTATGGCTTCCCACAATATTGAAAGGATATTCAAAAACATAAAGTCAGCCACAGATACAAAATGTGCCCATCAACTATGCTTTGCTGCTCAATGTAAACACCTATACCCTTCTTTTTCATTTAAACTTTCAACACTATTTTCTCGCCCAATGTTATGCCTATTGTTTATCATTTGAATACAATACTCTCGGTCTATGAGATAACCCAAACCACATTAACTATTACATTTGATTTCAAGTCAGGCTGCCTCAGAAATATTCATTCCCTCTCCAACTCCACCATGATCCTATCTTAACATGTTGTAAGCTATACACTAAATACTGAGGTCACCTACTGCCAACTCTTCTGCATATAAAGAATTATATGCAATGGAAGTGATGGAAGTGGGGTGGGGGGTGGTGGGAATAAAGAGCAAATAGTTAGAGGTCCATATTGGAAACCTAACTATTGCAATGCAGGCTTATCCCCCCCACCCCCATATTTCTATTTGTACTTCTTTATTCCTATGTAGTAAAATGTACTGGGAAAATATCAGCCTGGGGTGCCTGGGTGGCTCAGTCTGTTAAGTGTCTGCCTTCGGCTCAGGTCCCAGGGTCCTGGGATCAAGCCTCTGCATCTGGCTTCTTGCTCAGTGGGAGCCTGCTTCTCTTTCTTCCTCTGCCTGCCATTTTCCCTATTTGTGTTCTCTCTCTCTGTCAACTAAATAAATAAAAATCTTGAAGGAAGGAAGGAAGGGAGGGAGGGAGGGAGGGAGGGAGGGAGGGAGGAAGAAAATATCAGCCTGTCTTGGGTTTTCTGAATGGAAGCAACTGAAAGGGCTTCTGTGTGCCAGAGCCAGGGTGGTCAAAAGTCGGGAGGTAAGAGTGGCAGCAGCAATCCATGGACTAGACTCCAGAGACGGAGACACTGACAAAGAGGCAGAGGCTGTTTGTACATCTGGAACCCTTTCTACTCAAATCTTAGAAAGAACTGCTTTGTTTCAATTACAGAGGCCAGCATCTATAAAAGAAGATGGAGTTCTTAAATGTTTGTCAGAAACAATTCAGATATGTACAAAGGTGAATTCAAAAGTCCCTGGGGAACAATTTGCAGAAAGGAAAGCAAGACAAAAGGTTTACTTGGGTCAGTATCATGTTCAGATTTGATAAAACATGCTGATTTATTGATGTTTACAAACTTTTTTGAAATGAAATACGCATACAGGAAAGAACATATGTAACAATGAAGAACTCCATGAATTTTTTCAAAATCAACGTACATGAAACTACCTCTTTTTTAATCTAGGCCCTTCGGAATTCATTCCCTAGACTTTTGCCATCACAAATTAATAAAGTGTTTATAGTTATCTGGTATATAAATTTTCCCCTCTCTGATTTATTGGAAAGTGGCCCCTTGAGATACGCTGATGTCAGACTTGAGTTATACTGAAAGCAGTGAGAGGAGGTACAGGTACGTATGAGGAAAAGTGGATTCCCTTAGGCAAGCTTCTTAGAAGTCTCCAAGCAAGCCAGGGAAAGGCTCATGACAGGAAAGAGACTGATTCTGCTTATAGAGGAGATACTGTGGAACCTGGGGGTCTTTGTACTCTCATGGTCTGATTCCTCTCATTTGGCCCTATTTTAATTCATAGGTTTTCATCGTGCTTAAGAAATACCTGAACTTATCATAAGAATAAGACTGTAAGTTAAACTGACTTCATAACTTAGTGACCCTCAGGATAAAATTTTATATCTTATTGTCAACAACAAATGTTCCATTATTGAAAAATATAAAAGATAATTTCATATCATCAAAGAAATTATCTACCCTTGAATGCATCAAGATAAGAATTTTGAATATTGAGCATATTTTTTAATGTCTGTAAGTTCTCCAGTGCACTTAGAAACAACCAGCCTATGCCACAATCCTTGCATTTCTAATACATATCCTACTATGCCAGATCAGTAAACATTTATTTCCTAAAGCCTGTCTTTAGAGGTAATCACAGGCGAAGAATTAATTAATTCTTTTGTTTTAACACTGCTTGCTATAGATGTAGAATCCCATTATCTGGTAACATTTTTATTCTCAAAGCCTTCTGATGTAAGTAGGTCATATAATCTCAATTTTCCAGTTCCTTAAGGATGCTGGCTGCCTGCAAATTTTTCTGATGCCATTTATTATTTGGTCAGAGCACTAAGCACAGCCAACTTGACCTACTTTGAATAGTAAAGAAAATGATATTGGGTCCTCACAAGATTTGTGAGGGTCAGAGACTTAATGTGAAAAGCCATCCAGCCTGAAACAAGATCTAATCATGATACTCTTGCTACATCTGTACTGCAACACCACAACCTGTACAAAAACTGCAACTTTCCATGTTGATAATTGGGGCTTAATAAAGAAACCTCATCACTGCTGTACATAAACTGTCGGATACCACCACCACCACACTCAAGAGGACACTTTCTTGAATACCTAATGACTCATGTTCCCAGTCAAACTCAGGCCCTTGATGGGTGGAAGCCTTGTCATATACACATGTCCTAGCTACAAAGAACGCTGGAGAAAGTTCCTGCCTTTGGCACTTCGTATTTTGTTGAGAATTTCACCAAATATAAAACAAGTGTTTAATTAACAATTTGGGGGTGGTATTTTAATCACCTACAACTCACTCTATTGGTAAGGGAGGGATTTCTGCCTGTAGTTACAGGGACGACTGAAAACCAGTACCCAACACTGGACCCATGAGATCAACCGCTGTTTACTAATCACATATACTCACAGCTTGGAAGAGGGGAACTCCACGTGCCATACAAGTCTACATGGGGGGTACACTCAGGAACAGCGTGAATAAGCAAGGACACTGGCAGGCAGGCTTTGTAGTATCAAGAGGGCCAGAGTGACTCCTAGTTCCAGCAGAAGGATGGTATTGGCTTATTTGAATGATCCCTGAGCAAAGAAGTGAAGCCCACTATTCAGGGATAAACAGGAACTGTGCCTAGTGGTAAGAAGGATTGCTAATCCATGATAAGCCTGGCTAGGGAACCTTATCTACAAAAGCAGAATGGCAAGGGCAACTTGCAGCTATACCAGTCACTCGAGATCCTTCTCATTTTACCAGATGTCAAGATCTCACATAATACTGAGCCTTAATTTCAGATGGCTACATATAGAACAAATGCGTACCACAATATATATTATTTTAAGCACTGAAAAATATTTTAAACAAAATATTTTAAACAAAATTTTCATATTGAATATGTAATCCGATAAGCCATTTTTGCTTTTACATTATTATTACTTTTTAAAAATTTTTTACTTAGCAATCTCTGCACCTAACATGGGGCTCAAACTCATGATCCTGAAATCAAGCATTGCATCCTCTTCTGACTGAGCCAGCCAGGCGCCCCAAACAATTTCAAATGTCAAAGTAATTCTTAAAATACTATTTTAAATGCATACATAATCATTTTTAAGGCATTGTCTCTTTCATCCTATAGGAAAGGAAAGGTTGTACAAGAATTTTCCTGAAACAAATTATTTCTTATCCTGTATGATCTTTTCCCTAGCTTATTTCTAACTTTTCACAGTTTTGAATCATGTTATGATTCTTCTTGGGACAGGTCTTTATTATTAAAATTTTGTTCCCGCTATATTGAGATATAATTGATATATGACATTGTGGAAGTTTAAGGTATGTAATTGATATGTGATATTGTGGAAGTTTAAGGTATACAACAAATTGATATTCATACACTTATATAGTGCAAAATGATTATCACCATAGTGTTAGCTAACACCTCCATCACAAAACATAATTACTTTTTTTTTTTTTTTTTTTTTTTTTTGAGAGAGAGTGCCCATGAGCTGGGGTAAGGGGCTGAGAGAGAGAATCCTAACTGTGGAGCCTGACACAGGGCTTGATCTCATGACCCTGAAATCATGACCTGAGCTGAAGTCAAGAGTCAGACACTTAACTGACTGAACCATCCAAGCATCCGTAATAAGAACATTTAAGAACTATTCTCCTAGCAACTTTCAAGTACAGATGGTCCCGATTACAATGGGTTGACTTACGATTTTTCCACTTTATAATGGTGCAAAAGTAATACAGATTCAGTAGAAACTATACTTCCGATTTTGAATTTAGATTTTTCCTGGGCTAGTGATTTGCAGTACGATACTTTCTGGTGATGCTGGGCAGTGGTAGTGAGCCACAACTTCTGGTCAGCCACACAGTTAACAAGGTAAACAACAGATACATTTATGACCATTCTGTGCTCATGCAACCATCCTGTTTTTCACTTTCAGTGCAGTATATAATAAATTACATATGTTATTCAACACTTTTTTACACAATAGGCTTCAGGTTAGCTGATTTTGCTAAATTAATAGGTGAATATAAGTAAGCTAGGCTAAGTTATGATGTTTGGTACGTTAGTTTTGTTAAATGCATTTTTGACTTATGATAGTTTCAACTTATGATGAGCTTATTGGTTATTCTTATCCATTGTTAAGTTGAGAAAGATCTCCATATAATATAGTTTATTAACTATAATCACTGTGCTGTGTATTATAGCTCCAGAACTTACTAATTTTTCTGACTGGATTTGTACCCTTTGCCCAAATCTCTCTGTCTTCCCCACCCCCAGCCCAAGGTATCCACCATTCTATTCTCTTGTCTGTATGAGTTCAGCCATGTTAGAGTCTACATATAAGTGATATCACCCAAAATTTGTTGCTCTCTGACTTATTTCATTTAACATAATGTCCTCAAGATTCATCGATGCTGTGGCAAATGGCAAGATTTTTTTTTCCTCTTGGCCGAATAACACCCCATCACATACATTTACCACATCTTCTTTATCCACTCACCCATTTACAGAGATTTAGGTTGTTCCATGTTGTGGCTATTATGAATAATGCTACAATGAACATGAGAGCATAGACATCTCTTTGAGATCCTGGGTATTCATTTCCTATGGATACATACCCAGGAACGGGATTACTCGATCATCTGGAAGTTCTAATTTTAATTTTTTTTTAAGATTTTATTTATTTATTTGACAGAGATCACAAGTAGTCAGAGAGGCAGGCAGAGAGAGGGGAAGGGAAGCAGACTCCCTGCTGAGCAGGGAGTCCTATGCAGGGCTCGATCCCAGGACCCTGGAATCATGACCTGAGCTGAATGCAGAGGCTTTAACCCACTGAGCCACCCAGGTGCCCCATCTAATTTTAATTTTTTGAAGAACTTCCATGACTGTTTTCCATAGCGGATGCACCAATTTACATTTTGGGCCAGATTTTTAGAAATGTAGTGAATGTGTCTAAGGATGAAATAGTTTGAGATTCATAATATGTTAAATTCATTAATGTTCAATACTTTGGAAATATATTTTATAAAAGCAAGGAGAATTAATTAGTATAACTGGCTTAAACTACTAAGACTCCATTGATCAGTATAATATTTTGAAGATCACTATTTCCAAATAAATGTGGCTCTTCCATTTTTAAATGGATGTCCTTTCTTCAGGTGTTAGATGTACCACTTCTTGAAGCTTCATTAAAATTTTCACTGTTTTTATGCTTTGTGACTCAGTATTTCTCAGAACACAATTATTAAGAGGCTTGAAGAGAAAAGACTATTTAAAAAGGTTAAAGAAATAGGTTTATTTTAGTAAGAGGAGAAAGAGCCAATGTGAATGTTTACATGTATGACAGGTTATTTTATAGGGAATGAAAGCAGCTGTTTTCTTTTTCCACTGATGTAAAAAATTAAGTGATAAACTTTCCTTTAAACTGTGTGTTTGACTTAGAGAAACGTTGACCAGAGAATCTTACCAAAGGAGATTAGAGAATTTCTTTTTTAGGTATTTTGAAAGAGTAGACAATGATATAGCTTGACTTGGACTAGCATGCCCTTTCTGAAATACAACCACAGATAATAGCTTCATTTATGGTAAAGAATCAAAAGCTTACTCTTTGAATTCATTCAGCAAACTTTTATGGGGTCTCACATTGTACCAGGCACTGGGGATTCAACTTCCAGTTCTCAGTCTGCATGCAAACAGACATGCAACGTGGTAAGTGGTTTGCTAGAGAATGAGAACGACTGGTCAGTAATCACAACTACTTTTCACAGGTTCTTTCAAAGTGCCGGGTTTTGTGTGCATTATATCATTTAGTGTTCACAACCATATGGAATGCATACTATCATTTGCCAGATTTTATTGATGACGAAACTAGACTAGGAGAGGTAAATAACATGCCCAAGATTGTGCAGACAACAAACTGCAGAGATTATTTTCAAATATGGTGTGACTTCACTGCTCCAGTTCTTAAACACTGGGCCAGCCAGTCAGAATCTCAGAGGAGGCAATGTAAGGCTGATGGGTAAGTGGAAATTGAAAGAGTTGAAGAGAGACTTCTGGAGGAGATGCCATTCCATTGAATACTGAATGATTAGAAGTTAAATACCTCCACAGGAGTGGTGCTGGTGAAAGGGTGGGAGGTTGAGAGGTGGGAGGTGGACGATGGTAGGCGGGTAGAGTGGTGACAGGTGGAGAATGGGAATGGAGGAAGGTGAGAAGGAGGAGAAGATCTGCTTGTCAAAGCAGCTACGAAAGGACTAGATTTTTCACTCGATATTTTAAAGACTGTCATTCTAAAGCCCTCATCAGGTGCTTTTATAGTGAAAGCAGGGTTTCTGATCAGGAGTGCTCAATTTTGAGTAAGAAAAGGTAAGGAGTTACATTTTCTTTCTTTATCCAAATAAAAATATTACTTCAGCAGAGATTTGCATTGCTGTTGCTCTACTTGTCTTTGATCAAGCCATTTTCAGCTCCCATTATTTGTCCCTTCTTTTCCTCTGGCCTCTAGCTTTCTTATAACTAAACTTTCAGATTTTCCTCCTTTTTTCTGAAAGGAAGCTCTCTCCTTCCCACAGAACATTCTCCACTCTGTCCCACTGGGACACATAGCTTCATGGTATCTCATATACCCTATTGTGATTGATCCTGGTTTATATCCTGAAATCAGTTATCCTTAGTCTGAAATTTGATTTTACTGCATAGCCTCAAAGCATCTATGGCCATGTTTTCCTTTCAAATATCTGTAGTTACTCTCTTTTTTGGAAGGGAGAGGGAAGAGTGAAATGCATAATTCTTTTCTCCTCTCAGTCTTTTTTGATGTTAACTAGTACATCTGTTTAACTAGTACTCATCCAAGTGTAGCCTTATGCTGTTTTCTTCCATACATCTGCCTATCTGATGTCATATATCACTATAAACAAATAAACATGAAGGGATTTAGTTTGTATTATTTTTCTGGTTTTGCTTTTTCTCAGGAGGATAAATTTTATTTATTTTTTTTCCTGAGGGATACTTAGATATACTTCTTACATCTCACATAATTTTGTTTCATAATCAACTATTGGAGCTTCATCAAGATCCAAAAATAACTTTTCCCTTTCCGACCTAAATTTAGAACCAATTGAGAGATAGAGGGTGAGTCAGAGCAGCCTCAAAAAAGTTGAATATAGGGGACCTGGGTGGCTCAGTGGGTTAAAACCTCTGCCTTCGACTCAGGTCATGATCTCAGGGTCCTGGGATTGAGCCCAGCATCGGGCTCTCTGCTTGGCAAGGAGCCTGCTTCCTCCTCTCTCTCTGCCTGCCTTTCTGCCTACTGTGATCTCTCTCTGTCAAATAAATAAAATCTTTAAGAAAAAAAAAAGGTGAATAAAGGAACTTGGCTTTAGATCTGTAGTCGTAAAGATCATCCAACATTTAGACCCTGAATGAGCGCACTGGACCCACATGAGTTCAAGGCAGAGCTGGAGAACTGCAGACCTTCACCAGGCCATCCTCATGGGGCTGAGTCTGCCCTGAATTGCTCACCCCTCTGGGAAGGAATGAGTCAGGGTGGCTAGAACTGGGACTGACATATTCAATGAAGTTTCTCCACATGGAAAACAGGAAGCCAAGAGAAAAGGAGATTCCTATATGAGAGGATATGGAAAGAAGCCTGATTTACATTTGTCTCCTTGATAACATTACCTTCCATTCCCTTCATATTGGTGTTTTGTGTTTTATTTTAAATGGCGAATTGTCTTTTAAGTAATCACTTAGGTAATACTATTGAATATAATTATTTAAAACTTTCCATGCTTCACATTTCTTAAATTGAGGTCCTTTCACTCTCCCCTTCAGGATATATCACTGTTCTATTGTAGCTGTTATCCAGGAAAAATAATTGGTATTTTTACAGCATAGTCTTTAATAATGCTCATATTTTAATATTTATAAAGTGCATTTCCCTGAGTTGATTTTATCAGTGACTTCCAAAATAATTTCCTTTTACGAAGATATCAGAACAGTACACATAACTGTCCCCAAAGCATATCTGGAATAAAACAGCTTGGGAACATGAGTCAGAAAAGGTGTGTAACCAGCATAGTTCTGCTACTGAAATGGGTTTCCCAGGGCAAGCAAAAGAACATTGTCGTTTGTTTAAAGATTTCAAGACCTGGGACATAGATTTTAAGAATGTCAAACACAGGGCAGGGAGGAGTCCACTGGGATGCTTTTCTGCATTAGAATTTGTACCTCTATCTGGCTTTTGAATGACCTCCTGCGTACCCCCACCAATAAGAGAGAGAAAGAGAGAGATACTCTCTTATAACAGCTTTAATAGGCGTTCTTAAAATTGGATGCTTGGACTTCCTCCAACTGGTGTCTTTAAAACAGCCATTGTTTAAGAGGCAAATAGGATGAGTTAATCCATTAGGAGAAAGTTGAATCCTTTGCTTCCGCCAGATTCAGCTTCACTGTCATCAGATCTGTCATTTCATTCAAAGTTCTTGGCCTCACTGGCTATCATCCCTCTCTGTCATCTTTGAAATGCCTTCAACATCCCCTGTGTGGTCCCATTGCCTCACCTAAATTTGCATTAGGCTGACTCATTCATTCCCCGGCAGGTTATTTGATGTGTTTTTCCCCTAATGGCGGCCATCCCGCATAAAGCTGTCTGTTACCAGCTCTTATCACAGTAGGATTCAGAATGCTCATTTTGGAAAGACTGCAGGTCTTAATAGATGGTAGAGAATTCAATAAGATGCACACAGAGAGTTTAAGAATTGTTTTTATAAGACTTGAAGTCCATTTTGCTTATATTAAAATGGTTTTCTGCAGAGGGTGAAAAATCCTGCTGGCAATCAGAGAATTGTGTGACATTCAAGTCTGCCCAGAGTAAGTGGCCAAGCAGAGCAGTCTCTGGTCTACAGGATTTGCATTGTTCTGCTAAATTTACTATGCCAAAAACACTCAGTTGCTCCCTTTCACCAGCCTTTAAGGTCACAAGACAGACAGTTCTTTCTTGATTACTCAAACAAATAGACGTCTGATTCAGAGTGGGAAAAAGAGAGTTGCCAACAGTCAAAGCCTAGGAAGGGCAAGGCTGCTTTCGCTTTTTAAGCCAACCTGATGAATCACCACATCCATGACTAATTGTAGTGTTAAAGTGTGCCCTGTAATATAGCCTGCTTTTTAGAAAGGAAAATATTAACAAAGACACAAAGAAATATGGAAGAAAACTACACTCTTTTGAATGAACATGTAAATGGCCCAATAATCATAATTAGCTTGATAAACATCTGTATACAGTCTTTCAATTAAGTCTTGGAAAATACGGAATTGGCTTTGCTCTTAACCTGACCTTCCTTATAGGAGTTAACCTCACAGACTTAAAAAAAAAATGTCCAAGTGGTTTCTAAATTTCATAAGGTTAAGCATGAGCAGTGACTTCAATAAATTATGAAGCTGAAAGTCTTTCATTTTATGGAAATGATAAAAATAGACTGGCTTTTACATATGTATTACAAATATATGTGATATAAATATACACATATACATAATGCAGATACACATATCTATAAAATATGTATACACATATACATATATATGAGGTATATGTGTCTAATATATGGATATATATGTAAATCCCATGTTTTCCTTATATAGACATGAATGATATGGTAATTTTTTAAAAAACCCATAGTTTTTGTCCTCAGTTGTCTAGTCTGTTGGGGAAGAAAATACATAAACAGAAAACTTTAACATGGTGATAAAAGATCAATAATAGTTATATACAGATTATTATGGAAACAAAAGAGGAAATCTTAAGGGAGGAAAGCATATCAGGAAAAGATTTAGGAATGTGAGAAGTGAGCTGATCTTAAATGATTTGCGGCAGTTAATCTCATAAAAATGAAGGGAGGCAAGGAACATTGGATGGATGGCATTCCAGGTAGAGGAGATAGCGTAAGTCAAAAAAGGCAACTAGGAAAGAAACAGCAGGGAATGTATAGGGAATGAAAATATCTTGACTCAAGTAGACCAGAGAGAGCCAAACTAAAGTCTATGACCAAGTCCAGCCTGCCATCTGTTCTTATATGGCCCATGATCTAAGAGTGCTTTTTCTCTTTACAAAATGTTTTAAAAATCTAAATAAGAATATTATTTCATATGTTTTACATTAAAATTATATGAAATTCAAATTTCAGTTTACACAAATAAAGTTTCATTGAAACACAAACATTCATTTAGGTATGGTCTATGGCTGTTTTCTTGCTACAATGCAGAGTTGAACAGTTGTGACAGAGACCGAATGTGTTATTCATTTAGTCTCCGTCACTTGCTTGCTTTGCAGTGTACTGCAAATCACAGTGAAGCATTGTTTTGAGTGCCATGAATAACACCATATTGCAACATGTTATTTCATTATTATTACCAGTGCATACCTATCAAGGTAAAACAAAAAGAGGAAATTCAAATACAGGGCCATACTTTTAAGGCACAGTGTAGTGTGGATTACTTTATTGAATTATATGGCAAAACATTGTGTTTATAATACAATGAACTATAGCTATGCCTATATAATATTTGTTGATATTCCCAAATTAAGAACTTCTCACAATATTCTCAACTCATAGGAAAGTAATAGAAAAATTAGAAAATGGAATAACTCATCACAGCAGAATTCCTTCACAAAAATGTAAAAATCGAGAATGAAGTTGCAACCAAATTAAACTTCTGAGCAGCTCATTTGTTAGCCAGATATGGAAAGCCATTTACCATATTTGACTGCAGCAACTGAAGAAATATGTCCAGAGAAAACAAACTTGTTCAAAAATATTAGACTTTAGGGGCACCTGGGTGGCTCAGTGGGTTAAAGCCTCTGCCTTCGGCTCAGGTCATGATCCCAGAGTCCTGGAATCGAGCCCCACATCGGGCTTTCTGCTCAGCAGGGAGCCTGCTTCCTCCTCTCTCTGCCTGCCTCTCTGCCTACTTGTGATCTCTGTCTGTCAAATAAATAAATAAATAAATAAGCCTTTCCATGATGATGGTTGCTTGTAAAGTTGAGGGTATTAGAAGTAATATCAATAGTCAATTGGAAAAAAAAAAGACAAATAATTTCAAATGGTTTTCTTTGATTTTTGATGACTCAAGAGTTAATCCTGAATTTGAAGTGACAAAAGAATTAACCTCCAAAGGGCCCCTGTGTGGCTCGGTCATTAAGCATCTGCCTTCAGCTCAGGTCATGATCCCAGGATCCTGGGATCAATCACTGCATAAAGCCCCAGGTACAGCTCCACATTGAGCCTACATCATGCTCCCTGCTCAGCAGGAAGCCTCCTTTTCCCTCTCCCACTACCCCTGCTTGTATTCCTTCTCTTGCTGTCTCTCTAAAAAAGAATTAGCTTCTATGAGCAGTTTGCATTGGAAATGGTATAGATGACAATATTTTTGAAGTTGAGAAAACTAATTCAATACAACTCAAAGTGGAATCTGCTAAGATGTGTTACAACTGATAGTAGTAAAAATATATGTGAAGTAGAAAAGGCTTATTTGAATACATTTATAAATCTTATGAAACTGTAAAGTGTTTACTCATTGTAATAGTCATCAGCAAGTACTTGGCAGAAATTATTTGAATCTATATGTGTCGCTGACCAAGTAGTATCAACGGTGACTACAATGACTCATAGACCATTATTTCAATGAGTTTTTGTCAGAAGTAGAAACTGAATAACCTGATTTATCCTACCATACCAAAGTTCAATAGTTTAACAGTGGTTAACACTTAATTGAAATATTTTGACCTCAGGGCCAAGACTGAGGTATTTCTTGGTTTAAAAAAAAAAGAACCACTCAAAGCCATAATTATTGAACACTAAATGGTTTTGAAAATAAGCTTTTGCTGTAGACTTGAGTACATTTCCTAATTAATTTAAATTACAAGGCAAATCATCATTTATAGGTAAAACTCCATGACAACTATTGTTATTTGAATCATAATAAATGTTAAGCTTTTTTATATACTTGTATTTGTCAAAAGTTAAAACAAGAAGTAAGATATTCAGTTGAATATAGATTCACAACAGATACATGTTTTGACCTCAAACTACATATAGTCCCAGGTGTGTTTTTCACACCTAAATGAAAGTGATAAGGAAATTTCTATATTTTAAAATCCATTTAACTGTGCAATTGATGAGCTTCTACCTAACCTTCCATTAGAAGTGATTAATATCCAATATAATGGCATGTTAAAAATTAAATGTGGAGAAGAATTTAGTGGAATACCATAAATGCTTTCCAGACAATGATGATGTTTAATTAAAATTTTATGCTCATGGATAGATATCAGCATTTGGCAATACCTGTGTAAAAAGACATTTTCAAAGTGAAACACTGGAAACCTCATTACAGATCAACATTGACAGATAGATGTGCCTTCACAATAAACTTTGATGGATAGAGATTACTAACTTTAAATTCCTATTAAACAAATGTTATTCATAGGAAAAAATGCCATTATCCTCATAAGTGGACCAATAGTTCAAAAATAACTATACTCAATTATTATTATTGTATTTTTAGTTCTGCTAAACAAAATTTGTGGAAATTTGTTTTCTCTCTTGTTACATACTTATCTTCACAATATCTTCAATTTTGCTTTTTGGCCCACAAAGCCTAAAATATTTACTGTATTGCTTTTTTCAGAAAAAAATTGCTGATCCTTACATAGAGTACACAACAATAATCAATGCAAGGCAAAAATTTAGTGGAGTGACATATAAATAATAAATGCAAGATTCAAATACATATCTGCCTGAACCCAGGGTTCATATACTTTATACAGCTAAGCTTCATTGTTCTACAAAAAAATATAGATAATCATAACAAATAAAAATTAAACCCATCTCATTCATAATCAATACCACTTAGTGGTATTAAAATTTTCAGCATATCATCCTGTACCTGTCATAGTAACCAAAATCAAAAAGATAAGAAATAACAAGTGTTAGGAAGGTTGTAGAGAAAAAGCAACCCTCCTTCACTGTTGGTGGGAATGTAAATTGGTACAGCCACTGTGAAAAATAGTATGGAAGTTACTCAAAAAATTAATAATAAAAATACCATATGATGCAATAATTTCAATCTTTTTCTTTTTAATGCATACTCACACACTAACCCACTCCCAAATATTTACAAACTTTCACCCCAAAGTATAACATCTTTTTATATTATAGTTTTTAATATTATGTCTTGAACATTTTTGTCATTAAATATTATTTGACAGAATTATATATAATTGTTACATAGTATTTTGTCATGCAGTAATTCATAGGTATTTAATCAGTGTCTTAATGTTAATCATTTAGTATGTTTCTACTTTTTCTTATTACAAATACTATTTATTTTCTTGGTGCACAAATATTCCTACATATTTAAAGTTATTTATCCCACTGATATAAAATCCTAGAAGAACAGACAATCAAACTATATGATTATTAAAAGTTCTTTTTACTAATGACTAAAAATAGCCCTTTTATTGACACCAAATTTGTGACAGTTTAAAATTCTAATACCAGCACTTAACTATATCCTTATTAGTAATATGTACTATTGTTATAAAGCCTTGCTTAAGAGGCAAAAAAAGTCAGATATTACTATTTTGATTTTTATTTCTTATACTCCCAATTATGTTAAGGAATTTTTAACCTATGTGTCTTTCTTTCTAAATTGATAATTAATGCCACATAACCATTAGGTTATTTATTTATGAAGCTATAATTCTTCATATATATGTTTAAATTTTTTCAGAAGTTTTCAAATTTCCTTCTATGTTTATTTATGTATTTTTGACCTTTAAATTTTAAAATTTCCTATTGTTCATATTTCATATTGCTAGATTTATTTAGTCTTATGTTAGTCTAACTTAATTTAGTCTTTTCCTTCATGTATTTGCCTTTGCTTTGGTGCTATACAAACATTTCTTTCCCAAAAGGCAAATAGTTATTCTTAATTTCTGTTAGCTTCAATTTTTCTTATTTTCTAATTTTTCTAATTTTCTTATCTAATTCCTTAATTTATTGAAAGTTTATTTTTATGAAAACTATTAAATGTCTTTTATTATTTTTTCCAAATTACCATTTATTAAATAGTACTATCTTTATTTTATGATTTGAGTTGGTAGCTTTGATTTATACTAAATTCTTTTAGCCCTTAAGACTTGTTTATGAATTGTTGATCCTATGGCTTTAATCAGCCCATTTCTACACAAGTAATCCAATGAATAATTGAATTTTAGGATATGCAGCAATCCAGAAAAATCAGGAAACACAGAACCACTGCACATTATCATAATAAAAGTAATTTAATATAGGAAGCAGGGCTTGCACAAGTATGGAAGGAACTGGAGGAGGGAAGGTCTAGAGATGGCAACAAAAGGATCATAGACTCAGTGACTAATGACTTCTGCCCAAAGACCTAGAACACAGTGGAGAAGCTAGAGCTTTGAGATAAGTCTGAGAAGCTACATCTGGCTGTCACAGCTATGAAATGGTTGCTTGTAGTAAGTTTTATACATCTGCCATATCAGGTCACCATGACTTCAAAGAGAAACTCCTGGGAAGATCTGCAAAGTCACTACATCTGGCCACCATACCTCCTTAGAATAATGACCTTTTCATCCTGCCATCCAAATCTTAAACGAGTATGTCACATGAGGACAGCACATCAGAAAAGGGATTCTGGGAAATAGAATTCCTTGGAATTGGGAATAATGCAAAGTTGACAGCAAATAATCTAGCCGTCTGTACACCACTGTTGATTCAGCTTCTAGTTCCTCTCTTTTACCTACATTAACTTCTGACTAAAAATAATAGAATCATTCTTCCACCTAAACAAAGATATTCTTACTCTCTCACTAAAAGTGAAGACATTAAACCTTCAATTTGTCCATCTCTGGGTGAGGCTTGTTCCTTTGTAATTTTATTCTTTCCTTGATAAATCTGTAACTTAAATACCAAGATACAGAGTTCAGTATTATCTCTTACATAGAGAGGAATATGAAAGGGAAAAAGAAAAAGAATGTAAGAAAATAAGCATAACCGCTTTGGTTCAAAATTCTGCAATCGGTCATGTGAACCTAGGTGAAAGTATAGCTTCCTTTCTTGACATCCCATTTCATCTTCCCTCTGCCCTTCAGCAAACACCTCTGCCGATTGCATGTCTCTGCCTGAAGGGTGATGATCCAAACCTTTACACCTGAAGTGTCTATGCCATAAACAGGCCTGCCTGTTTTGATCTCTGTAGTTTACAATATTTACTACAGGACAAGAGAATACAAAGTATGAAGTAAGAACAAGTCAAATTTCAAAGCCTGGTGACCAAGGTTGAAGAGCTGATCAGAAAAAGAGAAACTCATCTACGATTAAGAGAATTGGGGGAGGGGGGAGAACAGAAAAGTTATGAGCCCAAGATCATGTATTTTTAAAAAGGAAAATCTACCTACTGTCAGGCAAATTACAGACCCAAACCTAAAAAACTTCTAAGACCTATCTGCTACAGATCTTGCACTAAATTTCACTGGTTTCTTTTGACTTTTAAATTCAGATAAAATGAACATAAAATGTTTTCAATAAATATTTCAGAAGCTTTAGCTTTTACTAGAAAGTTATCCTAAAGAAATAATCCTCAATGCACATAAATATAAAATCATCGGGACACCTGGGTGGCTCAGCTGGCTGAGTGGCTGACTCTTGATTTTTGCCCAGGTCATGATCTCAGGGTTGTGAGATCGAAGAAAACAGTGTCAGGCTCTGTGCTGGACGGGGAGTCTGCTTGAGATTCTCTCCCCCTCTCTCTGCCCCTCCTCTGCTTGTGTTCTCCATAAATAAATAAATACATAAATACAATCTTTTGAAAAATATGGTCATTGACATATATAGTAGGGATTTTCTTTTGTTGTTGTTAAATAGGAAAAATGTCTAAAATACCCATCAGAGAGAGACTATTATATATATCATAGTATATCTATACAACAGGTAATTATGGATCCATAGAAAACTGTATTTTAAAAAATTATTTAATGCTACAAATGTAATTTATATTTTATTAGTAAAAGTAACAAGTTAAAACTGCAATCAAAACATAGTGATATTTTTGTTATGAACATTTAGATAAATGTTCTATGAATCTTACATGGGAGCAAACAAGGTCATGCCTCTTACTTTTTCATTTTAATAACCTGAACCTCAATCACTTTAATCAGAAAGAAGTTCAGGATTACATTTTTGAAAAACCATATCCTCTCCCCATCCTACAGTTTGGACTTCCACTTCCTCCTCACCACAAAATGTTTCCAAGAACCCTAGAAGATTATTTACTCCTGAAAGAACTTGCTTACCAAAGCCAGTATGACAGATCACTAGAAAGCACAATGACTCCACTACTGCCTCAGACTTTTTTTATGCTGTAAAATGTTGCTATTGAAGAATACGTCAGCAAAAGTTTTGGCACTGTCTATTCTTCTGTGGTGCCAGCAAAGGCCTGTGTACAGGGTATGAAAACATCGGCAGACAGACGTTATTGCAAATGATATAAACACCCTAATTAAAAAGCAGAAATTGACAGATTGGATAAAAAATGGTACTCATTTATATGATGCCTATAAGAATTTTAAGTGTAAAGACACAAAAAATTACAAGTAAAAGGATAAAAAGACATATATGATTCAAACTATATGACATTGTAGAAAAGGCACAACTACGGAGGTGGTAAAAAGGTCAATGGCTGTCAGGGATTGCGGGGGAAAGGAATGAATAGATGAAACACAGAGGATTTGGGAGGCAGTGAAAATGCTTGGTATGACATCATAATAATGGATATAGATCATTATAAATTTGTACAAACCCATAAACTGTACAATGCTGAGAGAGAACTATAATGTAAACTATGGATATTGAGAATGATGATGTGTCTGTGAGGTTCATTAATTGTGACAAATGCATCACTCTGGTGAGTGATGTTGATAATGGGGTAAGCTATACATATGTGGGAGGCAGAAGGTATATGGATAATCTCTGTACTTTTTCCTCAATCTTCCTATGAACTTAAAACTGCTCTAAGAAATAAAATCTTAACAATAAAGAAGATATGCCATGCTAACATTAATTAAAAGAAGACTACAGTAACCATTTTAATAATAGTCCAAATAACATCCATAGTAAAGAATATTACATAAAGATGGTCATCCCATAATTATAAAAAGGTGAATTCATCAAAAAATATCTTACATGTTTATGCACCTAATAACAGAGCTTCCAAGTATACAATGCAAAAATGGATAGAACTGAAAGCAGTAATAAGCAAATTCCCAATTACCAAGATTTCAACAAAACTCTCTCAATAATCAAAAGAATATATCATAAAATCAGTAAGATTATAAAAAACATGAACAACATTATTAATCAACTTGAATTAACTGACAAATGAAAAGACAAGTGAAATCCAAACAAGCATAAGAGAGGAAATGATAAAGAATAGAGCAAAAATTGATAAAAGTTGAAAATAAAAAACAATGGAGAAAATCACTAAAGCCAAATGCTAGATTTCTGAAAAGATGTATAAAGTTGATAAACCTCTAACTAGATTGATCAAGAAAAAAACCATAATGAAAAGACTCAATTTATCAAGTTGCTAGTATCAGGAATATGTGAAAGAACTTCATTGCATTTCCTATAAACAATAAAAAGGTAAAAAGAAAATATAAAAACAATTTCATGTCACTAGTTTCAAAAACTTATGTGAGATAAATTCCTTAAAGCCACAAATCTGTCTCAAGGAAAAATATAACCAGAATAGTCTCACATCTATTAATTAAATTTATAGTTTAACAAAACTTCCCACAAAGAAAACTCTTGGCCCCAAAGTCTGCAATAATCCTCTGAGTAGGTACAGAAAAACCAACTGACAAAAAAAAAAAAAAAAAAAAAAAATCAATATCCATTATAATAGAAAGCACATCTCCCAGTAATCTAAGTATAAAAGGGAACTTCCTTAACTTAATAAGTACGTCTATTTAAGAAAAAAAATAGCTAACATCACCACACAATGGTAAAAGACTAGCTCTTTCCCCCTAAGAATGTAACAAAACAAGGATTTCTATCCTTATCACTTCTATTCCATATCATACTGAGGATTCTAGATTGGTTGCATAGAAAATACCAAAGAATTTACAAAAACACTACAAGAACTAATAAATGAGTTGAACAAGCTGGCAGAATATAAGGTCAATGTACAAATGTATCAATCATATTTTATATTCCATTAATGAAAAATCTGAAGTTGAAATTTTAAAACAGCACTATTTATACTTAAGGACACTAAATAACATGAATTCCTAGACATACAACTAACAAAATATGTTTAAGATCAAAGAGATAAAAACTACAAAATACTGATGAAAAAAATAAAAGAAGAGCTAAATAACTGGAAAGCTACACTGTTTTCATGGATTTTATGACTCAGTATTATAAGAAGTCAATTCTCCCCAGACTGATAAATTTACTGCAATTCCAATTAAAATACCAGCAGGCTTTTTAGTTTTTAAAATTATATGAAAGGCAAAGGAACTAGAATAGGCAATTTTGAAAAAGAAAAACAAAATTGCCATCATCTGATGGCAAGATCCATAAAACATGACATATCTGATAAAGGGTTAATATCCAAAATCTATAAAGAACTTCTAAAACTCAATACCCTCAAAATGAATAATCCAATTAAAAACAAGAAGACATAAATAGACACTTCTCCAAAGAAGACATACAGATGGCAAACAGACACATGAAAAGATGTTCAATATCACTCATCA
Source organism: Mustela nivalis (assembly GCF_964662115.1). NCBI lineage: Eukaryota > Metazoa > Chordata > Mammalia > Carnivora > Mustelidae > Mustela > Mustela nivalis. The sequence continues at coordinate 32,450,703 of NC_139031.1, read as the reverse complement.
TCAGAGAAATACAAATCAAAACTACAATGAGATACCACGTTATACCTATGAAATTTTAGAATGGCTAAAATCAACAACACAAGCAACAAGTGTTGATGAGGATGTGGAGAAAGGGGAACACTTTTGCAATGTTGGTGGGAATGCAAAGTGGCACAACCACTCTGAAAAACAGTATGGAGGCTCCTCAAAAAGTTAAAAATAGAACCACCCTATAAGCCAGCAATTACATTACTAGGTGTTTACCTAAAGAATACAAAAACACTAATTCTTTTGTATTCATGTGCCTGATATTTATGTTTATTTATAATAGCCAAATTATGGAAACAGCCCAGTGTCCATAAATTGATGAATGGATGAAAAAGAGATGGCTATATATACAATGGAATATTAGTCATAAAAAAGAATGAAATCTTGCCATTTGCAAAGACATGGATAGAACTAGAGAGTATTATGCTAAGTGAAATAAGTCAGCCAAAGACATATACCATATGATTTCACTCATATATGGAATTTAAGAAACAAAACAAACAAGCAAGCAAGACAGAGGCAAAGCAAGAAACAGACTCTTAAATATAGAGAACAAACTGATGGTTACCAGAAGGGAGGTTGGTGGAGGGATGAATGAAATAAGTGATGGAAGTTAAGGGGTACACTTGAGATGAGCACTGGGTGTTGTACCGAAGTGCTGAATCACTATGTTGTACACCTAAAACTAATATTACATTGTAGGTTAACTGGAATTTATATAAGAACTTAAAACACACGCACACACACACACACAAAGGCACTGACAATAAATGCAAAATGCGGATGCTCGTATTGAGCAACCAGGACTTTCATATATGACTGGTGGGACTGCAAAATGGCATAGCTGCTTTGGAAACTAGTTTAACAGTACTTAGAAAGTTAAGTATTCCCTTATAATACAATCCAGCACTCCCACTTTAAGGATGAAAGTCTTACTTACATAAAAATATGCAAACAAAAGTTTTTTTGTAACAGCTTTGTTTGTAATTTCTCAATACTGGGACTCCCCAAATATCCTTTCATTGATGATTGGATAAATAAACAGTGGTATATCTATACAAGATAATATTGGGGTGTAAAAATGATACACACAACACAGACCACCTCATCTGCATTACGTGAAATAAAAAGAAGCCAGACTTTAAAAGCTGCATAGTGGATGATCTAATTTATATGAAATTCCGAAAAAAGTGAAACTATAGGTATAGAAAACGGATCAATGGTTACCATGAGTTTGACGTAGGGCAAGGAGTTAGTTACAGAGGGACAAGATGAATATTTTGGGGTGATGGAACAATGATATATCTTTATAATGGTGGTGGTCACAGAAGAAAAAACTCCACCAAAAAATACAAAACTAATATTTGTCAAAACCCACAAACTATACACCAAAATGGGTAAATTTTATTGTATGTAAAATGAATCTTAATAAAAAATGAAGAAAGATTAAAATGCTGTCAATAAGCAATAACATAATTATTTAAATTATAATTTAATTATAATATAAATATAAATTATCACATTTTATAACTCAAAAGGTAAAATCATAAAATGGTGGATTTTAATTTTGGATTTAATAATGGATTAAAATTTTACTATTTTGCATTTTAATCTGTAATAATATGGCAAACATTTCAGGAAATAATGTCATTTTATAAAAAATTCTTCTCAAAGTGAAAACACAAGATAAAGGTGGCTTCAGCACTGAATTCTAACTAAACACCGAGGGAACAAATATTTGCAGCATTACATAAATTTTTCAAAAGAATATTAAAATAATAAATACTCTCTAACTCATTTTATGCTGCCAGTATAATATTGATGTTAAAAATCTGAAGGTAGAATGGGAAAGACAATGATGGGACAAATTCACTCATGAATTTACATACAAAATTCCCAAACCAAATATTAGCTAAGTAAATCTTGCAATGTATTAAGAATATTACATCATGATCAAGTTGGTTTATGCCAGACATGCAAAGTTGATTTACAATAGAAAATTAGTTCATGTAAGTCACCCAATTACAAAAATATGTACTTGTCTCAATGAATACAGGAAAATAACTTCATAAAATTCATCATGGATTCATTATTAAACAGACAAAACAAAAACCTCTTAACAATTTGGGGATAAAAGACAATGTTCTCATTTAGATTAAAAATTCTAACAAACCTCTCCCTCAGAGACCAGGAAAAAAAACTATGAATATTTTTATTTAACATTATACCGAAGATCGCAGCCAAAGCATTTAAGTATTAGAAGAAATGAAAGATATAAAAAAAAAGGGATGAAGAAATAAAACTCTCAGCATATGCCAATGATATGAATGTTCATATAAAACCCAAAAGAACCTATAGATAAATCATAATTAATAAGAGCTTTTTAAAATTATTTTTATTAACATATACTATATTATTTGCCCCAGGGGTACAGGTCTGTGAATCGTCAGGCTTACACACTTCACAGCACTCACCATAGCACATACCCTCTCCAATGTCCCTAACCCAACCACCCTCTCCATACCCACCCCCAACAACTTTCAGTTTCTTTTGTGAGATTAAAAGTCTCTTATGGTTGGTCTCCCTCCCGATCCTATCTTCTTTCATTTTTTCCTTCCCTACCCGCCAATCCCTCCACTCTGTCTCTCAAGCTCCTCCTATCAGGGAGATCATATGATAATTATCTTTCTCTGATTGACTTATTTTGCTCAGCATAATACTCTCTAGTTCCACCCACATTGTTGCAAATGACAAGATTTCATTTCTGTTCATGTCCTCTGTCCATTTCTTTTTTTCTTTTTTTTTTTTTTTTTTTTTTACAGATTTTATTTATTTATTTGAGGGAGAATGAGTGAGAGAGAGCATGAGAGAGGAGAAGGTCGGAGGGAGAAGCCGACTCCCCAAGGAGCTGGGAGCCGGATGCGGGACTTGATCCTGGAAGTCTGGGATCATGACCTGAGCCGAAGGCAGTTGCCCAACCAACGGAGCCACCCAGGCGCCCCCCTCTGTCCATTTCTTGATTGGATTATTTGTTCTTTAGGTGTTGAGTTTGGTAAGTTCTTTATAGATTTTGGATACTAGCCCTTTATTTGACATATCATTTGAGAATATCTTCTCCCACTGTGTCAGTTGTCTTTTGGTTTTGTTGACTGTTTCCTTTGCTGTGCAAAAGCTTTTGATCTTGAGGAAGTCCCAATAGTTCATTTTCGCTCTTGCTTCCCTTGCCTTTGGTGATGCTTCTAAAAAGAAGATGCTGTGGCTGATGTCAAAGAGGCGCTGCCTGTGTTCTCCTCAAAGATTTTGATGGATTCCTGTCTCACATTTAGGTCTTTTATCCATTTTGAGTCTATTTGTGTGTGTGGTGTAAGGAAATGGTCCAGTTTCATTTTTCTGCATGTGGCTGTCCAATTTTCCCAACACCATTTGTTGAAGAGACTGTCTTTTTTCCATTGGACGTTCTTTCCTGCTTTGTCAAAGATTGGTTGACCAAAGAGTTGAGAGTCTATTTCTCAATGATCTATGTGTCTGTTTTTGTGCCAGTACCATACTGTCTTGATGATGACAGCTTTGTAATAGAGCTTGAAGTCTGGAATTGTGATGCCAGCAACTTTGGCTTTCTTTTTCAACATTCTTCTGGCTATTCTGGATCTTTCTGGTTCCATATAAATTTTAGGATTATTTGTTCTATTTCTCTGAAAAAAAGTTGATGGTATTTTGATAGGGATTGCATTAACTGTGTAGATTGCTTTAGGTAGCATAGACATTTTTACAATATTTGTTCTTCCAATCCAGGAGCATGGAACACTTTTCCATTTCTTTGTGTCTTCCTCAATTTCTTTCATGAGTACTTTATAGTTTTCTGAGTACAGATTCTTTGCCACTTTGGTTATGTTTATTCCTAGGTGTCTTATGGTTTTGGGTGCAGTTGTAAATGGGATTGACTCCTTCATTTCGCTTTCTTCTCTCCTGCTGTTGGTGTATAGACATGCAACTGATTTCTGTGCATTGATTTTATATCCTGACACGTTACTAAATTCCTGTATGAGTTCTAGCAGTTTTGGAGTGGAGTCTTTGGGGTTTTCCACATAAAGTATCAAATCATCTGCAAAGAGTGAGAGTTCGACTTCTTTGCTGATTTGGATGCATTTTATTTCTTATTGTTGTCTGACTGCTGAGACTAGGACTTCTACTACTATGTTGAATAGCAGTGGTGATAGTGGACATCCCTGCCGCATTCCTGATCTTAGCGGAGAAGTTCTCAGTTTTTCCCCATTGAGAATGATATTCGCTGTGGGTTTTTCATAGATGGCTTTGATGATATTGAGGAATGTACCCTCTATCCCAACACTGTGAAGAGTTTTGATCAAGAAAGGATGCTGGACTTTGTCAAATGCTTTTTCAGCATGTATTGAGAGTATCATATGGTTCTTGTTCTTTCTTTTGTTAATGTATTATATCACATTGATTGATTTGCAGATGTTGAACCAAGCTTGCAGCCCAGGAATAAATCCCATTTGGTCGTGGTGAATAATCCTTTTAAGGTACTGTTGGATCCTATTGGCTAGTATTTTTGGTGAGAATTTTCGTATCTGTGTTCATCAAGGATATAGGTCTGTAATTCTTCTTTTGATGGGGTCTTTGTCTGTTTTGGGGATCAAGGTAATGCTGGCCTCATAAACTGAGTATGGAAGTTTTCCTTCCATTTCTATTTTTTTTGGAACAGTTTATGAAGAATAGGTATTAATTCTTCTTCAAATGTTTTGTAGAATTACCCTGGGAAGATGCCTGGCCCTGGGATCTTGTTTGTTGGGAGTTTTGTTTTGTTTTTTTTTTTTTAAGATTTTATTTATTTATTTGATAGACGGAGATCACAAGTAGGCAGAGAAGCAGGCAGAGAGAGAGGAGGAAGCAGTCTCCCAGCTGAGCAGAGAGCCCGATGCAGGCCTCGATCCCAGGACCCTGGGATCATGACCTGAACCGAAGGCAGAGGCTTTAACCCACTGAGCCACCCAGGCACCTTGTTGGGAGATTTTTTATGACAGCTTCAATCTCCTTACTGGTTATGGGTCTAATCAGGTTTTCTATTTCTTCCTGGTTCAGATTTGGTAGTTTATATGTTCTAGGAGTGCATCCATTTCTTCCAGCTTGTCTAATTTGTTGGCGTATAGTTGCTCATAATATGCCCTTATAATTGTTTGTATTTCTTTGGTGTTGGTTGTGATCTCTCCTCTTTCATTCATGATTTTATTTATTTGGGTCATTTCTCTTTTCTTTTTCATAAGTCTGGCCAGGGGTTTATCAATCTTATTAATTCTTTCAAAGAACCAGCTCCTAGTTTCATTGGTTTGGTCTAGTGTTTTTTTGATTTCTGTTTTTTTTTTTAATATTTTATTTATTGACAGAGAGAGAGAGATCACAAGTAGGCAGAGAGGCAAGCAGAGAGAGAGGAGGAAGCAGGCTGAGAAGAGAGCCTGATGCGGGGCTTGATCCCAGGACCCTGAGAACATGACCTGAGCCGAAGGCAGAGGCTTAACCCACTGAGCCACCCAGGCGCCCCTTGATTTCTGTTTGATTGATTTCTGCTCTGATCTTTATGATATCTCTTCTCCTGCTGAGTTTAGGCTTTCTTTGCTGTTCTTTCTCTAGCTCCTTTAGGTCTAAGGTTAGGTTGTGTACTTGAGACCTTTCTTGTTTCTTGAGAAAGGCTTGTATCACTGTATACTTTCCTCTCAGGACTGCCTTTGCTGTGTCCCAAAGATTTTGAACAGTTGTGTTTTCATTTTCATTTCTTTCCATGGATTTTTTCAATTCTTCTTTAATTTCCTGGTTGACCCATTCATTCTTTAGTGGGATGCTCTTTAGCCTTTATGTATTTGAGTTCTTTCCAACTTTCCTCTTGTGATTGAGTTCTAGCTTCAGAGCACTGTGGTCTGAAAATATGCAGGAAATGATCCCAATCTTTTGGTACCAGTTGAGACCTGATTTGCGACCCAGGATGTGATCTGTTCTGGAGAATGTTCTATGTGCACTAGAGAAGAGTGTGTATTCTGTTGCTTTGGGATTGAATGTTCTGAATATATCTGTGATGTCCATCTGGCCTAGTGTGTCATTTAAGTCCTTTATTTCCTTTTTTTTTTTTTAAGGCCTTTATTTCCTTATTGATCTTTTGCTTGGATGATCTGTCCATTTCAGTGAGGGGGGTGTTAGAGTCCCCCACTATTATTGTATTATTGTCAATGTGTTTCTTTGATTGTGTTATTAATTGGTTTATATAGTTGGCTGCTCCCATGTTAGGAGCATAGGCATAGATATTTAAAATTGTTAGATCTTCTTGTTGGACAGACCCTTTGAGTATGATACAGTGTCCTTCCTCATCTCTTATTATAGTCTTTGGCTTAAAATCTAATTGATCTGATATATGGATTACCACCCCAGCTTTCTTTTGATGTCCATTAGCATGGTAAATTGTTTTCCACCACCTCACTTTAAATCTGGAGGTGTCTTTGGGTCTAAAATGAGTTTCCTGTAGACAGCATATAGATGGGTTTTATCTTTTTATCCATTCTGATACTGTCTGTCTATTGATTGGGCCATTTAGCCCATTTACATTCAGGATAACTATTAAAAGTTATGAGTTTAGTGCCATTTTAATGCCTGCAAGATGGCTGTTAATGTATATTGTCGCTCTTCCTTTCTGGTCTATTACTTTTAGGCTCTCTCTTTGCTTAGAGGACCCCTTTCAATATTTCCTGTAGGGCTGGTTTGGTGTTTGAAAATTCTTTTAATTTTTGTTTGTCCTGGAAGCTTTTTTATCTCTCGTTCTATTTTCAATGACAGCCTAGCTGGATATAGTATTCTTGGCGGCATATTTTTCTCATTAGTGCCCTAAATATCTCATGCCAGTTCTTTCTGGCCTGCTAGATCTCTGTGGATGAGTCTGCTGCCAATCTAATATTTCTACCATTGTATGTTACAGACCTCTTGTCCTGAGCTGCTTTCAGGATTTTCTCTTTGTCGCTAAGACTTGTAAGTTTTACTATTAGAGGATGGGGTGTGGACCTATTTTTTATTAATTTTGAGGGGGAGTCTCTGTGCCTCCTGGATTTTGATACTTGTTCCCTTTGCCATATTAGGGAAATTCTCTACTATAATTCACTCCAATATACCTCCTGCCTCTCTCTCTCTCTCTCTTTCTTCTTCTTCTGGGATCCCAATTATTCTAATATTATTTTGTCTTATGGTATCACTTCTCTCTCGAACTCTCCCCTAATGGTCCATTAGTAGTTTGTTACTCTTTTGCTTGACTTCTTTATTCTCCATCATTTGGTCTTCTGTATCACTGATTCTCTCTTCTGCCTCATTTATCCTAGCAGTAAGAGCCTCAGTTTTTTATGGCAGCTCATTAATAGCTTTTTTTTTTTATTTCAACTTGGTTGGATTTAATTCTTCTATTTCTCCAGAAAGGGATTTTATTTCTCTTTCTCTAATATCATCTGTGTCTTTTTCAAGCCCAGCTAGCACCTTGAGAATCATCATTCTGAACTCTACTTATGACATATTACCAATGTCTGAATTGATTAGGTCCCTAGTCATCAGTACTGCATCTTTTTCTTTTTTTGTGTAGTGAGTTTTTCCACCTTGCCATTTTATCCAGATAAGAATATATGAATGAGAGAATAAGATATTAAAAGTGTGACAAAGACCCCCAGAAAAATGTAGGCTAACCAAATCAGAAGAGACCCAAACCAGGGGGAGAAAAAAGGAGGAAAAAAGAAATTAAAATTTAAAAAAGATAAAATAAAATAAAATATATATATTTTTTAAAATTTTTTTATATATATGCACACACATATATAAATATATATATATTTATATAATATATAATATATAATATATAATATATAATATATAATATATAATATATAATATATAATATATAATATATATTTATATATATATAAATATATATATGTGTGTGTATACACATATATATACATATATATATGTGTGTGTGTGTGTATATACACATATATATATTAGACTGGTGAATAGAACAAGAGCCACCCACTTGATTTTGGGTGTATTTTGGTCTCTTAGAAGAAACTACCTCCCAAAATTTTAAGGAAAGAAAAACTATATATATAGTCTAACATGAAGTAGAGAAGGGTAAGGCAGACTCAGGGAGGACAAATAAGCTATTTTCATAATCCGGGTGAGAGACGGTGGTGGCATAGACTCGGGTGGTAGGTGGTAAGAAGTAGTTAATCGTGGGTGTATTTACAAGGTAGAGCCAAGCAGTCACTCATGAATTAGACATGAAGCATAAGGGAAAGAGTGAAATACAAGGATAACTCCAAAGTTGTTTTTTTAAAAGTCATCAGAAGTATAGATGCCATTTTCCTGAGATGGAGACTATTGGAAGAGGAAGTTTGAAGTAAACTAAGAGTCCTATAATGGATAAGATAAGTTTGAAATTCCCAAGTTTCATTTAAGTGGAAACATGAAGTAAATAGGTGAATAGACAAACCTGTGATTAATAGAACTGGAGATCTAAATTTGGGGTCATCTGTATGCAGAAATTTTAAAAGGAGGGAGTTGGATAAAGATACCTCGGGAACAAAGATAGAGAAGAGAGTACATAAAGCGAGAACTTGCTGCATTTCAGTGTTTACAGATCAAAAAGAAGAGACAAGTGGAAGCCATGTAATGAACCGAGACAAAGATAAAGAATGTAAAATGGCATTGGATTCAGCAATGTGAAGGTTATTATGCTCTGATAATGGGATAATTCTCAATGGGAGATTATTAGCTCTGATCAAAGTGTTTTCAGTGGAGTTGTTATGACAAGCTTTAAAGACAAGATTAGCCATAAAAGAAAAACGGAAAAGCGAGGTGACTGTTAGAAGAGTACATAGAATTTAAAAGTTTGTATGTTTAAAACAGGAGATAATACTGCATATTATATAATGATGGAAATGCCCAGAGATTAAAAAATTGATAATCCTTATTACTTCAATCCTGTTTGGTTCATTCTTTTTAGAATTTTATGCAATTTTTTTAATGACATCATTGAATTAGTTTAAGGGCTTTTAAAAAATATCAAACATACTTCCCTACAGAGTTTACTTTATTTATGTTTACTTTTTGTCTCAATAAATTGTTAATATATCGAGGTAAGTGTTTATATCCACTGTGAGCAACAGGCATCCATTTATTAAAATATTTGCTATTATACCACTTCTATGTTTGAAATTCTAAAAGTTAATCTTAACACCCACATTAAATTCTAAATTGTTTAGATTGGTTATCTACATACCCTGCATTCACCAGATAATGGCCCCAGGATATGCTGCACATGGTCACAAATTGAGTCTCTAATTCTAACTTACACAAGATTTACATTTTATTAAGTCAAAACAGAGTTGGTTTTAGAAAAATATGATGTAGTTACCAAAAACTGGGAAGGTTTTGAATTAATAAGTGAGAAAAATTGCTAACAGTTATAGAGAGTATTCCCCAGTATTCTACAGTTGCAGTCAACTTTACGTTCACCCTTTTCTTTTACTCCTAAAAGCAACTGTATCTGGTGGTGGTCACCACAATCCTGTTCTACAGACCCAGAAGTTAAGTCTTTAAAGTCTAGTATATAAGTGGTTTGCTGAAAGTAGTACAGCTGGTGAGTAGTGGAGCTGGAGTTTGAGGTCCCACTTTCAACAGTCATAGTATGTGGCCTCTTGAACCAATACATGGCTGGAGGTAGCCTCTCAGGCCTGTATATATATGTACTCATGCCTCCACTTTTGAAAAGCGATTTTACAGTAAGTACATCAGGAATCATAGGTCAAGTAATTAATTTATATTTCACCACTTAAGATTATGAATTAAGAAACTGAGTATTTCAATGTAGCAAATTACCTCCTATTGAAAGATTTGGGCAAAAATTTGCTATTGATGAAGAGGAATATCTTATTTCTCAAAAACCTATATTTTGAATTAGAATGTATATCCACTGTGCATTTGGAAGGAAGAAGCCAGAAACTCAAAACTCTAAAAGCAACTTTTGAGGCAGACAGAATTCCTTTGGGACTTCATATCAAGCTATTTTCAGTAAGGAGTACAAATACTTTGTTCAAAATACTAAGATACGACATTAAAACATCTCCTAATAGGGTCATAAATGGCCTGTTGAGCAGAAACTAATTTTGCTCTATGCCTATGATATTATTTTACATGAAAACTCAGAGTTTGCTACTAATGGTTTTGTTCTCCCTTCCCTTTTGTGCTTTTTAAAACTGGCTGTTAAACTTTTATAATTCCTTAGCATTTAATTCAATATTAAACTTAAATATTTATTGATAGATTGCCCCCTTTTCCCAATGAAGAGAATTCCAACACTTGAAGAGAGAAATACTATAGGCCTCTAACCGCTTAAGAGTACTCTCCTAATACTTTGTCTTCACCATTAAGTCTAAAGTTGGGGACGAATTGTAATACTTTCCCACCTGAAGGAGGTGAGAGACGGAGCATGTCAATTCTAAAGCAAACAGTAAAGTTCCCCACCCTCTATTCTCTGTGGCCCTTCTCCTTTATGTCCCTTCTCACACTTTTAGAGGTTCAAGTGTCTGCTCTCATAATTTGCTCAATAAATAGGCTCTGAAACCAATAATCTTTACCTTAGTGAAAATTAAAACTTCTATATATTCTCTCCTTAATGGATTTTTATTTTAAACCTTGTTCAACATAACATGACATGGGGAGTATTATCTCCTTTCTCCTTTAAAGACATGTGAACATCAGAGATTATGCAGACATATGAGTGAAGGTTGAAAACAAGCCTTGAGAAGCTTATTTATGCATCCCAAATAACACAAACCTATTCATAGCCAGTCCCAAAATAAACTATAATAAATTGCATGAAATAACAAATTAACATGAGGTGCTTGAATAATAGAATCATAGGACTGGATAGAACATAAGAATTTATTATATTCTTCCTTCCACCCAAGGCAGCAATCTTTTCTGTAAGAGCACTAGCAGATGGTCAACAACTTATACCACTATTTTGGGTTTTCTTACTAAAACAGCTAGATTTCAGAAATTACTTGGCAAGCTGCTATTCAACGGCAGAAATGCATCTGCTGAGAAACCCCAAAATAAACATGCTTCCCAGAGGAATGAAGTATGTTCTATAAAATCCTGGCCTGTTCATGGAATGCGGTAAGCATGAATTTCATCACAATTCTACTATGATGGCGGTGAGGTCCTTTGTGCCAGAATAAGAGAAGTTGAATGTAGTTGGTGATACACTGAAATTAAAACAGAGAGCTGTGAACTGAGAGATGTATCCTCCAAACCTGGATGTATCTTGGCATGAGATTTCAGATAGTTAAGAAATCGTGTTTCATAAGACAATTTGTCTCATAATTTTAAGGCATAGTACTCATTATACATGAAATCTGCCATTATGTTTAAATAGACACAGAATCCAAAGAATTTAATCTGGACCAAACATACCCTTTAACTGACAGAGCCATTGGGTGGGAAGACCACACCCTGAGTTCCAGGCACACTGGCATACTAAGTATTTCCAGGCAGGGATGAGACACTGAACTCAGCAAAAAATTGGACAAAAGGGAGTTTTTGAGCACAACTAATTAGTCTGTGTGCATTTCTGTATGGTATTATATACCTTCAATGCTTCTTAAATGTAGAAATGCTTATAAATTTTTATTTGTATACAGCCATAAATTTCAAATTTATTCATTAGATATTACTGCACACATATCAGAATTTGACATAATCTTTCAGTCCTTCAGACAGAGAGTAATAATTTTGGTAATCTCTAGTTGCTTAACACTCCTTGATCTCTCTGCTTTTGAAAGTTTTCCATGAATCATTTAATGGCAAAAAGATTACATTAATATTCAATGATATATGATCCAACATTTAAAATAATTTCTACTCTACTCTGGAAGAAATTCTGAAATCTAATATTATATAAATGCTATATTCTTGAAAATATGTGGATATATATTGTAGGCAGAGACTGGTTTCAAAAAATGAGGCAATTATATGGCACCACACACAATATCAATATGAGCAACTTGGATTTCATATCTTAAGACTAATATGATTATTTTGTGAATTTTACCATTTTAGGGAGATTTCCTCATGATACTGATTTTAACTCAAAATACTCATTACTCTTCTTTACTATGCCCCTAAAACCCTCTTCCCAACACCACCTGCAGAAAAAATAAATAAAAATAAAACTGAAACGTTAGGAAAATTTTTGTACTTCTAATGGTGGTTAATTCACATGCACACTAATCGGAAGCACATGGGACTGAATTCCCCTTGAGATTTTCATCTGGGTGAAAGGATTGACAAATGATTTAACAACAGTAAAAAAAAAAAAAAAAAAAAAAAAAAAAAAATCAAGAGCATTCAGCATAGCAAGTCTCTAAATTTCTTCTTAGTTCACTTATATTTAAGAGAAGCATGTGCTAGAGGCCAGAGTTAGGGAAACTGACTGGTTATCTGATCTGAGGCACTAGCACCTCATTCACCACCCATCACCTGAATTTATTATCTCAACCATGATGATACTGAATTAAAAGAAGAGCCTAAGTTGGGATGTGATGTATGGTCTATCTACTTCTATCCTCTATCTGTTCTGCATCTCAGATGGGCTCTGAAAACTCTTGTAGAGGGTAGACAATTTATTATACTCCCTCCTGTAACCTGAACCAAGAAAATTACCAGGATTGTTTTTTTTTTTTTTTTAAGATTTTAGTTATTTATTTATTTGACAGACAGAGACTACCTGTAGGCAGAGAGGCCGGCAGAGAGAGAGGAAGGGAAGCAGGCTCCCTGCTGAGCAGAGAGCCCAATGCTGGGCTCCATCCCAGGACCCTGGGATCATGACCTGAGTGGAATGCAGAGGCTTTAACCCACTGAGCCACCCAGGTGCCCCCAGGATTGTATTCTTATAATACCCTCAATTTTCTTCCAGAAATGTTCTGATCTGTGTATTCCTTGCCCTGTGGCCTTCTCCATAGGTAATTCACAACATGGCCTTTTGTTTCTTCAAGGCCAATGTTAGCATCTATGCTAAGATAGTCTTCATAACATAATTTAATCAAGGCAAGACATTCCATCATCTTTGTCATACACTAGAACCTAAGTAAGGGAGTGAAATCCCATCACTTTTTCCATATTTTATTGGTTAAAATATAAGTCACAGATCCTACTCACATTCCAAAGGAGAGGATTATAGGAAAGTAGGACTCAGTGAAGCTCACCTCAGGGTCTGTCTGTCACAGTTTGGATGGCTCCTTCTGGTGAAACCATCATCAGCATTATAAAATAGTGTATTTCTGGAAAGCTCTGTCCTTAGTGAACTTTAATAACAACTTGAATTAAATTTCTATATCCTTATACTACTTTATCCAGGTTGTGCTAGATAAGTTTTAAAATCAAGAAGAGTAAACCTTATTGTGACATAAAAAATGAAATGATATTTTTCAGGTGAGAATGAAAATAAAACATAGAAAGATATATTGAATGGCATCACCCAAACAGGGCTAGAAAGCATGGAGATGAATGTTTATCTCTTAAAGCCAAAGATAATCTAATTTTCTTATCTGAAAAGTGTCATAGCACATAAATTGGCAGCCTCTCAGCCAAATATCTCTTGGAGAAAGAAGCAATACCTCCCACTACACTTTAGCTTCTGAGCCAATTTCCATCTAACACACAGAAGTTGATTCTAGTCAGCTCTCAACAAAATCTTGATCTTAGAATATCATTTGGAAAATTGAAGGGAGATTTAGAAACAGAGACAATACACTGAAAATTGGTACCACATTATCAGCTACTCCCTTTCGTTCCTTTTTCTCCTATCCCTAAGTGACTAAATAAAATGAGCCTAGATCAACTCAATCTTGGTTTTATGTGACCAAATCTGTTAACAAATCAATAACATTACTTGTGCATAAAGGTTTTTTTAAATTTCTCTTTTTTTAAATTTCTGGTGGCTTTGGCCAATAGCCACTCCATCCTCTAAAGTCAGAAAATAGAATGGAAGTGCCTGGGTGGCTCTGTCTGTTAAGCATCTGAGTTTTGATCTCAGCTCAGGTCTTGATCTCAGGGTCATGAGTTCAAACTCTGCTTTTTGGGCATGGAGCCTATTTAAAAAAAATGTTTTAAAGCTAGAACAAAAGATCATCATATTCCACAAAGAAAAAAAACCCAATAACTCTGTAGGGAATTTCCTTCTGCCTAAATTTTGAATTTGTTGCTTTACATAATCGTGAGTTTAAAAAGGTTACTTCGTAGATACATTTCAAAAAGATAGATATAGGGACATCTGGGTGGCTCAGTCAGTTAAGTGTCTGCTTTCATCTCTGGTCATGATCCCAGAGTCAAGGGATTGAGCCCTGCATCGGGCTCCCTGCCCCTACCCCTGCTCCTGCTTTCTCTATATTTCTGGCTCTCTCAAATAAATAAATAAGTAAATAAAATCTTTTAAAAAAGATAAATATAAAACCTCAAAAGTTACACCATAACAAGGAGAAATATTTGGGACATATATGGCAAGGACTGCTATCTGTTATATCTGAAGAGTCTTTAAAATAGGAAAACAAAGATTAAAACAAAAATAATAGAAGCAGAAGTAAAAAATATGAAGAAACACAATGGCTAATGTGCTTCTGAAAAAACCCTCATCTTATTTGGAATGAAAGGCATGTAAATTAAAGCATTAACTATTTTAACATATTGAAAAAGCAAATTAATAACCCAGGTGGGAATATAGGAAAAAAAAAAGTACTTTTAAGTAGCTAGAGATGGCATAAATTGACACAAGATTTCGGGAAGTTAATTTCAATATCCATCGAAAGTTCTAAAATGTGATGTTTCTTTGCACCAGCAATTCTATTTCTAGGAATTAATCTTAAGGAGGAAAAAAAAATGTGACTTAATTCCAAGGATTTTTATCACAGTTTGTTTATAGTAGGAGAAAATGGGGATGAAATAATAGAGGATTAGTAAAATAAATTATGATGTAGTCACACTTTGAAATACCATTGGCCTGCAATACACTTTTAACCTGTTTTCCCACACTATGCCCCATCCCCTGCTCTCTGGGAACAACCACCAGCCTCACACCATCCACAGGAGGGCTTGTGTCCCTTAGTACTTTGCATAGCTAATTAGGTATGGATACACCAAGTTAGCCCAATACATTTTCTCTCCTAGCAGTTTAGAATTGGAATTAAGAGACTGTGGTAAATCTGCACCATACTTGAGGAACCATTTACACAAACAAAGAGAAAATAAAGAATGAAGCAGAGAAGCGGGGGTGGGGGGGTGGGGCACTGTGGTATGTGTGCTAGAGCCAAGGTCAAGCTTCAAACCCCAGCATTATACATATCCTTGACAGAACTGCAAAGAAGGATCTTATTTTTGGAAACCTCGCTTTCTATTTTGTAGCCCTTCCTCCCTACCTCTCCTTGGTTTTCACTTAGGTGTCAAATGTATTTATCATTTAGGGGTTCCCTAAGGAAAAAATTCCTAGCAACACCCTAATTCTTCCTTCGAAGATTGATTAACCTCCAGAAGAGCCATTAATTGTACTGTGTTGGTGACAGGATAATCCAGTTGCATGTAATTCATTATAAAAGCTGAGACTGACAGATGCCACCTCTTCCCACTCCTGGCAAAAGCAGAAGGTAGACTCCACGTAGCTCACCCTCTGATGCTCTCCCACCTGGCCTTTGAATCTTAAACAGCGGCATCCAATCCATACTGCCTTGCTTTCTTTATCTTGGTATTCTGCATCACCCTGGGCTCCTGCTCATTCCCATACTTTTCCTTTAGTCCCCCTCCCACTGGTTTTCTGGGAGCCTAGTAGCCTTCTAATATGTTTCCTTTGGTTAAGTTAGCCAGATCCAATTTTATAGGAATATTTTAAAATATATTAGTAGGTGTTTTTCTTTCTCACATTTCCACGTATATTATGTTGTTCCCTCTTTGACTAGTGGAACCTTGGCCAATATCTTAAGGAAGCTTTGAATTAAAACAGAAATGCAAGATGGCAAGGTGTCCACATTCAGTTTTTGATTTCCAAAATTAGATTTTCTGAATCTCTAGTGAGATTCTTGAAACTGACGATTTGTTTAAAAGGATAAGGTTTTTTTAAAATAAATCCCTTAAACTTCAATTCCCATATAAGGATAAAGTCCTGATGTACTCTGATCCTAGAGTTTTACTGAGCTCTAGAGAGATGGGGACAGGAAAGGATGCAAGAGAAGAGAGAAGAGCAGAAAAGTCTTTTGCCATGCAAAAAAGGCACATGTCTCCAAGGTAAGGCAGTTAAAGTTGATGAGGTACCTGGTTCCCTTGTCAGAACTAGAACAATCACAATGCCATCTCTGTGCCTCAGGCAAAGGGAAAGAGAACAAGATCTTTCAAAATGCCCACAGAAAGCTGAAATAGGTAAAGGGAGATCTCCATGCTCTGCTGCTCTGTCAAGAGGCAAAAACAAACAAACAAACAAACAAAAAAACACAACTGTACATGGTGTTCAGAGAAGGAGGCATTCAAAGATGTATCCAAAGGGGTGTCCCAATCCTTCCATAGCCTGTGCATGGTGTGCCAGAGATCCAGGAGCTCCTGTGTGACCAGTGGGGGAATATAGAGATGCCACAGGACCTAGAAGGAACTCTGAATTAGGAAAAAAAATTCCACATGCATAGTAAAGGAACCTCACACCTGAAGGCAACAACCAATAAGACCAATCCCTCTCTAGTAAAGAACATCAAGAACATAGAAGACAGTGGCCCCAACTTCTGCCATGTTAAGATGGGTACAACCTCTGCCTGCCTACTGGGAAGAAGGATGGGGGCAGAGAGCTTTTGTTGGCAGGAGATAGAAACAAAACAGGGTTCTAAATTGTTGAAAATAAGAGTATCTCCTCACAAGAGACTGAGTTATCTTTACTTGAAAAGGCTGTACCATAACTGAATCTTCTCTTGAATTTAAATCTTACAAGCAAGATGTAATCTGCTAAATAAAATAAGTTACAAAATATTTAGCACATACAGGGCATAGAGAATACATTTAATTCCTGCTATATTAGTCATCAAGTAAACTCAGTAAGATAATTGTGCGTGTGTATGTATGTGTGTATAGGTAGGTAGGTAGAGACTGAAAAATGTATATTGAAAAAGAAACTACAGATGCAGTTGGGTTCTTTCCTATTTCCAAGGTGCCTACTACTATGCCTATATTCTCAACTTTGTCTTTTCAAT
Organism: Mustela nivalis; assembly: GCF_964662115.1. Taxonomy (NCBI): domain Eukaryota; kingdom Metazoa; phylum Chordata; class Mammalia; order Carnivora; family Mustelidae; genus Mustela; species Mustela nivalis. The sequence continues at coordinate 32,433,361 of NC_139031.1, read as the reverse complement.
CTGTGCTCAGGTCTTTTTCCCTCTACTATAACTTACTCTGATACAAAAGAAACACAAAATGAATACAGACTTCATTATTTAAAGAGAGAAAAAAAGAAATATGGATGCTAATATGCCTCATGTCTTCAACTATCTCAAGTCATATGTACAGAGAGAAGAAAAGCTTGTAAAGTATCAAAATGTTGTGAAGTTCATTGTGTCATATATTCTGTAGAATGAAGACAATAGGAATAAAATAAGAGCAAGAAAAAAATTTGTAGTGAGCCAAGTCACCATGGTTGCTGAAAACAGTGACTTAGGGGACACTAGTAGTGACAACATATAACTTTAAGTAAAATGTTGGAAGGAGGGTGCTGCAAAGAAACTGTAGGGTCCTATAAACATTACTGACACATTACTGAAGGGATGAAGCTAACTTGTGGAGAAGTCCATACATTAGCCAGGTCTCTGAAATCATACCAAATTGGCAGTTACCATTTTGAGGAGACAATTCTCCATTGGTCTTTCAATTTTCTGCATGTCTTGTCAGTGGTGGCACTGACTGACTTTTTCTTTTCAAGAATGATTTATGAGCAGCTTTGGAAGAGAGAAATAAGTCTCCCTCTGGGTCACAGGGTATCTTAGCTAATTGTCTATTAAAGTAAAGATATTGTCTCCCTCCAGAGCAAAAGTTAGGCAGGTTTGCTTACTTTCCATTAAAAGACTCAAATTCACTAAGCTTGGGGTTTTTCATTTGTGATGGAAAACCACTGCATAAATAAATAATAAGGGCACATTCTGACTTTTACAAAATACCATAAATCTCATCCTAGACTTTTTCTAGTATAGTTGACACACAATGTTAGATTAGTTTCAGATGTACAAGATTCAACATCTCTATATGTTATAGTAGGCTCACCACAAGTGTAGCTATTGTTTGTCACCATATAACAATTGACTGTACTCCCTATGTTGTACCTTATATTCCTGTGACTTACTTATTCCATAACTGGTAGTCTGTGCCTCTCACTCCCCTTCACCCATTTTACCAATTCCCCTATCCCCTTTCCTCTGACAACCATTCAATTTTTTCTCTGCATTTATAGGTCTGCTTCTGCTTTGTGTTTGTTTAGTCATTTGTTTTGTTTTTTATATTCCACATACATGTGAAATCACATGGTATTTGTCTTTCTCGGTCTGGCTTATTTCACTTAGCATAATACACTCTAGGTCCATCCATGTTGTTGCAAATGACAAGATCTCATTTTATATGGCTCTGTAGTATTCCTGTGTGTGTGTGTGTGTGTGTGTGTGTGTGTTATGCCACATCTTCTTTATCCATTCATCTACCAACAGATGCTTAGGTTGCTTCCACATCTTGGCTACTGTATATAATGCTGAAATAAACATAGGGATACATTTATCTTTTCAAATTAGTGGTTTTGCTTTCTTTGGGTAAATACCCAGCAGTGGAATTATTGGATCATATGATATTTCTATTTTTAATTTTTTTGAGAAATCACCATACTATTTTCCACAGTGGTTGTACCAATTTACATTCCCATCAATAGTACATGAGAATTTCTCTTCCTCCATGTCCTTGTCCTTTGTTATTTCTTATCTTTTTTAGTTTTAGCCATCCTGACAGGTAATCTCACTCTAGACTTTTAAAATAATAGAATCAGGCTATTATATCACAGCAACTATGGGCTGACCATTTTTCTCAGACATTTCTATCTATGGAAGAAATAAGCTTTGTTATTTTCATTTGTATTTGATAAATATGGATGCAATGAAAGTTATATAATTCTTGATTACACATATCTTATCATGCTAATTAAACAATATTGATGTAAATTATTCTCTGATCCAAATGCATTTCTCTGTGTCATTGGGATGAAAACAGTCAGAGAAGGCTTCAAATTAAAATACATTTGAGGGCGCCTGGGTGGCTCAGTGGGTTAAAGCCTCTGCCTTCAGTTCAGGTCATGATCCCAGGGTTCTGGGATTGAGCCCTGCATCGGGCTCTCTGCTCAGTGGGGAGCCTGCTTCCCCCTCTCTCTGTCTCTGCCTGCCTCTCTGCCCACTTGTGATCTGTCTGTCAAATAAATAAATTTAAAAAAATAATAATAAAATACATTTGAATTGTTTATGGCTAGGTACCACAAAACACTTTATGTTTCTTAAAGGTAATTGTCAAGAAAAGTGTATACTTCAGGGGCACCTGGGTGGCTCAGTGGGTTAAAACCTCTGCCTTCAGCTCAAGACATGATCCCAGGGTCCTGGGATGGAGTCCCACACCGGACTCTCTGCTCAGCAGGGAACCTGCTTCCTCCTCTCTCTCTGCCTGCCTCTCTGCCTACTTGTGATCTCTGTTAAATAAATAAAATCTTTAAAAAAAAAAAAGTGTATACTTCAGTAACAATTTGGCTAAACATCCAAAAACCAAAGTAATTCTGAGATTAAGTATCTACACTCAAACTAGCAAGTATACCTTTAAAAGTTTTGTAGATTGTTTCTTTTGGGTGAGAGTTTATGATTGGGGGTGGGTGGGTATAGTAGGAAGGAAGAAGGACTGCCTCACAATAAACTGATAACAGGGTTGTTAAAATCTTTCTTATCGATGGTCTTTACACTTGTTTAGAAATAAAAGAGAAAACATGTCTGTGAGTCACTGCATTTTGTCCTTTCTATCTTGGCAGGTCACCTTGTTCTAGTGGCTAGAAACTGAGTCAATGTGAGAAGAGTCAGAATTTGGATGAAGCTCATCAAACATTCACACCGATGCCAGGTGAGCCAGAGAACGAGAATGTCCTGCAACTGGAAGTGCTAAAACAGTTTTTTAGGTTCCATTTAAATCAAGTGTTCAGCGTTGTGAAGTCAGAACTTCAAATCTCCAATAAAAAACAAAAACAGAATTATTCCCTGAACCTCCTGATTGGACTCATGGTAATCTAATAAAATTTTAACTTTAAAGGACTCAGATAGCATTGTGAAAAATGACTTATTGGTGGTTTGCACTTTCCTACTTATGGTTAAGTCACCTCCCTCCATACATGCATATGTTAAATTCAAATGTTATGAAATGATCAGTTATATTTCCTGTTCTATACGTCCTACAGTTATTACTCCCCAACACCTACCCCCATTTTTACGGATACCGATCTTAGGGGAAAAAACCTCATAAATGTTGTGACTGGAGGGGGGAGGTAGATTAATCTTACATTTTAAAAATCTCCATTACAACCAGTTTTTAATTTTGAGTCAGAAGATGCTTCATAGGACATAAACAAGGATTCCAACTGGCACTGCATATTAAATGAAATTATAGATTTTTAAGGAACACTCTTTATTTTTACAATATCTGTCAATAGCTTTTCTGCAGGATACGTTTTTAACTACTATATTGTTCAATTTGAAAAAGAGTTCAGGGTGAGGAAGATTATAGCTGAGGCATTCAGCAGGATTTCCTGTTTTCGGTGGCTCATTTTTCCTCCTTGGTAATGAGTTTCTTACATTTTAAAAGCTGCCCATGTGTTTTAATATTACTCAATCTTCCTCCACCCCTTAAGAAGCTATGGGGTAGAGGAAGACAGTTCCAGTGCTGGCCCTTTCCTTTCTCAATGACACGAAGCAGTTTCTTAACCTCACTCAGCTTTATTGATAAAATTCTCTGAATTGTCACAGAACTGTGGTGTGGCTCAAACAAAATATATGTTTCATATTTAACAAGTCAATATGTAATGAAGATCCTGAAGTGTTAGTAGTAAATTATATGAGATAGATAAATCCACCAACTTCCAAGGGGAAAAAAGAGAGCTCCATACCCTACAGGAAATACCATCCATTTAATTTGTCCACAAAATTATGATACAAAAGAGCATCCTGTGCCTCCACTTCATCAGAGTCCAAAAAAAAAAGCATGAGGCATAGTAATCCTGAAGTGATTTAGGATCTGTTTGATTTTTGAGATTTGCAAATACCCCTCTGCAAATTTACTAGGCAACTGGGTGATTATACAATGATGATGCTATGAAAAAAAAAAAAAAAAAACCAGAATGACCTTCCTTCTCTTCTTCTTCCCATCCTCCATCCCTCTCTTTTCCCTTCTTACAAAATAATACATTGTTAAAGATAAACTGAAGCATGTTAAACATTTTAAAATTTTATTTGGGCAAAACAAGATTCCAATCAAGCAGCACCAAACTCGAAGTGGTTAGGAACACTTCTCGACAAGAGCCAGGGAAATGACTTATATAGAGAAAGTGCAAAAAGCAAAATTGGTTATAACTTAAAGCCTAGTTTGTTGTTTGTAATTTGGTTTTGATTTTGTCACCTTGAGTCCTCAATAGGCTTAGATTTTGGTTTGCTTCCATAGGCCACCATGACATTAGAGCCACATCAGTGTAACTGCTTTCTTCTTTAATTAATTTAACATACCTATATAAAACAAACTCAAATGGTATCATAGGAAAGGTTACATTTTCTGTCCTGCTACCTGCTATTTATCCCATTTTCCAGAGTTTCTATTTTTAGTTCTAGTGGTTTCCTCTTTATTCCCCACTCTGGTAAGTTTTATGGTTTTTTGTTTTTGTTTTTGTTTTTTGCTTTGGGTTTTTTTTTAATACATTTTAATTTTTTTAAGTTTTAATTTTAATTCCAATTAGTTAACATCCAGTGTTATATTAGTTTGGAGTGCACAATATACTGATTCAACAATTCCACACATCACCCAATGCTCACCAGGACAAGTGTACTTCTTAATCCCCAATGTTTATTTCACCCATTCCTCCCTGACCTCCCCTCTGGTAACCATCAGTTTGTTCTCTACAGTTAAGAGTCTGTTTCTTGCCTCTTTCTCTCTCTTTTTTTCCTTCACTCATTTATTAAACGAGTGAAATCATGGTATCTGTCTTTGACTGACCTAATTTGCTTTATATTATACTTTCTAGCTCCATCCATGTTGCTGCAGATGGCAAGATTTCATTCTCTTTTCTGGCTAAATACTGTTCCATTATATATATTATATATACATGTATATTTGTATATTATATATACATATTATATCTATAATATGTATGTATATATAATGGCTGCTGCACCATTGCCTCCTTTGAGAATGGTGTCTCCTAGATTTGGACAGTGGATAGCTCATGTGTATCATAGGAGTCCCAATTATATTTACATTTCATTATTATATGTCCATAATTAGTCTTTAAAGCCTTGTCTATAGTTGATTCACTGAAGCTGGAAAATAATAACTAGAATTTTGGTAATATTATTCATGATTTTGGTAATATTATTCACTATAGAAATTGATAGTATGCTCTTTTTCTCCATAACCTTTTTGAGTCTTTAAATTTCTGAAATTTCACTAGGATAAGTCCAGGTGGGACTTTTCTTTAGTCATCCCATTTACCACTTTGTAGGCTTTTAAAAATTGCAGACTTGTTTTTTTTTTTAATCAGATAATTTTCTTCTATTACATCTTTGATCATTTTAATTCTTCTATTTCCTCTGTTTATTCTAGAACTCCTAATAGGTGCTCACTGTCCTGAATTGATTCTCCATAGTTAACTCTTATATCTTTTTTGCTGTATAATCTGAGATATTTAATTGATTTCATTTTATCTTCTGTTTCTGTTCACTTTTTAAATTTAGGCAACTATTTTTCAATTTCCAAGAACTCTTGCTTGTTCCCTAAGTGCTCGTCTTTAACTTATCTTATGGTTGCAAGATTTAATCCTATCTTTTTGAAAATAGCAACAACAGTTTTAAATTTTTTTGTTTGTTCATTTTGATTATCCTTTTTGCCTTACTGATTTTCCTTAATGAGTGTTGGTCCTTGGTTGGCCATTCATACTGGTAAATAAAAGACTAACTTGATTAACATATGTAGCTGTTACAGGTTTCTCCTGAAGTTCTGTTTCTCTATGGTTAGCATAGCCACATTCACTTTTTTATTTTTTTAAGATTTTATTCATTTACTTGAGAGAGAAAGATAGCAAGAGAGAGCATGAGCAGTGAGGAGAAGAGAGAAATAGACTCCCCACTGAGCAGTGAGCCCAACATGGGACTCCATCCCAGGGTCCTGGGATCATGATCTGAGCTGAAGGTTGATGCTTAACTGATTGTGCTACCCAGGGGCCCTGGCAGTCTTCATTTTAGAAAGGAATGGGAAAGAAAGCAATGCAAGTTGGGGGTTCCTTATCATTCCACATTTGTTCTGATGTGCCAAAACCTGTATTAGAAACTATAGCACTTTGGATGACTATTCAATTTCTTTGGAGATCACCCCTCTGATTTAGAAAGAGCTAAAGGGGATTGGATAAATGCTTCCATTCAATTTATATTTGATAAGATTTGCAACTCAATTAGCTGTTCCATGGAGAATCCTTCAATTAATCACTCACTTCCCAATTCTACCTGGCAGAACTGTGGTTGAGGGGGTGTGGAAACTCTACAGAGGCCTGTCAGAAAGAAGGGCAACAGCCCTGAGGCCACCTTCTCTTCTGCAAGTTGTGAGCTGATACTAGAGGTATTCAGTTTCATCTATCAGAAATTATTTAACTTCTTCTGCCATCCAGATATGTATTCAGCCTGCTGGATCTATCAGGAGCACTCTTCTATCCTAAGTGATTTTCTCCCTGGGTTAATGAAATGGGAAAATGGCAGAGGAGAAAAGTAAATGTACTTCCCAAACATTCCATTTAAAACTGAATTTCATTCCTTTTTTTTTTTTTTTTTCTTTGGTAGAATAAAAAGAAACATATTTTTACCCCAGAGTGGCAGAAAAAGGCGCCTGATTTATCATCCAAACCAGGACAGTTCGGGACTGACAATGGGTTCTAATAACAATGATCCTGGCTAATAGGTGTGCCCCAGGACGGATCTGGATGAACCAGTTGCATGTTCTCCTTACACCTAACTGGGTGCAGAATCAGTTACACAAAGACTTAAATCCAAAGGAGAGAAAAGAAATTTCAGCAAGAGAAATATGCTATTCTGTGAGCAGACATCAAATCCCCATCTGGATTCCTTGGGCCTAATACAACCAGGATATTTTACAGGTAATGAAGTTATAATCATGAAGAACAGAACAGCTTAGAGAGCAGTGTTCTTTTTACTATCTCAACTGCACAAACTCTTCTGGGATATTATGGTTCAAGAGCAATAACAGCATGTTAATTCAGTTTGTTAGGGTTATGATTTGGGCAGTGATTTTCTACTGAGGTTTAATTTGCCTTTCCCTCTACCTCTCCATCTTCCCTCCCCTAATACACACACACACACACACACACACACACACACACACACACACACACCTGGTACATTTCTTAATGTTGGAAGACATTTCTGGTTATCAATACTAGAAAATGCTGCTAGAATCTATGGGTGGAGTCCAAGGATATTGCTAACTATCCTAGAATGCATTCAGTAGCCCCACAATACACAGAGGTTTTTACTCTAAAATATCAATAGTGCTGAACTGAGAAACCCTGAATTAGAATTAGAAAAATGTCCTGAACAGAACCTGCAGAAGTAAGCATATAGTGAGCATGTCACTTGGGAGTAACCAGTAACTAACCATAGTACTTGTTAGTGTTCTTTTCTCTGACAAGGCTTCTTTCTGACATTTTGACACATTGGTTAAGCCTCCAAATTGCAAGCTGATGACAACTTCCTGGACTGACTGACCAGTGAAGAGATTTTTCCCAGACTTTTAAGTGGGAACTCAACCCAATAAAAGAGTGATATTCATATGAATTAATTATGATCCCTTCTGCTTCAGGCATCTGCAAGGATCACGCATACAAAATTCATTCCATAGCAGTTATGTCATTTCTAAATGTATATTTGCAACTTCAAGTCAAGTTCTTTGTTGTTGTTTTTTGTTAGGATTGTATTTATTTATTTGAGAAAGAGCATAAGGGAGAGAGCATGAGCAAAAGAGAGCACAAGCTGGGGAGAGGCAGAGGGAGAGGGAAGAGCAGACACCCCACCGAGCAGGGAGCCTGATGTGGCACTCGGGATCATGACCTGAGCTGAAGGCAGATGCGTAATGGACTGAGCTACCCAGGTGCTCCAAGTTCTTTGTTTCTACGGAATTAAGATTTCTGAGTAAAATGATATGTTAACTTAAAATTCAACCACAAAATCTGTGGTAGAAATATATGCCACAAAAGTAGAGTTATACGATTTATGAGAATTTAGAAGGGGTTACTTTTTATATAGTTGACTTTCAGAGCAAAGTTTTATCCATTCCAGTAAAGTTAGTTATTAAGTTATTAATAATTATTACAAAATTTTAAATTCAGGTCTCTTAATTTCTCTCAGCATTTTAATCTCCTCTGAAAACGTTGTGAATGTCCTTGAATATTTTCGTTTATTTCTCATTCTTTTGCCTTTGTGGCAACTATTTATTCTATACCAATGAAATATTAAAAAGAATTGTAAAAAAAAAAAAAAAAAGAATTGAAAGGAGAGAACAATAATGATTTCCTTTACCATTTTTGACCATTTGGAAAATGGTTAGTGTCTTAGTCACTAAGGCTGCTGTACCAAAATTTTGGTACTGCTGTACCAAAATACCATATACTGGGTGGCTTATCAACAACAGAAATTTATTTCTCACAGTTCTAGAGGCTGGAAGTTCAAGTTTGGGGTGTCAGCATAGTTAGGTAAGGACCCTCTTCAGGGCTACAGACTCATATCCCTGCATTGTGAAAGAGGCAAGAGATTTCTCTGAGTTTCCTTTATAAGTCACTAACCCCATTATGAGGGCCCTAACCTCATGACTTAGGAACCTCCCAAACTCCCTACCTCCAATACCATCATCTTTGGGGTGTTATGTTTCCAATATGTGAATATTTAAACCATAGCAATAGACTTTGCAGCTACCAACACAGGAGCTGAAGAAAAGTAAATAGTGTGTTGTGAGAATAACAGTTGAGAAAGGAAGTAAGGTGGTAACTAGAGAGTGAGATGGGCAGTTCTGACAGAACTCATAAAAGAGATATATTCATTTTCATGGTCTCTTAGTGACTTCCTTACAAGGCTTCATAGCAGAAACCATAAGAGAAACAACCGTATCTTATGTTATTAATTCTTCAAGCAATGAAAACCTTTGCATTCCTAACCTGTTTATTTAACAAATTGTGATGAAAAAACATGTCATAATTTAATTTTCCTTGATAACACTGGTCCATAACTTTATGTCTCTTTTCTTGCACAATGCTATAAAGCAGAGTAAAATTCTGCACCAACTTTCCATTTTTAAGCCTTTCCTTCGCTATCAGGTTGTCAGTTCTCAAATCTGTCTGCTCTTGCCAGAATACCTGCCTCTAACTTGCTTCCCATTTTTCTGGGGCTTGGGGAACAGATAACTGAGCTGGCTAAGAGTTATACATAAAATACATTAGCTTGAAGGCTGCAAAATCTAGAATCACAGCCTAGACTGAGCCTCTTGAGTTTCTCAACAGCCATTCTGGGGGACAGCAGCATTTTCTCCCTTACACTCTTGCTCAGGGCTTCATTGAAGTTATGCAAATGATGACTCCTTAATAAACAATTAAGAAACAATAGTCCTCCTCAGGTTCATTGTTCCATTTCTCTAGACAGCTACAACTTGGGTTTTAGAATGGGGGTACTAAATCATACTACCATTCACTCTTCCAAGGGAAGACTTGCCAATTGGCTTAGCTTGTCCCCAGACAGTCAAGTGACCAATCACCATTTTCCTACCTACCTTCCCCATGCTCTGAGCAAGGAATCTCTCTAGGGCTCAACAAGAATAGTCTACAGTTCAGTGGCAGCCCTCTCCAGCACATGTACATATCTGCTCTTGCAAAATGGGAAGAAAATAAAGCACTAGAATGGAAATTTAGAAACCAAAATAATATTTTAGTTTTTTTAATTAGTTAGAGGAAAACAACTGATAAGGGGCGGTTCTGTGAGTAGGTCAAATTATGATCGCTGCCATGACTTATTAGACAAGTGTCTTTGTTAAGGAAATAATTGTTAAAAATGCATAGTTTATGATAAAATTTGAAAAAGGAGAAATTACCTATACAGGAAAAAGTATATGAAAAATAATTCTGAGTCTCTATACTAGATAGATTTTGATATCTCCAACAGTTGTTTAGAGAGTATTTTTTCAGGACAAAACTCAAAAGTTAACTTGAGGGAATCTCCAACAAGGTCTTCAGCAAGCAATGACATAGCAGAAGGGGCATGATGTATGTGTCATGGGATTATGTGTTCAATGATAGTTATATTGATTATAGTTTTTCAGGTTGAATTCCTCTGGCTTGATTTCCAGTGACTTTAGATGTATCTGGAATAGATGGTCTATACCAAAATGGGGACCTTGTGAAGGATGTTTGTGATTTTTTCTTCACCAAATCTATTTAAGCATAAGTCCTGTTAATTGTACCTTTTAAAATTCTCTTAATTTATCCCCTCTTCTCTACCACACTGGAATTGCCTTAGGTCAGACACCCATCATTTCTACCTTGGACTACAGCAATTGCCTTCTAATAGATCTCTTTATCTTCCATCTCACCATCTGGTCTATGTTCTACACATCACTAGAATGATCTGGGTAACAAGAAAGATCTAAATGTTAAAATTGCTTAATGTTCTCATACTTCTTTAGGAAAATTCTAAATCTGTAATAAAAATGTGTCACTATTCCTGATTTAGTTTCTTCCAATCTCACTAGAGTCACTTCTTGTCCTCTACCCCACAGCCCAAGTACCCTATATTCTAATAATGCAGTACTCTTTGCCACTGCCACAAGTCACACCCTCTCTTGCCTTTAGTCCCATTGCTTGTCTTCTTCTTTTCTCCAACCCACATCCTGAAACAGGCTCTCTTCCACTTGCCAAAGAGACTCAAAGTTACCTTCTCCAGGATAACTTTACCAACACTCTGCCTTTCCATTCCAGACTGCCCCCACGCTATCCAGGATGACTTAGGAGTCTAACTACACTTACCCACAACAAAATGGATATAATTCTTATCAGACAGAATGTTTGTCCTCTTTATGTCTCCACTCCCTCCTCACAAAAAGGAAGTTTTCTGACCAGGATCACGTTTTAATACCTGTATCTTCATCAGAAGCCCTTCATAAAGTAGATAATTTAAAAATTTTGTTGAAGGAAGAAATGAAGAAAGGGAGAGAAGGAAGGAAGAAAGAAAGGATGGCTGGAAGGAAGGATGGATGGATCAGAGGACGGGTCAGAGGAAGGGAGGAAATAATGAGAAGCTCCTCTTCAAAATTAAGCTTGGCAGCCAAAAATGCTGGAAAACAATTGAGTACAACCTCCACCTTAATACCCAAGTAAAGCCGGCATTTAAAATGCTCTTCAGGGGGCACCTGGATGGCTCAGTGGGTTAAGCCTCTGCCTTTGGCTCAGGTCATGATCTCAGGGTTCTGGGGTAGAGTCCCGCGTCCTCCGGCTCTCTGCTCAGCAGGGAACCTGCTTCCTCCTCTCTCTGCCTGCCTGTCTGCCTACTACTTGTGATCTCTATCTGTCAAATAAATAAAATCTTTAAAAAAAAATAAAAATGCTCTTCAGGGGACATATTGAAAGTTTTTTCTTTGGAAGTGTGCTCACTGGGAGTGACATGATAACAAGAATTCATATCTCTAGGCAACAAAATCAAAATTCCTTAAAAGAAAAAGCATGTTGTTCTCTGAAAAGTTTGTGGAACCCATAACAGATCTTATATTCTGCCCTTTGTTCCTGCTTCATGAGCATACTTGACAGTCTCATGGGTTACTAAAAAGAATACCTGTCATCAATGATAATCAAAAAATTTTTTGGAATTATATTTCAACACAGAACTAGCAAGATGTTTGTAGTGCTGAATGGTGCCATCTGTGTGCATTACAACTCAAAGGATTATTTCAATGATCTATTAGCAGAATAGTATTATAAAAGGAATTTGCAATGAAACTTTTTATGACTTTCTATTTAGGCTATTTGATTTGGGATCAAATGCAACATATACAAAAGTCCTAGAGTCAACCTTGCCAAATGACAAGTCTGCAGAATTCATAGTAAGTAAGGACACGGTTTCTTATTTAATGACTGGGTGCATCAATCAAGCACAGCTTTCTTGCCATGATGGTCAGCAGGGTCTACTGCATGGGAATGCATATTCCAGAGTCCCTGCCAATCAGTGCAGACACACTAACCTCTGTTTAACTTGCAAGGGTGATATCTCTGCTCCTTCTCTGGCAAAGCCAATATCTTGCTAGAAAGAAAGGGAAGACATTTGCATCACTCCTAAAGGAAATTTAATAACTAACATCACAATTCCCATTATTGACCATTGGACACATGGTGGTAAGTCCAAGAAGGGATCTTCACATCCAGAGAGTCCAGCACAAGATGCTCTAGGATAACTAAGTGTTGGTACTACACTGGTCTATGCTATAACACAAGAGGGAAATGGAGTCTGGTTATGTTGGATCAAAAATTGGTAATCATGTTTTCCATAGTTCTCTCTTTTGAGGCCCTTTGCCAAAGAAGTCAACATTAAAATTTGCCTTTCTTAAGAGTACTGCAAGTTAATTAGGGGGAAAAAATATCTCCTTTACAGAGAAGGAAATTGGGATAAGAAGTGTAAAAGCAGATGAATCACATTTTATTCAAAAATCAGTGCCTAATCAAGATGAGGGTGACTTGACTTCCAGAGGTTGTTAACCAATATGCCAAGGTGATCCCAGAGATACTTGGCAGAAAAGGCAATTTTATTCCCTCGGGAAAAAACAATTGAATCAATTTACTTGAACCAGTTTAGCTTGGAATATCTTCTTGGTTTCCCTGATTGTATTGAAGGGCTCCAGAAACTACTACTTTCAAGGAATTCTCCAAGTACTCAACCACATCGAGTGATTCTAAAGCCTAAGACAAACCTTGGCAGCCACAAGCGTACTATAAAGAGTACTCTGAAAGAGCATTTCCATCTAGTGTCTGCAATAAATTAGCTACTTGTTATTCTAAAGGAAAGTTTGTTTAAGTAAGTCTAAATCTATCAATGCCAATTTCAGAGTTGCCACTGAAGAAACTAAAACAATTGTCATTTGAGGGGGGACTCTGAATTGTCATCAATTCAGAATTTAATAAATCTTAAATTTTCCTAATTATAAGACCCTGTTTTCAAAGAATCCAGGAATAGGACTGCATTTTGAAGATGTGTTCAAAAAGCCTTGCAGAAATAACCACTGACTACCACATTTGATGATACTGGTTATAAGAATGGAGAGAATTTTTAAAATATAAAATCAGAAAGTTTAATGTCTCTTTCTAAAAAGTTACCCATATTACTGGCATTTCTCCCACCTTAGATAATATGCATGTAATTACAGTTAGCCTTCTAAAAAGGCCAAGCAAGAATTTTAAGCTTTTTGTTTTCAGTTAGGAGGCCAATCACTTTTTCAGTCCTCAGAGTAATGTTTTCCATGGCCCTGACCTCACTAAGAGTTAAGTCTGACATCTGGAAAGCACAGCAGCCCCTGGTGTCTGGGTCATGATCCCAACCAATGAAATCAGAATCTCTGATGGTGGCGAAGGGGAGCACTGAAAGCTGAAATGTTCCTAAAAGTTTCCCAGGTGATTCTGTTGTATAGCCAAGGTTGTGACTCACTGTGGCAGATGAATAGCTCTGTGCTAAACACAGCGATGGATGCAAGCAACATGTAATTTACCCCTTGCCCTTTAGGCCTTTGCTTTGGGAAATAATACAACTCCGAAGGCAATGAATATCTTTTGGAGTGCATACCTACTTGTTTCCCTCTTCCCTGAAACTTTTTCACCTATAGGCTGCCACGGGAGTGGGCTTAGGCAGCTGTTTTATCAAAAACCCCTGCCCTGGACAACCACACTGATCAAACAGAGGACTGGATATATAGTACAAGATGAGATGACCGAATGTCTTGAGGTTCAGAATTAAGTTTCTAAAAGCCTAATTCAGTTATTTGAGCATAGTTGAGCTGAAAGAAAGTGGAAATGATAACAGAGGGAAGTGTGGGAGAGACAAAAGGAAAGAATGTGAAAGTAAGTATTCCTGGGAAAGCATCAGGGTGGTAGTATATGACCCTGAGAGTCAGGAAGAGAGTGGCCTAGCTTTCTGGGAGGTTCCAGTTCATATCCTGCAAGGCCCATTTTTTGGACTGTGTGGGTTCACAACACGTTGTCCTTATTTTGAGTTAATTGAGTGGGTCTCTATACCTTGTAATAAAAAAAAACCTCTCTTTTCTCCATTTTCTATTCTGGGTCCCAGTTCACTTCCCATCTAATCTGTGAGTCGTCCACATCCTAACCTGGTTTCATGAACATAGTAAGAGCAGTAAGAGTTCACATAAATGGGAAACCTAAGGGCACTGGAGTGGTTTGGAAGGTTTCACAGACTGGGTGGAACTGAACTGGAATCTAAAAGAAGAAGAGAATAGAGCCTACTCCAGGTGAGACAAAGAGCAAGCACAAAGTCACAGATGCAGGAATGTACCGAAGGAGCCTGATGCCTACATGGAAAGATGGAGGACACTGGAAAGTTCCTGACCTTAGTGGGAATGAACTAAGTTAAAGGCCAGTAACGTTAGCTCAATATTCCTCTATTTCTTGGTTTCTCCTGCAGGTAAAACATCCTGACGCTCTATACTTTTAAATCAAATGTTTTCTAAACCTTTAAATACATCCCATTCTGCCTAACTATTCTAGGGGGAAATGCACTAAAAAATAACAAAGAGTAATAAAAGAAAAACATTGATGGGGGCCTGGATGGCTCAGTCAGTTAAGCGACTGACTCTTGATTTTGGCTCAGGTCATGATCCCAGAGTTGTGAAATGGAGCCCCACATTGGGCTCTCTGTTCAGCAGGGAGTCTCTTGAGATTCTCTCCTCATCCCTCTCCATCTGCCCCTGGGCCCACTAGCACAAACACACATACACACACACACACACACACACACACACTTTCTCTCTCTCTCTCTCTAAAATAAATAAATAGATCTTTTTAAAAATGCATTTTGGATAATATTAGATAAATGTTTATCTTTGAAGTTTGTGGTAGTTTTACCATCAACTGGAAATAATGAGAACAGGGTTCTAAGTATTAGGAAACCTTTCAGTTCAGCACTTTTCCATCAGTAATATAGACATAGAGTCAAGGTGTATGGCCAGGGGGCAATGCTGGCAATTAACCAAAATGTATCAGAATACCAGCCCTGGACCAGCCCGTGCTCCGAAGATCCCAAGAGTGACTCTCACCAGCTCACTTCTACTGATCTGCTCTCTAGAATATCTACATCCAGTATCTTCTCTCTGTGCTAAACCCGGTCCTTAAGTTAGAGATGGTCCAAACTGAATGTGCTCTTAAGAGGTTAGCGGACATTTTATCAATGTGGAAACTAAAGTGGGTAATTATCAGGATCAAGGGGAATGCTGAATTCATTTTCTTAAAAAATGCTTTTTTCTTCTATGTATTATCTCTATCATTTAACTGAAATCACTTTTTCAAGTCTCTTGTTCTCTTTCCTTAGAATGCAGGCAGGAGCGGCCTGTACAAAACCAGCCCACTCCATACGTCAAGCAGTGTTTGTATATATTTCAGCGTATCCAAGCAAGGCCTTTTTAACTTTCCATCCTACAAACGGAGCTGTACTTTCCTGAATGGCAGCCAGGAAAAAACTTGGAGAATTGGCAGGAAGACTGTGGGAAGCCTGGTGCAACACCAGGCTGAGATCTGGAGCAGAGGCTTTCTACAAAGACAGAGGAGCGCAACACCTCCCTTTGTTTAGTGCTACATATGAGTACAAATGGAGCCCCCAGATTGCAATCAGGCCCTATTGTATAAACTTGGGGTTTCCATGCCATACAGCATTTTTGGCACTAGTACCTTATTATTTTTCAGCTGGAAAACCAATTAGCATTCTTTTTATATCTGGGTGTTAATACTTGGGACTTAGAGCGATATTTTGGCCACCAGCCCACATGGCTGTAGTCTCTTGGGCAATGCCTGACAAATTAAGATAAAACCGTTACTTCATGTTTTCCTACAAAGAGAAAACAAAAACTGTTTCCTGCACTTATTAATTGGATGAAGTCAATTTCCACATTTAACAAATAAAAAGGTAGGCATAATCAGGGTGTCAACCCAGAGCTCTTATCTCTCCCCAAGCTGGTTCCTCTGCAGGAATGTGAGGCAGCAAGAACTGTCAGGTTCTGACTAAGCTTTCCTTCTCTCGGGGAAAAAAATCCTCACGGTCAACAGAGGATGGGCTCCAAGCACCGCAAATTCACCCTTTGGCCTCTGCGGCATTTTTGCTTCACAAGTTCAAGCAATGTGATCTACCTGGGGTAAAGAACTGTTAGCAGATTCCAGCCCTGACAAGTGGATTAGTCATAGCAGTCAAGGGCACTGCCCAGTTTGAAAGAAATAAACAGAGCCAAATATTTCCCTATCTTAAAAGCAGAGCAAAGTGAAGTTCACACTCTAGGAATGTAGTTTATGATTAGAGAAAGCCATATCTGGGCTGCTGTCTCAGAATATCTGAGTATGTGAAGAGGAGGAAAGAAAGGTGAAATTATTTTGAGAGGTGCCCATCCTATGAAATACTCCCTTCTGATAAACAAGCCTTGCCATGGCGACACAACTTAATGCCACGAGTCAGAGGAATGTGGCCCTCCAGCAGACAGACCACAACTTGGGAAAATCTCCAGGATGATGCAAAAAATTTAGAAGGGAAGTGGTAAAACAAACAGAAAGGAAACAGCCATCCAACTGCAGTCTGAAGACAAAAATATGTTGGACACAAGAAATGGTTTGGGTGTAGTTACAACAGCGTTTCTGTGTTGTTGGTACTGAATGTACAACTCTTTGCTAGAAATGGCCTGAAGGGTCTGCCTCTTCCCTTCAAGGCTTTCTTTGTAAATAGTGTAGTGGGTGGTGGCATCCTATAAAAAAAAAAAAAAAAAGAAAGAAAGAAAGAAAAACCCAAAAAACAAAAAAACCGTTTGAAAGACTTCCTTAAAGAATTTGTACAGAACATTTTCTTTGCAACAAAATCTATTCTGGAGCTATATTATTTAACAAGGGGGCTGTGTTCTGAGTCATATGGAAATTTTTTGTTTTCTTATTGCTATGTTTGCTATTAAACACAGAAAATGATTGTCTATAATAATCAAAAGGAGTGACTAGAAAATGCCCAGTCTTGTACAGGAAAAGAAGCATTAGAATTGAGGCTCTAGCAAAGAACTCACCCATATGCACGAGGGCTCCATATATCCGAATAAGCCCACAGAGTCTCACTTTATTCCAGTTGTTCAGGTTAAATTACTAAAAATCCCCCTTTCACTCACAAAAATGGTTTGCATAATAAATAACTTAGTGACCCTACTCCTGCTCAGAGACCAAAAGTCTTCTGTCTGTTCCCAAGTCCTCAGAAGACACCAGTCTAATAAGGCTTTGCCAAGCTCAGAACCTAAAAGCAATATTAAAAAGGGAGGAGAAGGGGGAGATGCTATTATCTTGAAAAGGTGTTGAGGCAGCATCAACTGTTGGGCTTCACCTAAAAGAAGCATAGAAAAACCATGCAAAATATCAACTCCACTTCTACCGGGGAAAGGAGAGAAACTTCCATCTGCAGGGATCCCCTGAGGCAGCCTTCAGGAGTACCTGGGCGCTTTCGGCTAGGTTCTAAACTGAGGTCTAAACAGGAGTTTCTTTGTCAGATCCTGAAAAGCAAGCAGTCACTTCCAAAGCAGACATGCATTCTTTTTGGTGCCCAGCAGTCTGGAATATACAGACATCCCCTCACTGAACAATTATTTGACTTGCAAGTTTTTTACTTTACCATGGTGCACAAGCAATACACATCCACTCGAAACCATACTTTGAATTTTTAAATTTGATCTTTTCCAGGGATTGCAATATGGTCCTTTCTTGGGATGCTAGGCAGTGGCAGTGAGCCACAGCTCCCAATGATTCTGTTCCTTTACAACCATTCTGGCTTTCACTTTTAGTACATATTCAATAAATTACATGAGATATTCAAAACATTATGATGAAACAGGCTTTGTGTTACATGATTTTGCCCAACTGTGGCCTAATGTAAGTGTTCTGATCATGTTTAAGTTAGGCTAGGCTAAGCTATGATGTCCAGTAGGTTTTTGTGTATTAAATGCAATTTCAACTTACAGTATTTTCAACTTATGATGGGGAATGGGGACGTAACCCCATCATAAGTTGAGGAAGATCTATATAGCTTAGATGTTCCAAAGCAGAAAGTGTTTAGTCATTTCATATTGCCACCAGCTACACGCTGGGCTGCAGCTATTCGGATCAGAATGGAAATGCTTTGATCTCTTTTACATCTAAGTTTAATTGTGGCCTGGGCCCAAAAGGTGGACTAATTTTAGCAACTTCCCTTGTACACTTTTATCTAAAGATAAAAGGAACACTTGGAAGTATAAACAGAAGGTGTATTTCTGTAAGCTCAACAGCCACCACATCAAACAAACAAGACTATAGAAACTTGTGCTGAATATTAGCTCTTATTTCTTCAGCTCTGCTCTGCTCTCCCTCATTCACTGGCAGCCAGTAGGATCATTTCTTTCCATTGTAAACATATAAAGATAATATAACATTAAAGAACTTTAAAAAGTAAAGAACATTTCCAGCACAGTGACTTTCAGTTTTATATGAAATTTTTAAAAATTAAAAACCCTACATTTTAAAGTTACAGAATTATTACACTGATCTTGCTTGTGTCCAGGAGTTCAAGGTTCTTATGCATGCTCAGAATATATGTGGATGACAGGAGATGTTGGAAGAGTCATTCTCCCATGTGTCTCAAGGGTCCGAGCTTCAGTTGGAATTAATAGCTTGCAAAGCTCAGTTAGAATGGAACACAGGCTCCCATAGAAAGCCAGCTTAGAGCTCCAGGAAGGAATCATTACTTGACAATGACTTTTGCACTTTGCAAATTCTTCAGTCAAGGACAAAATGAAAGTCACTCAAGAGCTCAGCCGGGTTTGCTGTAGCCTATTTGATCTCATAAAACTACAGTCCATCCGATTAGAAGCCAAAGGACAATGGAGATAAAAAAGTGGGGAAGTGGTCTCTATAGGGATACCACCTGAGAACACAGACACAGTTTAGCTGAATGCAAATCAGATAAGCTCTGAGCAAAGGTATTGGGCACATTATTGGAAAAGCAGTGTACTCAATAAAAACAAAAAATATCAAATTGGAAGGAGAGGTGTCTAGCTTTTCCTTGCCAATATTCTAAGGAAACAAGTGAGTTTCGTGAAGGACTCTTAGGACACACAGGAATATTACATGGCTTAAACATAGTAACTTTCCCAACTACCTCTTTCTAATGATTTGACCAATGAAGATAAACCAACCAGACCAGTGTTGGTAAGAGCTGTTGGAAGGTAATACAACAGAATTTATGGATTAAAAAGTCCTAATATAGGGGCGCCTGGGTGGCTCAGCGGGTTGAGCCTCTGCCTTCGGCTCGGGTCGTGAACTCGGAGTCCCGGGATCGAGCCCCACATCGGGCTCTCTGCTCAGTAGGGAGCCTGCTTCCTCCTCTCTCTCTGCCTGCCTCTCTGTCTGCTTGTGATCTCTCTCAATTAAATAAATAAAATCTTTTATAAATAAATAAATAAATAAAAAGTCCTAATATAGAGAATTAAAGTAACACTGAAAAACACTTTTTGTAGCTTGTCAGAGGGCATCACCGTAATAATTTGTCTGCTGAAATACACCTTTTAATTTGTATTCCTTTGAATGAAATTGCCTTTTTGTCTTGTTACATTATCTGCTTAAAAGTTAGAGGAGTAGTACCACCTCAACTTGTTTTCAGTGGTAAAAATTTTACACATTTCTGGATAAGGGGATGTGACTAAGCATGAGAAATATGAAATTCCCATTAAAGTTTCCTGGCTATCTCGGAAATCAGAATTCCACGTAAAGCTTGGAAGCTGCATTAGATCACATCTAAAACCCCTTCCAATAATGCAACTTTTTCATAGCAAGAATCTCAATAGTCTTAAAGAACTTCTTTTTACCTTCATTTCTACACCACCCCCAAAAAAATAAAAATTGGCAGCATAGCCCGAGGTCAAGAGAAAATGTAAGTAGAGAGAAGCCCAAACCATGTTAGTGACAGACATGTGATTCTCACCCCCCTGAAAGGAGTCCTCTATCATGTGAGGAAGAGCTTGAGCCACCATGCTTGACCTTCCCTAAACAGACTTCCCTTTGATTTAAAAGAAAAATTTTTTTGGCTGAACAAAAAGCACATAAATATGTTCTCACAGAACAGTCAATCCACACAAAAGCACATGGAATAAAAAATATAGAGACACATGTACTAATATATATATGGGCCATACATATTTACATATGATTCTATTAGGATATGGCAAATTCTTTCCACTTGCGTCTTTAAAAAAAAAAAAAAGATTTTATTTATTTATTTGAGAGAGAAAGCAGAGCTAGAGAGAGAGCATGAGTGGAGAAGAGGGGCAAAGGGAGAAAAGGGAGAGGGAGAAGCAGACTCCCTTCTGAGCAGGAGCTTAGGGCTAGATCCCAGGACACTGGGATTATGACCTGGGCCCAGAAGGCAGATGAGATGCTTAACCAACTGAGCCACCCAGACACCCCTCACTTGGTCTTAAAGAACTCTATAATTTAGTTTTAAGTAGATAAAGATCTGGCTCTTTCTTTATAATAATGGAAGGGTCTATGTTTTATTTGCTCTCTTTTGTTGATCGTATTTGCTATTATAAAAGAGAATACCCTTTTTAAATATATTTTACTGACCATGAGTGAATATTTCTGTGGGGTAGATTCCTAGAAATAGATTGCAAGGCCAAAGATTAGGCTTATTTTAAATTTTGGTAAATATTATCTAATTTACACATGCTTTGGTCATATGTATTTCTTCTGTAAATGGTCCTTTGTGTCTTTTGTCCACCATTTATTTGGTTCTTTGTGTTTTGCATATTCATATGTAGTCACTCTGCATATTGCTAATCCTTTATATATGTTGTAAATATTTCCCCAGTCCGTAGCTTATTGTTTAACTCCATTTTTATTATCGTTTTTTGTATGTTGTTTTTATGAGATTGAAGTTACAATACTTTCTTATATGATTTATGATTTTTGTGTATTACTTAGGAAAGCTTTCCCAATTCTGAGAGTTATAAAAACTTTTTTTACATTTCCTTTAACCCACTGAGCCACCCAGGAGCCTCTCTACATTTCCTTTAAATACTCTTGTAATTTGTTTTTAAGATTTATTCTCAATAATATCTCCAAAATAGATTTTTGCTTATAATGTGAGATGAGTTCAATTTTTCCCCTGAAAGGATAGCCTGCTGTCATAACGCAATTCAGTGAGAAGTCTGAACACCTTTACTAATTAGAAATGACACTTTTACTATAAACTACATTCCTGTATATTCTTGTATTTCCATTCTATTTTTTTCTGTTAATGTGTTTGTCTACTCATGTGCCAAAGTATACTGTCTATATCTCTTTACATTATGTTCTGATTAGGCCATGTGAGATCACAGCAAGAAGGCTGCCATATGAAAACCAGAAAAAGAGGTGTTAACAGAACCCAACCATGCTGGCACCTTGATCTCACACTTCTAGCCTTCAGAACTATGAGAAAATAAACTTCTGTTGTTTAAGCCACTAAGTCCATAGTATTTTTTTATGGCAGCCCATGCTGACCAAGACAGAGAACTTATGTAGGCCAAATACCATCATTCTCTCTCTCTTTTTTTTTTTTAAAAAGATTTAATTTATTTATTTATTTGATAGAGAGATCACAAGTAGGTAGAGGGGCAGGCAGAGAGAGAGGAGGAAGCAGACTCCCCACTGAGCAGAGAGCCCACTGCAGGGCTCGATTCCAGGACCCTGGGATCATGACCGAGCCGAAGGCAGAGGCTTTAACCCACTAAGCCACCCAGGTGCCCCCCACCAGTCTCTTCTTTAAAAATTTGATTTACTAAGCATTGCTGTTCTTTCTCCAATTATGTATTTGAGAGCCAGCTCGTCAGCATCTTGATATTGTTGAGTCCTCCCATTGAAAAATATGGAATAGCACTTTATTTATGTAGGTTTTTATACCCTATTCATAAAAGTCTGGCAGATTTCCTATTTACTCTAAATATAAAATGAACTTTATTGCTATTATGAATGAAACCCAACTTACTATGCTTTCTAGTTGATTATTGTTAATATCAAGAAAGCCAATGATTTTTATATATTGGCTTATATCTGATCACCTTACTATAATCTTAAAGTACCCTCTTAAATTCTAACAGTTTTTTTTTTAATCACCCTATTATCTTAGTAGAAAACCTTATATATTTCTCAGACCATTTATTGGGGTTTTAGTAAAACTTAAAACTCATGTTTTTTTAAGATCAACCAATCAACAGTTAAGCTTTGAGAGTTTTATAGACTGAATGTCTATATTTCCCTCAAATTCACATGTTGAAGCCCTAACCAACAACAATGAGATTATATTTGGAGATGAGGTCTCAGGAACATAATAGGGTTAAATGAAGAGGTGAGGGTCAGAGGCCTTAGGAAAGTCATTAGGTTAAATAAGTGTGAGAGATTATCTCATGATAAGATCAGTGGTCTTACAAGAGAAAGAAAGAGAGAGAGCTCTTTTTCTTTCCCAGTACACATACCAATGAAAGGTCATGTGAGATCACAGCAAGAAGGCTGCCATATGAAAACCAGAAAAAGAGGTGTTAACAGAACCCAACCATGCTGGCACCTTGATCTCACACTTCTAGCCTTCAGAACTATGAGAAAATAAACTTCTGTTGTTTAAGCCACTAAATCCATAGTATTTTTTTATGGCAGCCCATGCTGACCAAGACAGAGAACTTATGTTTTGCTAGGCATGGTATGGATATTCCTGGGATTCAATGAGAAGCCATGTCAACTCTTGTTTGTGAAACTTACAGGTTCAATACCTTGACATTATGGTTTGTTTGCTTTGGATTTTTTGGTATAGGTCAAGTACTATAATCTTTTCCTAGTAAGTTTATCCTACTTCTCCCACAGACACAAAAAGAGTCTCAAATTTCATAGTTGTTTTCAATTTTTAATGATTGTCAACAGGCCACAGGTGAACTTACAATCAAGAATATATAAACTATAAAGGGAAGCTATCCTTAAAACTGAATAAATAAGGACAAAAGGAAATCATTTTCAGCTTCTCTAGCACACAGGATATTTCTATTCTTAGCCAGCCTGGGTTTTCCATAGAAGAACAGCCCTGGGTCAGGGTTTGCCTGACATATGGAAACGCTACACCACATCCAGTAGCCCAGCCCTTCAGTTTGCAAGGCCACATTTCCTGTGGGAAGGAATTCCTGAGGCCAGAATCTTCGCGAACTTCCCTTCCCAAAACTGATTGCCTCATAAAAGAACACACTTTCTCTGGTTCTCTAGATCCAAAACAATATAGAAAAATAAAGATAAAAAAACTTTTGGGTGAACTTGCCCCTCCATTTTCTTTCTTACAAGCTATGAGCTCATTTCCTTCAATTTAATTTGTATGTAGTAGATCCATTTTGGTTTATAGATACAGATGGGAGAGATTCATGGATGAGAAGATGTCATATTCTATCTCTATCTGTAATAATGGATTGCTTTATTCCCCAAGCCATGCCTGACTGACTGTGGCTGTCCAGAGCACTGTTTTGAGGAAAGGTCGAGGCTGCTTCTGGCCATGATCAATAGTGTCAGCCATGAGCAAGGGAGAGAAAGTGGGGGGATACCTGCCAAGCATTTCCCATCTTCGAATATAATTTTTTTTTCTGAGCTTAGCTATATAACCTTGGAAGTTTTATTCATTTGTAGCTATTGTACACATAAAAGGAAAAATATTTTTTTAACTTAAATCAACAAAAAGGGCCAAACAGTTAAGGGCTCTTAAATCTAGGAAGTCTTAATGCTAAACACAGTGTATTAGTGTATAACCTAAGCAAAGCCTGGATTAAAATAATATATTCCATAAACATATTATTACATAGTTGTGATTTTCCTCATTATGATTAATGGTACCAGTATGGTGGTAATACTAACACTTTCAAAATCCAACTTGGTATAATATTGGGTGGCATATAAGATTATCAATGAAATACAAGTCAGATATTTTCAGATAAAAATAGAGTACTTCATTTTCACAACTGAAACATGTCAGGAGGCTAAGAACTAGGGAAAGAATATGAATGTTGTTGTTTTTTTTACCAAAGACGAGTTTTATGCTTTGTGTAACTGAGTAATACAACCCAAAAATTAGACTTTGCAAAATATTTCAGAAAGTTCCAAGAAAATAGTGATTTAAAAAAGAAAGAAGGAAAAGAAGAGAAGAAAAAAGAAAAGAAAAGAAAAGAAAAAAATTAAAAAAAATAATGCACAGTTCTAGGCACTGGAGGCTCACAAGTCTGTCTTTCAGGGTGGAATTATCTATGAAGTCTAGTAGTGACAACAGTGTGTTAAAAAAAGTGTTTAGCTATGGTTTGGGATATTATATCATAAGAACTCCAATCACTGTTTTCCTATTTCCACATATTTCTAAAATTTTACTTTTTTTAACAGGCAAGGATTCATTCCTTCTAACCACCTACTACTGTGACTCAACTTCTATATTACATTAGAAATATAAGTAGACAAAAAAGGGGGAATTCTCTTGGAAAATTAGCTAACAATCATCATACTGATCCATTTCCATGAACCATTATGACACATCTTAAGAAATCCTGTAGAAATTCACACAGAAATTTGGGCTATAAAATAAACATTTATTGATACCATATTTTTTATTAATTAAGGTTTTTAAAATTATTTTAAACAGCCATCTGTAATATGTTGCCATGAAATTTAATGGTACTTCCTTCTAGGATGATATGCTTATCACTGTTTCCCAATAAATATCTAACAATAGGACCTTTGTCATCAAACTTGGGTAAAAAATGAGTTTTTAGACTATGTGCTTACCATTAGCCAATAGTTTGTTCACACTTCTAAGGACTTAACCCATTGGCCCTAAAGAGAGTGTTCTGTTCAGAATAAAAAATGTTTTTTTAAAAAAAAATTTCCCAAATCTAGTCAAACATTTACAAAACGTTTGAAAGCCTTGTCATATCTCATCAGAATGGTAATATGCTTAGTCATAACAACTTTTTTTACTCTGTCCCTGAAGTGTACAGATATACAGATACACAGATATTTACTATGTCCCTGAAGTGTTGAAGTTCCTATAGTGATGTAATACCATGAATGTACAATTTCACTATTCATTGGAGACAATGTCTTTGGAGGGACTAGAAGACCAGTGCTTCTTTTAACCTATGCTGTATTTGACTCTAACACTAACAAAGCCACATTAAGATACAAAGAAATCCCTTATTCTGTTTTGCTACAAATTTTATTTTAAAAACTGCCACTCTAAAATAATCTTCTACAAAATATATGGTCTGTGTAGAAAAGCTATGACAGTTCTACATTTACATACGAGACTCTAAAAACCAAATCAACATACATCCACGCAGCTCTTCATCACTGCAGTATAGCAGCTAATTGTTTATGGCGCTTCCCTCCAGGCTGTAGCCTCGAATCCCAACTTGATGATTTTCTAGTTAAGTGACCCAGGACAAGTTACTTAAATGTCTCTGTTCTGAGTTCCCTTACATAAAGGAGGGTATTAACAGTGCCTATTCAAAAGATGGTATGATAATTAAATTAAGAAATACATGTAAAGCACTTAAAATAGTTTCAAGCATAAAATAAACATCATTTAAGAATTTTAAAATGATGCCAGGAGTTTTCAGGAATAGGTAGTTGTATTTAGGAGCATGAATTAACAAGAAGGCAATAGAATCTATTTTCCAAAACTGGCAAAGATAGAATCAGGTGTAGTGTGGACAATTCCCAGTCTTTTCATCCACCTGGCCTAGTGGAGTAATGTCTTGCATGATGTGTCAGACTCTGACACAGATTTCAATGCCTCTTCATTTTCCATGGGATCGATTTTACAAGAGTTTGTTAAGAGGCCAGATGACAAATGGACTGTTACCAAAGATTTTTGGTTTTGTTTTTTTTTACCACCATAATAATTTCTTAAATAAAGTATAAAATGTATGGGCTTCACAATTTTTTTTTATCAGAATGGTTTCATTTCATAAATAATGTATTCTGTATCCTTTGGTAATACGTTGAGTCTGGCAAAAAGCTAATCACTCACCCTGCAAAAACTGAACAATTGGGAAGCTAGTTGAATTAAATGGCATAATTTATGAAGGTTTAATTGTTATTACCTGATTAACAATTGCATTAAGAATGAAGCTTTGGGGGCGCCTGGGTGGCTCAGTGGGTTAAAGCCTCTGCCTTTGGCTCAGGTCATGATCCCAGGGTCCTGGGATCCAGCCCCGCATCAGGCTCTCTGCTCAGCGGGAAGCCTGCTTCCCTTCCTGTCTCTGCCTACCTCTCTGCCTACTTGTCATCTCTGTCTGTCAAATAAATAAATAAAATCTTAAAAAAAAAAAAAAAAGAATGAAGCTTTGAAGCAAAATAATCCAACTTGAAAGCCAAGTATCAACACTATTAGATCCATACATCACAGCCTACAATCCAAGATAGTAGCTATAAAATTTAAAGCTGAAAGAGACCTTAGAATCCATATAATCTAATCTCCTAGATTTTATAATTGAGTAATCTGGATTCCCAGTAATGAGCATACATTAACTACAAGAATCAGCTATGAAGTTACAGAATCTAAACTAGAAACCAGAGCCCTAAATTCTAGGTTCCATATTTTGTTTTCCTTTAAATGTATACCAAACCATGTCTTTGTTGCAAGGATCAGCATTTTTTTTTTTCTCTGAATTAACATTACGTGGTGGTTAAGTTGAATGTTTCATTTTATAGATACTAGGTGAAAAATACAAGGTTGCCTTTGATTAAATGCTAAACATCCTTCTTGGCTCATTGCCTGTGTGATTTATTATACAGAGTTTCTCAATGATTTCTGTCAGCCACAACACAAAATGAAAAGGGGCTCAGCTGCAAAATTAGGGACACCATTAGTAACAATGTTAAAAATTTCCCCCATAATAACTTAGCAAAGTAGAAATGGGAAAAGGGAGTTTTTAAAATTTATCTGAGTTTTGCCTTTAACTTTTTCCTTTTACATCACTGCTTAAAACCACATTGTCATCTTCCTCCCTTGAAAGAGACTCAACAGATCAAACCTTTGCTGTTGGCACTTACCAAAGTTGAGCATCTGAAAATAACTAGGTTGAACTTCAACACTGTCAATTCTAACCTGAGCTTTAAATATCACATCACTGCAGGCAAATGGTATACATTTGTGAGGAAGAAAGTGGTTCCTATATTTATCTTCCTAATGTGATTTTTATGCATGAGTAAATGTACTTAATGTCACAGTCATTCTGTCCAAGGAACTGCCTTGTGAGACAGGGATATTTGGTTTTGATTGAGGGTCACTGCTTGAAGATAATCCAGACTGCATTGGCATTTTACTGAATCCTGCCAATAGCAGTACATTCTGCTTCAATGCAGAGACATATCAAAAGCCAAGATGCTTTTCTCTAGGAATTTCTATTGATGCTAAAGTTTAAAAATGTCTTTCAGTGTGACAGAGCAGTACTAACTAATGAGGAGAGTTTGAGCATTGCCAAGAGTTGCAGTATGTCAAGTTATTCAAGGGATCCTATTAATATTTCCCTTTTGTTTTATGGTCAGTAATACTGGGATTGAATAACTCTCCCATTTTATTACCTGAATCACTGCCATCTCAAAAATCCCCTCTTCCCTGCAGTCTTCCCAAACTCCCTCAGGCAATTACTGGTTCCTTTCTCTCTGAACCAAAAGAACATTGAACACAACTTTAACACCATTTGTCTCACAGTATCACTATTATTTCCTTCACATCCATCCTCATAGGAGTACAGTAATGGGGTCTACTCATCTTTGAATCTTCAGCGTCCTCTGCACAGGGTATTATCAAGATCTGTCTTAGACTGTTGGTCCAGTATTCTTACTACATTCTTTCAAATTAATTAAGAAACTTAATACAGGAGTAACAATAATGAATAAAATTATGTGTTAAATAAAGGAGGAGTAACAGTCTGTGCCTGTATGACCAAAACATGTAAGCACTATAAACACACATACACACTGAATTAGGTCCACCACCCCTCATCTGAAACTCTTGAGGATAACTGGATTTCAAAATTCAGAACTTGTAGTGAATTTTAGCATATGACAGTCTGTAAATGGCATATTGTTTAATATTCCCATCATGGTCTGGGTCAGCATCCCCCCAAATACCACATTAATATTTCTATAGCATAAGTATGAATATTTACCTTCAAGAGGAGTAAAGATACAAGTGACTTCATCAATTCAGGTTAGGTTTTGTTACCAAATTAGTTTGCCACAAACTCATGACAAATTTTTTTTGGTTTTCAGAGTTCTCTGGATTTTGAATCATGAATAAGGGATTATGAACATGCATAACAAAACCCATTTTGTGCTTTATCAAGTCTGCCTCTGAATATACTCCAAACTAAATTTGGAACAAGATATTATTCTTTCGGATGAAAACAGAGTAACAGAATAAATTATTCTTCATGTCTGTCACTGAATTTTAGTCTATTACCAAAATCTTTATTCCTATAAAAATGTAAATTGATCTGCATTGGTTTAGCTCATCAATAAGTTATATTACTTGAAAGGATAAAAACAGGCAAAAAAATCAGATTACTGAAAAGCTGTTATAATGATCTTATTAAATGAAAGGAATAATAAGAGGGCTTTCTCACTGTAATCATTTAGAAAATTTTAATTAACTTATAAGGCAAAAACATAAATCAGCAGATGTTATATATATTGTATATTGTGATAAGATTATTGTTTTTCTTTTAGAACTTGTACTTTAAAATTTTTTATAGTGAATCTAGTTTTTAAGTATAGGTTTTATTATTATTATTATCCAGATATGTCAGGCTGATCAGAAGACAACTGCCACTGAAAAAGATAGTTTGTTATACTCACAGTTCCCAAGAGAGAGGAGGGGGCATGACAGACCAGGTGGGGCCACACGGGGAAGCATCAGGCTCAGTCAGGCAGAGGAAGCAAAGAGAAAACATGGACAGGAGTCTTTATTGCAGTTTCTGTGGGAAAGAACAGGCAAGGCAGGGTAAGCAGGTTTAGGATTGGCTAGTTTAAATAATTTCAGCAGCCTCAGGGACATAGGGGCTATCCCAAGACCGGAACAAGATCCTGAAGTGTTTAGAGCAGGTAGATGTGGCCCAGAGTGTCAGACGCCAATAAAGGGGGTGGTTGGTTTATAGGCTCTGGGGTGGTTGGTTTGCATGTGAAAGCTACCTTCCGATGTGAGTGTGAGTTGATTGCTGTCTCAAGGAATTACTTAGCTCTTCAAAGAGCAGTCCCTCTACCATCAGCGAGGCCCTAGGATGTAATGCATCAAATACAGAAATTAAAAAATATTATATCATCTACAAATTCATGCAAGTATATACATTTAAACCAGTAATGAATTATATGAATCATTGCTTTACTCTCTTTATTAGTTTTGTTTTATTATAGTCTTTTCTCACTTCATTGCAAGAACATATATTCATATAATTACTTTTTAACCTTTTTTTCACTTTTAGTTTAAAAGCTGAATCATGTTCAGAGAGTGATGGGCTTTGGTATATAGTAGAAGGAGGAGGAGGAGGAAGAGGAGGAGAAAGAAAAAGAGAAATCTCTTAATTAATGTTCTCAAGGAACATTAATTCTCTTGTCTTGCCACACTTCCTCTCCCTTTCTCTTTTTTCACTCATTTACTAATATCTAATGAGAACTCACTGTCCTGCTAGACACCAGGATTGCACCTTGTAGTCTTCACAGAGGGGAATGTCTCCTTGGGGCTACAGATATCCAATACATAACCACACGCAGAATTAACTATTTGGCATCCTGAGATGCCAAAAGATACTGCAAGGAGGCATGATGCCCTCATTAGTTTGAGTTCAAGAATACATCATGTAAACAGTTTTTAACATCATTTAGTAAAGTTGAATTATTTACTTTTATGCATTTTGCAAAGTTTGAACTTGAAATCTTCCGAAGTTGGCAAGCAATAGAATTTCTTTTAAAAATTTTATGGGACATATGAAAAATATACTATATGAAGCAACTTATGAATAAGATAAAAAGTAGAATTCTGAATTATGAGCTTTCATTATTCCCTTGAAACTGTTCTATTATGTTGTACTTACTGGGTACCTGCTATATGCCCAGAAATCTTTGGTGGGAAGTTCCAGGTAATACAAAACTCTAAGCGTAACTAGTTCATTGTTCTGAGCCCTGAGAGGTCCTCAGGGGTATGTAACACAAAATAACAAGCACATTCAACAGCTTTAGTAAGAAACTGAAAGAAGGTGTTACTAGAAATTGCAACTAAGAACATTGAGGTATATCCTCCCATCTCAGTGCAGTGAGGAAGCTTGAATAATCAAGGAGATACATCTTTCTGGGGAATTTTGTCATATTTGGAAGATTCTATATCAAAGTATCTGAGAAAAAGAACTAATATTAAAAAACCCTTTTTATTAAATTCTATTGTTGCAATAATGTGCAACAAATCACTTAATAGAGATCATGATATCAAAAAGCAAAGTACTATGACTGCCATTTGGAAAATATGAATTTTAAAAAGAAAACAAAAAGTTTATCTACAAAAGATGAATAAAGATAGATTGGTTAAAAAGTAGTCCCCAGTGAGCTGGGATAATGTTTCATAGAGAGTCTTCATTTGGACAGAGTTTATGACAAGTCTATGGAGGCACTCATGGAGAATTAGTAAGTCATAGAACTATCGCTGTTATTGTTGTTATAAAAGCTGTATCACATAAGTTGCTTTTTTGAACTATATGCACTTGTATGTAATTTTTATTAATCAAATATATAAATAAAAGGATAAGTTAGATACTCTTTTAAGCTTTCTCCGAGACCTAGGATTTTATGGTATTTAAGAAATAACTATTTTTACCACTCTGGAACTGAGATAACATGGTAAAAGCACATTATGCTAAAGAAGGAAGGAAGTAGGGCAGAGAGAGGGAGGGGGGAGAGGGAAGGCCCTGGAGGTGCTGCTGTTATTTGCTTCCTATCCTTGGTCACAAGTTATCACATACCGAGAATGAGGAGGCTTAAGTCAAGGACAGAGGAAACCTCCTTCCTCCCCTGTGCCCGCAGGCACAAGGCTGATGACAGCCATGACCGACCACAGAATCAAAAAGATGTCTCTGCTGCATCTATTTTGTGCCTGAAATGTGGCTGTTGTTAATCTTGCATTCATAACAGCCAAAGAGAGCAATGTTTGGTATGGTTTTATAATATCTCATCCAATATTGGTTTTGAAATGATCACATTCAGAAATAGTTGAATCTATTCAAAATATCACCTAATGTTTTATTGAGTGAAAGCTTAAAAAATCAAATTTCTCAAAAAAGTACAAATTCATTGAATTTCTGCAGCCCCGAGGAAATAGTCCCTTCAATGATTTTGTACTTTTCTGGGTAACTTGTTTGTTTTTTAAGCTTCCATCCCATAAAACATTAATGGGTAGTTTGAATAGATTCAACTATTTCTGAATCTAGTCATTTCAACACTAATACCAAGTGAGTATTATAAAACCAGGTTCAAGACAGTGTTCTCCTTGGCCATTATGAACGCAAGGTAATCAATTTTCAGTTCTGGCAATGATGTTGAACTCTAAATCAGGTCAAAATTTTTTTTAACTTAAGATTTCTTGAGATTAGAGAGCTAATGCCATTAAGAAATCCAGATGCCTTTGCCTAAATGATTTTGTACTTTTCTGGGTAACTTGTTTGTTTTTTAAGCTTCCATCCCATAAAACATTAATGGGTAGTTTGAATAGATTCAACTATTTCTGAATCTAGTCATTTCAACACTAATACCAAGTGAGTATTATAAAACCAGGTTCAAGACAGTGTTCTCCTTGGCCATTATGAACGCAAGGTAATCAATTTTCAGTTCTGGCAATGATGTTGAACTCTAAATCAGGTCAAAATTTTTTTTAACTTAAGATTTCTTGAGATTAGAGAGCTAATGCCATTAAGAAATCCAGATGCCTTTGCCTATATCTGGCCTTAAAGATCAGTCATAGTGGGTTTAAGCTTTTAGGAAATTCCTCTGCCCACCTACCTGAGCCAACCCCCATCTTTACCTTAAAAGCAGTGTGCAGGCTCAGTGCTTCCTAGAGCATGTGAACCATCTGCTTCAGAACCCACTGAAATATTTATTATGGATGCTTATTTAGTAGCTATAGTGAGATGAATAGTGCCCCCTAAAAATTCATATCCGCCCAGAACCTCAGAATGTGACCTTATTTGGAAATAGGGTCTTTGTAGATGTAATTAGTTAAGATGAGGTCCTAAATTAGAGCGAGTCCTAAATCCAATGACTGCTGTTCTTATAAGAAGAGGAGATGCAACTACTATCCAAAAAAAAAAAAAAAAAAAATGCCAAGGATGTCCAGAAGCCACCAGAAGCTGGCAAGAGGCAAGGATGTGTTTTTTCCTAAAATCTTAAGAGTAAGCATGGCCCTGATGACACCTTGATTTCAGACTTTTGGCCTTTAGACTGTGAGATAACTTTCATTGTTTTAAGCTACCCAGTTTGTGGTGGTTGTAATATCCATAGGAAATTAAGTCAGTGGCCTTACCCATAACTGACTGAATTCTGAGGTGATAGCTCAGAACTTTTGAAAAGCCTCTTAGCTATCTCTGGTGTTCATCATCTGGTGCTTACTAGAGTGAGGATATCATAAAGGGGGATGGCTGATTTTATATGTCAATTTGACTGGGTCACGGCATGCTCAGATATTTGGTCAGACATTATTCTGGGTGTTTCTGTGAGGGTACTTTTGGATGAAGTCAACATTTATATTGGTAAACTAACGTAGATGGATCTCCCTAATGTGGGTGAGCCTCATCCAATTAGTTGAAGATCTGAATAAAATGAAAGGTTGACCCTCATCTGAATAGGAGAGAAATTTTTCAGCCAGACAGCCTTTGAACTGGGACACTAGATGTTTTCCTGCCTTTGGACATGAATGGAAACTTTGGCTCTTCTTGGGTCTCCAGATTGCTGACTATGGATCTTGGGGATTGCCAGCCTCCATAATTGCATGAATTGATTATTTGGAATCAATTATATATTATATAATTGCATATATATAATATAAACACATATTTAATACATATATACAGTACACATATATACAATATACACATATATAATACACATATATAAAATATACATACATTTCACACACACACGCACATACACACATATCTCATTGGTTCTGTTTCTCTGGAGAACCTGGACTAATACAGCATCCTTATATGCTGTCATCCTGAGGTAGACGCTTTCCCGTCATAGGGCCTGATTCCCGCAAAAGCTGTTATTTGCTTCCTATCCTTGGTCACATGTTATCACAACTGAGAATGAGGAGGCTTAAGTCAAGGACAGAGGAAGCCTCCTTCCTCCACAGTTACTAACAACCAGAATGTGGCCAGGTCCCATGTCACTTGTAAATCCCTCTCTTACGTGACCTCCCTGTTGAGAGTTCTTTCTGGAACTAGCCCCTTGGTTCTGTGACTCCACACTTACCATGCATGGCAATCTTCCTGGCAATCTCCTCCTTTTCTGACCAGCCCTCAGTATTGTGGTCTTTGGTGTCCAGCTGAAGCTTTTTCCACACATCTCCTACCAATTCTCACTAGGAAAGGTACTCCTGTACCTTAGCTTTGGATCTCTATGCTGATAATTCCTGAATCTTTGTCTCAAGTCCAAGTCTCCCATCTAAGTTTCGGACATGTCAAACTGCCTCTTAAATAACTCATTCTGTATGTACCACTAGCAAATCAGCTCTGATATGCAACATTGAATTTATTGTTTTCCTCACCAAGTTTTCAGATCTCTCTATGCTCTGCTCATGAATGGTACAACTGTTTAGTCATTGTCAAAACCAGTAATCTGGCAGTTTCCCTAGACTCTTTTGTCTCCCTCATATGCCAGTCTAGCTAATCACTAAATCCTATTGATTTCAACTCCTAAATAATCCTCAAATCTGTCCATATCATTTCTCTCCTGAACCTTTACCCTAAGTCAGGCCAGCAGCATCTCTTGCTTGGACTTTTGTAAAGACTCATAACTTGTTTTTCTTTCTTTCTCTTAAATATGGCCACTTTCTATCCACCCCTATATAGTGTCACTCTTCAATTGCTCACCACTGACTCAGGATCAAATTGAGACCCTTTCCTGCAGTTTTTGAGGCCCTATCTGACATGGTTACCTCCCCAGTCGTATCATTCTCCACTTTGTTCTTATACCTATGCTCCAGATACTCGTTTCTTTTCACTTCCCCAATACTCTGTGCTTTCCTTTACTTTTAAACCTTTATACATGCTATTATTCTGGCCTGAAAGATCAAGGAGTCCTAATCTGCATACCATAGAAATGATTCTATTTCTCTAACTAAGGTTGTAAAAACATAAAAAGCGAACATTATGGCATTACCCTTCCATCTATTATATAGCTATTAATCTCTCAGCATTATTGGAAGTTTATGGGAGTATAGGTCCTTATATTAGGAAAAGGAGAGATATCACAGAACTAAAAAATAATCATCTCTATCCTTAAGAAACTCAGACATTTGAGAAAGAATATGCACTGAGAAAGAATATAATATACCTAGGGAGAGGAGAGAATATAATATACCTAGGGAGAGGAGAGAAAACCATGAATACTTGAGTAAAATCTTTGAACTACTGGAAAATAAAACTCAATAAAATTTAGAATATCATAAATGTGATATCATAATATCATAATGTGCAAGTATGAAGTACAGTATGAAAGTATGAAAAAGTCAACAGAATGGTTCCGGGAGTTGACTTAAACCAGATCATGAAGGAGGGAAGGGACATGAATTGGGACGTATCATGGGGGAGATGGGAAAGAAGAGTTATGATAAAGGAAATAAAACATCGGAAGAATAAACATTAGAAATCAGCAATTTACATACAAGGTTCAATAAGTTCTACTGTGGCCAGAGTTGTGTATGATGATTTCATATTTCAAATATTATTCAAATCAATGTTTATTAGAAAATTATACCTAGGACATTAACTTCATAATTGTGCAAATATTATCAGGCAAAGGCTGTAAGAGGTAGTGAGCTTATTTAAACTGAAAACAGACCATGCTAGCTAGTCAATTGATTTAAATTAAATCTTTAAGTAAATAATAATGAAGGAGGAATACAGACAAAGCAACAATCAGAAGGCCCTATGCAAATGACCAAAGATGGGGTTCACTAGTCTAGAGCATTAGGTCTTACCTAAAAGACTATGGATGATAAAATGAGCAAGAAGAAGGAACTCAGAGGACATACTCATCTGTGCTATTTAGCTTTTTCTTAGTTCTGATCAGGTAAAAGTGAAATGTATTTTGGTGTGAAATAATTCTTGCAGCAAGGTATATATATTTTTATATATATGAATTTTATAAATTTTACAAATATGTTATATATAAATATAAAATGTTATAAATATATATTTTACATACATATAATCAGTCAATGAGAGAGAAGCTGGGTAAAAGAGAGATCCATGAAGTTGCTGGAAGCATGAAAAACAACATTCTCTGGCTCATAAACAGAAAGGAGAAAACTGGATATGGTGAGTGAGTCACACAGCACTTACAAATCAGGGGAATTGCTGAGGGCTCAGCATTATGGTACTTTTCCTCAGGGTAGCCCAAGAGGTTAAATAAGGCAGACAATAAAGAGAAAGTTATTGTTTCAATAAAATAGAAATCTTCAATCAATTCTATCTACAGCGCTCCTCTGACACACTGGAGAAGAGCACAGGATGGGACTTAGGTAGAGATCAGGGAGACATGTGTTTAAAGGGTAAATAACCAGTGAAAAAAAGGAAGAATTTTAATGTAGAAAGACATGAATAAAGGTGATATTTTCACTGTTTAGGAAAAGAATGTGTAGAATTCCATGCATTGGTGGGGAACTTATTGATCATAATTTTTTTTTGTAATAATCAGTGGACATATTTTGATTCAATGAATGAATTGTGCAACAAGAGCAATAAAGTACATTCTTATAATTACACAAAACATTTCAAAACACTAAAAAAGGTAATATATAAATGCTTTATACTACAGACAACAACTTTTCCATTTGCATTGAGGTCAGTTTAAATTAGTTGAGCACTGTCATTCCAGTCCTTTGATACTTTAATAATTAGTGTTAATATGGGGTGGAACAGAGAAATGAATCATTAAGTCTAGAAAAGCAAGCAATCTGCAACTAGAGACAGACTTCACATTATACAAACTGACTTTATATTTCTAATTTTTGTTTTCTTTTACAGAAAAATCTGTAATGCATTTCACTGCCTTCAATGAGATAAAAATAGAATTCAGGGGATTTTGAAATCTGTTACTAACATTTTAAAAATGTATCCTAAGCCCTTGCACACTTATAAATAGGTACTTTAAGACAGCTTAGGGAATACAACCATTTCAGATTTGTTTAACTGGCTTGCAGATTTTCCCTTCTAAATAAGCCAGCATGCAATTAGTCAATGGCAAGTTTTCACAATAGTTTAACTAGCAACATTAAGGCATCAACTTAAAACTCATTACACCAAGAGCTACAGCTGTCTGCTTTTCTGACTTGTTATTCATCATCATACTTACCATAGGCTCTTTTAAGTCACACTTCCTTTTGCATTTGCTAACTTAATGAGCCCAAGAAAATGAAAAAGAAATGAAGTTCTTTGAGATTCAGAATTACATTTCATAGAGCCAGGACTCTGAGTAATCTAAAATAAGAGCTGGCAAAAATGGCTTGCCGGCTGTTACACATTTACCAGCCCAGCTACATTTCCCCCCCTCTGGGCCCAGTAGTTATAAAGGGCCACTCTTAACCTTATTTGGATTAAAATTTATGCCATTCACACAACAGGATTTCTTTTTAAATTCTGCATGTTCACTTTCTCTATCCAGTACTTATATTAAAACCAGAGACTTCTGATGTTCTGTCATATCTTAGGGACTATAAAATGCTATCCTTATAATACCGGAAAAAGAAAGTTTGGCCTATTTGCTTGTCAGAATGAGAAGATAAAATTTAATCAATCTTTGTGATGAAAACCCTATAAATCAGCAGTTACGGCCCATTTATTCTTTTCTATTTTTATGTCAAGTTACTTATTTCTTTTTTTTTTTAAAGATTTTATTTATTTATTTGATAGACAGAGATCACAAGTAGGAAGAGAGGCAGGCAGAGAGAGAGAGAGGAGGAAGCAGACTCTCACTGAGCAGAGAGTCCGATGCGGGGCTTGATCCCAGGACCCTGAGATCATGACCTGCCCTGAAAGCAGAGGCTTAACCCTCTGAGCCACCCAGGCACCCCCTCAAGTTACTTATTTCTTAAAACAAAATTGTAATATACTACAAAGGTATAAGTATTTGGCTTCCTCAAGACCATTCTGCATTTGGAGATTCCCTTAAAGGATTCACGGAATTTAGCATATTAAAATAGCAATGTAGTAAGGTTAGACAGCCCATCATAAGGAAAACAGAAACAGGCAGAATCCGGAGGAATTCATGCCCAGGCTTCCTTATGTTCACTCCTCTCATGAGAGGTCACACAGAACATGTTCTTCCCCAGCAGAAAATACAACCACATGCATGTGTTGTACCCAGGCAAACCCACCGGAGACTCAGAATCCAAGGTTTTTATTGTGGGTTGGTTAAATAGACACACTCTGCTTAGTATGCACGAAAATTCCAGACTTCCAGAAGGAAAAAAGCACAAATCACATTGTGTTGCATTCTGGGCATAGTAAACTATACTTATCAGTTAAGGAATGGTGGGTAAATCCTTGAAACTCAAATTCTCAACCTGGAAAGCAGGCCTTTCTAAAGACAAAAGTCTTTAGATATCTGCTATATCAACCCTCTCTTCACAAAAGGACACTTGTATTATTTCAATTTACCAAAAAAATTATTTTTAATTTAAATTCAGAGAGTAAAGAAAATATTTCTAAATAGATTTTTTTAAACAGTTGAAGAATTTGAGGAAAACCTGGATCATGTGCATTTCACCTTCAAATATAAAGTAAAAGAGAAAATTCTACCACAAAGGAAACTTCTTTTTGTCTTATTGAAAAACACTTTGAAAAAATTATTAGCTCTTGTAGATAAGTAAGTAAATTCAGCAGCATTTTCTAAATTTTATTCTAAAATTACTTCTGGAGTTGACGCTTTCTCTCACTTCTAATAGATCATTTATAAATGGAATGTCTCATTATTTAAGGTATCCATTAACTCAAATTTAAAAAGCAGAGACTTTTAAAGAAGAGAATTTTCTTTCAAAGAGGAGAATTTTTAAATTCTACTTATTCTATTGTGTTTCACATTTAAGTAACCGAAGCACTGCCAAAAATCAGTAAAATGGTGCTGTGAGAACTGGCTTGACTTTTTCTGATGGGGCACAAAATATTTAAGTGCTTTTCTTTGCTATTCCAAAGGCAATTTGGGTATCAAGAAAAAGTATTTAAGGTTAATATATTTAAAATAATGAGATATGTGGCCTTGAATATACACAAGTGGTCTCAAGGCCAGAGCCAGTGTTATTAAAATAGACCAGGAGACTTTGTTGTTATTGTTGTTATATTTTAGGGCCTTATAAATAAAGAAACAGCCACAATCTGAAATCTCAAGATTGTCAGATCAATGTATTAACATTTTTCAAAGTTCTTGTGAACATGTGACTTTAGAAATTAACTTGATAGCACCCAGCATTATCCTCCCTATTTTGATAACTTGGAAACTAGTTATGTTACCCCAGGTGACAGTGCATGGACCAAAGAGGCTTTCTTTCATGGCATAAAAACACATAGGCTTCCCTTGAAATAAGATGCCACCATATGGAAGAGAAATGGATAAATCCTAAAAGATTAAGTGTTTACCAAAAAGAGACTGTGTTAGCCCTATGTAAGATTATTTTAAATTAGAAAAACTAAGATTATGTTAATGGGCAAGTTTAAATTCTCTGTTTCTCTTCCAGCCAATCAGCCAAAGGGTTGATGGCTGGAGGTCATTACCTCAATTACAGAAGTTTAGAACTTATGATTCCCTTTGTATATCTGACTTTAATGCATTTGTTGTTGACCCTGTGGTACCACAACTGAATAAATACAACCACAATATTAAATGGCTTTTCCTATGTAAGAGTTTATTTGGTTATAAATCAAGCCCTGCACTGTAGATGCTGTATTCGTCTGACTTTTGATGTAGGGTCAATTTTCAAGTTTCTAAATATGTCTGGTACATTTGTCCCAGTTAGAAGTCAGAGCTTCTAGGGTAGAGAATTGAACCCTCCTAGATTTTCTCCCAAGAGCCCGATGAGGACCACTGGGAGTGCAAGCTCTAAATGTGACACCATCCATTTAACCAATTTTCTTGATATGGTTAGATTTAACATGTAATTGTATGTATACAAAGATTTTCCTCAATGCTATGTAGCACAGTGCGTGGCATATAGGAAAAGCTTAATAATACTTATGGAAGAAAATTCTTGAAGAAATTATAAAATTTAATTCATCTGAATAAATGGTATTACATTAAGTATGGTAATACGTTTCCTTTAAAACAGACTGATCTACATTCAAATTCATGCTCTGTTACTTAATAGATTTATAACTAGGATAATTTTAAAAAATAATAATAATATAAAAATCTTTTTATAACATTTACTAAGTACCAGGCACACTTCTAATTATTTTTTCTGTATTAGTACATTAATTCTCACAACCCTAACAGTATATAATATCATTTTCCCCAATTACAGTTAAGAAAATCAAGGTACAGAGAGGTTAAGCAAATTGTCCAATGTCACACAGCTAGTAAGTGGCAGAGCCAGGTTTAACACCAGACG
This sequence comes from Mustela nivalis, assembly GCF_964662115.1. Taxonomy (NCBI): domain Eukaryota; kingdom Metazoa; phylum Chordata; class Mammalia; order Carnivora; family Mustelidae; genus Mustela; species Mustela nivalis. Next base: position 32,393,239 of record NC_139031.1, on the reverse strand, counting down.
GTCTGGCTCAAGAGACTGTGCTGGTGATCACTTTGTCTTGCTCCTTCTCTAAGGATATGCTGCTTAACTTTCCTGAGCCTCTACTTCTCAACTGTAGGAATATGATGATAATACTCTCACATGGTTTTTGTAAACAAATAATCTAATAATAAAAGCAAAATGCCTAAAAGTCTTGTCACAAAATAGGGACTCAATGCGGGAGACTTCCTTTCTTCCTTCTTTTTGGTGGCCCCCCAACCCAGCAGCTTGGTGAACACTTAGAAACACCAATCAGCAGCTCCCAGAGATTAATCTTTCTAGGCTAAAAGGCTCTAGGTCCTCTAAAAAATCCTCATAAAAGGAGTCAAAGGAAAGCTTTCTTAAAGATTAATAGACATCTGAATTTCAAACCTTGCATAAGTGTGTTAAGGGATAAGAATTAAAGATATCAGTTTCTCCAGTCCTTGGCATCACCACCTCATTTCATCAACAGCATCACCACCTGGGGCCCTCCTCCCCACAACACACACTCTTTCTGAGACCACTGCCCTATGACATGAGTGGCACACACCGGCTTGAGGCATGACTAACACAGCTGCAAGCAGAATCAGAGGCAAGTTCTTGGCTTTAGCTCCAAATAAGATCTTGCAACTCATAGCAAGAGTCATTATGAAAGCCAAGGATTCTAATTCAGAAGATCTGGGTATTTTGAAACTCAAAAGACTAATCTCTAGAGAAGACCAAATCTAACAAAAACTTTGTATCATTTAACAAACAGACTGAAAAGAGAAAATAAATATGAAGAGCTGTATAAACTGAGGGGGTGGGGAGATGGAGGAGGAGGAGGAGAAAGAAAAAGAGAAATCTCTTGAGTCCTTAGAAGGGGCCTGATACCCTTACCCTTAGGCTGAGTATGATAAACTGGGGATGGAAGACAACTTGGATTGTCCAGCCAGACATGTTTAAGGCTATCAGAGGACACAGGTAAGATTCAAGGAGATAATGAACACTTTCCAGATGCCATCTGCTCTAGTATGCACCTCAGCCATTGGGTAGAAATGACCAGAGAGACTCTGAGAGTCTTCTGAAATTATTAGGGGAAGCTAGAAAATTCAGAGAGTGAACTATTGATACCAGATGGGTCTGGTATGCAGGGGGAAAAGGCAGAGGTAGGTAAAATAGAAATATATAATAAATCAGACGGTAGAATCCATTGGACTGCAACATCTCACTGGATGCAGTGGAAATATACCCACAAACCAGATGATTTCCATCTCAGTGGGTGCTGGCACCTGTCAGAGAAGAGCTGAGACCCAAATGCACCCACCCCCAGGTGCATGTCACACATGCACCTGAATCTCTAGAGCAGGACACTGAACTCTTCTTTGACCAAGTTAAAGTTCTGAAATGAAATCACTAAATGGGTCAAATTTATTTAAAGATAGTGAAAATTTTCTACCATCAGGTAGAAAGGAGACTTATACTAGAAATACATTCCATTTACAGAAAAATTAATTTTTGTAAAAGTAAGCTATGACCTGTGAAAATATCATACACAGTGCATGTCTAAAGGTCACACAGGTGGCAAGTATATTATTTGTTAGAAGTAGCTACAATTGATCAGCACACTTGATGACACTGGGAAAGAATCTCTTCTGTCTTCTATCTTCATTCCCTGAGACCATGAGCTTATTAATTCTTAGTGACTTGTAAACTGTTACCTTCAGGATCACCAGATAACTTCCAAACTCTTACACCTACTGCTTATGAGCACCTGCTTCTGATCTCTGTGGCACTCAGACCTCTGGACCAGCTCCTCCCCCACCCTTCACAGGTCTCCCAGGATGTTCTTCTGACCATCGTTTATCTCCTTGACCACTCCCAGATGGCATCTCATCCTCCTCCCACGGACTTAGTTGAGCTGAGGGCTTTAGTTCTCAAGGAACTGAATTCTGACAACAATCTACGAGCTTAAAAGTGTACCCCAAACCCCTGATGAAATTCCAGCTCCAGTCATTGCTTCTATTGCACCCTTGTGCAACATGGAGAAGAGGATCCAGCCAACCCAAACCTGGACTCCTTATACATGGGAACTGTGAGATAATAACCTTGTGTTGTTTTAACACACTGAGTTTATAGTAATTTGTTATACAGCATTAGAAAACAAATACAGGCCTTAATATGATGCACTTTGGTTCAGTCTATATAAATGTATTACCTTTTACTTGACCTTTAGTGTGTAGTCTAGCTCACTATAAATCACCTTTCTTAAATGAAAATTTCATATTTTACCATGCCAGAAAGAACAAATAAAATGGTTTCAGCTTCCTGGCAAATTGAACTATTTGTCTCTTGATGCAAACTCTAAAGTCACTTCCTAACCCCAAATATAAACTGACTTAAATTAAATAATGCTTAATTGTCTTCCCTTAAAAACTTAACTGTTAACCCTACTATTTTTACGAATGGGGAAAAAAGTAAGACATTCCAAGAAACTTCCTTTGAAAAATGTTCTTTCCCACAGTCACAGTGATTTCAAATTAAATCTCTGAGGGGTGTCTGGATGGCACAATCAGTTAAGCAACCAACTCTTGGTTTCAGCTCAGGTCATGATCTCAGGGTCATGAAATCAAACCCCATATCAAGCTCTGTGCTCAGCACAGAGTCTGCCTGAGATTTTCTCTCCCTCTCCCTCCCACTAGTTTTCTCTCTCTGTCTCTTTCAAATAAATAAATAAATAAATAAATAAATAAATAAATGATTTTTTTTTTTAAGAAATTAAATATCTGATGGGGCACCTGGGTGGCTCAGTGGGTTAGGCCTCTGCCTTCAGCTCAGGTCATGATCTCAGGGTCGTGGAATTGAGTCCTGTATCGGCCTCTCTGCTCAGCAGGGAGTCTGCTTCCCTCTCTCTCTGCCTGCCTCTCTGCCTAGGTGGGATCTCTGTCTGTCAAATAAATAAATAAAAGCTTTTAAAAAAAAATTAAATCTCTGAGAATTAGCACCACCCATTTCACCAAGAAGAAAATCCATCTATGATTTAGGACAGGCTGTAGTCATTCACTCTTCTACAGCATTCTGATGCTGACAAGTTTTTTTCAAACGTGAGTACAGTGCTCTAATTCTCATGAGATTTTCTCACATTTCTCACAACATCCTAAATAAAGATTTTAGGTCAACTCTTTCATAGAAACAGAAAGTGAGAGACCATGCTTAGAATCACGGGACAAAATCATAGACTTGACTCAAGAAATAACACTATCTTAAGGATTCCATCTCTGAAGCATCTGTTTGAATGTTCCTGTTGGCAGAAGATTAACTGGAGTCCATATTTAGTGAGTATGCATAATGACGGCAAAAAATAAGGCATAGAAACTCACTGTCTTATCTATTTCCACAGAAAAAGAGAAAGAAATGTTTAGACTTTTCAAGCACTGCTCCTGTCTCCGTTTTCCTACATAGCATGATTCTTGGACTTTGTGTTGGCCAGTTCCATGCCCACAACAGAGAAAATCTAGGAATATCATAAACTATAAAGTAATCTAGTAATGAGAAGGCTACAAGTAGAATAGTAGGCTAATGAAGTACTTTCTCAAGAATCAGACCAATGGAAAATACATCTAACAGGTGTTAACTGACATTCCTAAATTCTGTGATGAAAGCCCTATACAGAAGGAAAACATGGGCCACTGAGGGCTACTTACCACACACCAGGCAATCTAATTTTTTAAAAGATGGTCCAAAACAAGAGGAAGAGGATTTCTATCACATTCTCTTGACAATCACTTAAGCAAATAATACCTATCAAACATTTACTGTGCTCAAGGGAATATAATTGGCATCTTATGGAATGTAAGCACTTACAAGATACATGGGGAGAGAAAGAATGATTACAGAAAATGTTTTATAAAAACAAAATTGATTTATCAGCCCAACACAAGACAACGTTTATTGTGGGTTCATGATTATTTTCATTTGTTCCACTAGTGTTTATTGGGTGCCTGCTATGTCATGCTGACTCCCTTTCTGAGGGGCTTTAAAGAAGTCCAACACAGTCCCAGTTCTCTGGCTCTCCCGGTAACATAGTGTGGCTCTAATCATCAGCATTCAGTGCTGCATGTTCCTTCTAGGTAACTCCCTAGCAATGACTACTTGTTACTTTGCATGGCATTCGAATATGTATCATCACTTACCTCTTGCTACAAGGGCTACCAATATTTTCTTCTTGGCAGTTTCATTTCTACTATTTGTGGGAATATTAGGGAATAGGTAGGGGACATAGGTACTCCTAATTATCTGGTTTTATTATAAACTGAGCTACATATGCCCATTATGTTCAAATTAACATCATAGATGAGCCTTGAAAACACTGTGTGAGTGTGAGTGTGAGCTCAGTGAGTTAAAGCCTCTGCCTTTGGCTCGGGCCTGGGATCGAGCCCCGCATCAGGCTCTCTGCTCAGCAGGGGGCCTGCTTCCCCTCCTCTCTCTCTGCCTGCCTCTCTGCCTACTTGTGATCTCTGTCTGCTGTCTGTCAAATAAATAAACAAAATCTTTAAAAAAAAAAAAAGAAAGAAAGAAAAGAAAATACTGTGTAAAGTTAAATAAGCCAGATACAAAAAGACAAATATTGTATGATTTCACTTATGTAAGACACCTAGAATAGGCAAATTCACATAGATACAGAAAGTAGAATAGAGGTTACCTGGGTCTGGGGGCAGGGGGAGAAATGGGAGCTATTGTTTAATGTGTATTAAGTTTTTGTTTAGAAAAATTATAACAATTTGAAAATGAATAATGGTGGTGGCTGTACAACATTATAAATGTACTTAATGCCACTTAATTGCACAGTTAAAATGGTCAAAATGATAGAATTTATTATATATATTTTACTACATAAAAATTAAATTAAAAAATCTCAGTAGCAACACATTATCCTGTTGAAATTTTAATACATATTTGAAGTAATGCCTTACCTCAATTTACATCTATGGTTCAAAAAAATTAAAATGGTGCTACCTTGTCAGAATATTCTATTAGCTGCAAAATAAAAGGAAATGACATGCTTCTGGAAACAAACAAAAACAACAGACCTCTAAATCCAGAATACTTTTTGCATATCTCCTTGGCCTACCTCAAAAGTATAATGGAACTAATAAGATAGATCCAAAAAAGAATATTTCCACAAACACACATTCAGTACTTACAATACGCCAAACACCATGCTAGCCATTAAGGAAACTAAGATAAATAAGGCAAAGTCCCTGACCTCAAAGAGTTCTTGGCTAAAAATGGCCTATTTATCTGAAAGAATGAATATTTGACTGATAAGCTTCAATATACAGTAAGAATAAGAAAATCAGGGATGCCTGGGTGGCTCAGTGGGTTAAAGCCTCTGCCTTTGGCTTAGGTCATGATCTTAGGGTCCTGGGATCGAGCCCTGCATTGGGCTCTCTGCTCAGCAGGGAGCCTGCTTCCCCCCTCTCTCTGCCTGCCTCTGTGCCTACTGGTGATCTCTGTCTGTCAACTAAATAAATAAAAAGTCTTTGGGGAAAAAAAAAAAAAAAAAAGAAAGAAAATCAGAAAATTGCCCTTACAGCTACTACCCCATAAAATGACTGCATTATGGATTTACTTTATATAATGAAAATAAAGTTATAGAATCTATTTTCTGGTTGGTTATGCTTTTTGAAAAATAAACATCAGGATAAGATTTTAGAGCATTGGGTGTTACATGCAACTAATGAATCATTGAATACTACATCAAAAACTAATGATGTACTATATGTTGGGTAACTGAACATAATTTAAAAAATGAAAAAATAAGACTTTAGGCAACTCATAAATAACAAATGATACTTAAATTATTAACATAAAGTAAAACATGCTAGCATATATAATTTAGCCTTTGAGATTGACATCATGGAGTTTATATGAGGCTCTTCTACAAGCCTCAGGTCTACTGTCAGTGACAGAACACAGTCCTGACCAAACTAAAAGAAGAACAGTGATTCTTTTGATTGTATATTAAGTTATCTTTTTATTGTATGTTACCTTTAATCATGAGAGATATTAAGAGAGTTTGATAGGATATTCCTGAATATCCATTCCAAAATCAAAGAGAAGTAGGAATAAATCCAAAATCCTTTCTATATTAAATAGGTTTCCAAAAATACGTAACAAAATAACAGAACAATAAAGTACTCGGGTGGTCAGTGGTATAATTGTCTATACTTAATACCTGGAGGTACAGGTAAGGTCGAACAAGCTGGGAGTAGAGGTTAAAGGTTAACAATGATATACCTTACAAAACAAAAACATAGATTTGGTAAGAAGAAAGTGTGGAATTTAAGAAACAGGGCAGAAGATCTTAGGGGAAGACAGGAAAAAATGAAACAAGACAAAACCAGAGAGGGAAACAAACCATAAGAAAGTCTTAATCATCGGAAACAAACTGAGGGTTGCTGGAGGGGAGGGGGCAGGGGAATGGGGTAATTCGGTGATGGACATTGTGGAGATTATGTGTTGTAATGAGCACTGGATATTATGTAAGACTGTTGAATCACAGACCTGTACCTTTGAAATAAAAAATACCTTATATGTTAAATTAAAAAACATATATTAAAAAAAGAGCATCCACATCATGAATTTGCATTTCCAAGTTGCTATTTCTTTGGATGTTATTTTGGCTCGTTCTTGGATAGGGCTAACTACTTCCTATGGTCAAGAGGCTAAGCCATTCAAGGGAAGCAAGGGCAAAAATGAACTATTGGGATTTCATCAAGATCAAAAGCTTTTGCACAGCAAAGGAAACAGTTAACAAAATCAAAAGACAACTGACAGAATGGGAGAAGATATTTGCAAACGACATATCAGATAAAGGACTAGTGTCCAGAATCTATAAAGAACTTAGCAAACTCAACACCCAAAGAACAAATAATCCAATCAAGAAATGGGCAGAGGACATGAACAGACATTTCTGCCAAGAAGACATCCAGATGGCCAACAGACACATGAAAAAGTGCTCCATATTACTCGACATCAGGGTAAATCAAAACCACAATGAGATATCACCTCACACCAGTCAGAATGGCTAAAATCAACAAGTCAGGAAATGACAGATGCTGGCGAGGATGCGGAGAAAGGGGAACCCTCCTCCACTGTTGGTGGGAATGCAAGCTGGTGCAGCCACTCTGGAAAACAGCATGGAGGTTCCTCAAAATGTTGAAAATAGAACTGCCCTATGACCCAGCAATTGCACTATTGGGTATTTACCCTAAAGATACAAACGTAGTGATCCAAAGGGGCACGTGCACCCGAATGTTTATAGCAGCAATGTCCACAATAGCCAAACTATGGAAAGAACCTAGATGTCCATCAACAGATGAATGGATCAAGAAGAGGTGGTATATATACACAATGGAATACTATGCAGCCATCAAAAGAAATGAAATCTTGCCATTTGCGACAACATGGATGGAACTAGAGCCTATCATGCTTAGCGAAGTAAGTCAAGCAGAGAAAGACAACTATCATGATCTCCCTAATATGAGGAAGTGGTGCAACATGGGGGCTTAAGTGGGTAGGAGAAGAATCAATGAAACAAGATGGGATTGGGAGGGAGACAAACCATAAATGACTCTTAATCTCACAAAACAAACTGAGGGTTTGGGAGAAGGGGGTGGGATTATGGACATTGGAGAGGGTATGTGCTTTGGTGAGTGCTGTGAAGTGTGTAAACCTGGTGATTCACAGACCTGTACTCCTGGGGATAAAAATATATGTTGATAAAAAATTAAAATAAATAAATAAATAAATAAATAAAATAAAAAATAAAAAAAGAAAAGAAACCTAAAAAAAAAAAGAGGCTAAGCCATTGCACAACTCCAGAGGCAACATTTGCATACACAGACTTATATGTAAATGTTACTCTCTGGAGTTGCATTACCTAGTAACCCTATTCCATATAAGAAAGTGGGGAAGGGTGAGGTTGGGAAGGATTATGAGGAAGACCAGGTGGTGTGTATGGGGAGGAAGGCCAGTAGGCACACACAATCCAGCACTCCTGACCTGAGCACGTAATCTGGAACTAAACTACGTGCTTACATATATTGTATTTGGTACACTTTTTGAACATATATTCTCAAATACCATGCTACCATTTCACGTTACCTTCCATGGAGTTGTGTTAGCTTCATTATAAAACCATTTAAAACTAAAGGATTTGATCTTAACATTTTAATTTCTTAGATTCAAATGAATTTGAAAATACATGCCCCTAAAATAAAGAACATATTTGGGATGTTCTCCACATGCATACTGAAAATTCTGTCTTATATGCTATTCTACTTATTTTTTTCTAACAAATTTTAGGAAGGTTTTGGCTTAAAGAAATCTGTCATTCTGGTATTCATACTACATTTGTTATATTAAATCATATATATGTACTTCTGGAAATTACAAGAATTAAATCAAACACACCTTACTTAAACAAGTCAAGCACTACCATTTCCATCTTGATGAAGACATGTATCTGTTTGGTTTACTTGCAACACAAACACATGCATACACATGCAAGTCCTAAATTCTATAAAGTAATATGCTATTTTATGGCATAAGTTCAACTGAAGAATTTTCAGTTAATAACAGAAGTAAATATCATATATCTATCACACATTTCTATGGTTTTTCAATAACAGAAGGGTGTTCTTTTGTAAATAGATGTACATAATCAGCATGAATGGCACTTAGTATATTCATTTAGAACATGGCATTCATTGGTAAAAAAATTGAATTGATAGCACTAAAAAGGTAAAATTTGACCAAAAAAGTATATTTAAATTAACAATGATAGCAAAAATTAAATTAATTATGAATAATTACAACAGTTACTACTTTTAAACATCTACTTCTGCTGTACTTGACACTGTATTAAGCATTATTGCTCATTTATATTTTGACATTGTAAAAATGATGTCAGTTCACATCAGAGTAATTAAATAAAATTTCAAGATATTATATCTGGGACTCAAACCCAGATTATCTATATCCAAGGCTCTCAAACCTATACTGTACTATCTATGGAAAGAACTAAAAATATTTTATCTTAAAATAAAATGATTATAAGAAATAAAAGCACTTTCATTTTGTTTTGTTTCTCTCCTATAGTTGCCTAGAAAATACTTTTCAGGCCCAATTCACCTGGGTTTAGGAGCCCATTCTAGTCTTTATTTAATTTTAAATAGAATTTTATGATAGGAGGCATTTTAGATGGAATTTGACAAGAAGCCAGGTTCAATATAAATGCTTTTATACACTGGATCCATGGTATTAGCAACCTCTGTGTAAGGAAGACCAAAAAAAATCATCTTTTAGTTGCTTCAATTTTCCTCTTAGCTTTATCACTAAACTAATATTTCTTAAAAAGAAAGTTATTTAAATCACAGGAGCCTTTTTTCTATTTTAGAATCATGGGCCACTGGGAACAAAAGCCAAAGTCAGACACTATTATTAATGTACTTGTTATCCATAAGCCAATTCAATCCCCAGATCCCTGACTCCCCATCACATATGCACACACAGTCATGTAACCTCTATGGGGTTCAGTTCTGTCATCTGGAAAATGGGAATAACTATGTTGGTTTAACATATTAAAAGTAATTTCTGTGATAACTGAGAAAACTTCATACTTACATCCAGTTTTGGAAGAAGGAAAGACAAGTTGATGGTTTGTATTTACTGTATCAAGCATTTAATCAACAAATATTTAAGAAGCATCTTTTAGAGGGGTACCTGGGTGGCACAGTTTGTTAAGCATCCAACTCTTGATTTTAGCTCAGGTCATGATCTCAAGGTCGTGAGATCAAGCCCAACATCCAGGCTCTGCAGTCAATGCAGAATATGCCTGATATTCCCTCTCCTCTCCCTTTGCTCCTCCCACTCGTGCTCTCACACACACACTCATTCTCTCTAAAATATAAGGATAAATCTTTTTTAAAAAGAGAAGTACCTTTTAGATGTAAGCCTCCTTAAATAAAACAAGAATGAGATGGAAGAGACCCTATGGCATAGGCTCCTTGAGTGGAAGATGGTAAACTCCTGAATTATTCCAAATAAAAGAATAAAGATAAGTCAAACATAATCCAGAACACATTACAATGTCTAATTTTTAGTTAAAAATTAAAGGAGTCTATTAATTATCTTTTAATTGATGCCATGATATAATTTTATATTCACTTTGCAAACAACAAAGCCAAAAAAGCCTTGGCAAGATAAACATTCTGACTATTTAAAAGATTCATCGTACTACTCGGTGTGTTTTAGATTCTTTTGGTTGCCGGGATATGAGAAGCCAAGGAAAGCATGCTTCCAACACTATGGGTAACCGCCCCTTTCTTCCTCTTCTCCCTAACAAGGTTAGTCAGATTCGTGCAGATCCTGTTGGTTAAAAAAGGTCCTTATCACTGCCTAGTGATCACGGCTCCAGCCGGGAAAATGAGGGTTCATCCAAAAGCACTGCTTCCTCTCTCCTATTGACAGGAAACCCTGCCTGTGACAAGCTGCACAAGCCTTGCTCAGTGTCTGGCAGGGTAGCTGCCGGAGGCTTGGGAAGAAAAACAATTTCTAAACCTCGTAATTGTGTAATAAAGTTTCAAGTGGTAGTGAGGTAAGATCGCTCATTGGGGATGTTCTTAAATACTCATATTCTTATAGTCTTCCCCAGGTGGTATAGAGAATTGTGATAGTCACAAAAAAATTTCTTTTAAGTACAAAATAAAATAATTTTCATTGTAAGACAACGTGTAAAGAGATGTGGTAAGGCTCTATAATATAATGATAAATGTATTAAGTGAAGTAAAGGACTTTCTAAAGGACTTTCTAAAAATTCAAGTTTAAACACTTGAATTTTTTTTTGAGAGAGAGAGAGAGTGCATATGTATGAACAGGGAGGGGGATGGGCAGAGGAGAGGAGAGAAAATTTCAAGCAGCCTCCACACCCAGTACAGAGTCTGATGCAGAGCTCAGCCTCATGACCCTGAGATCAGGACCTGAGCTGGCATCAACAGTCTGATGCTTAACCAACTGAGCCACCCAGGAGGCCCTAAACACTTGAATTCTTATGTTCAGTTTTAGAAGAGTATATCGGATCTCATTCTGAAAATTTATTCTTAAAAATGTGTATTGAATACCTTGTTTTCATATATTTTTCATCCATATTGTTTCAAAGAAATGCACTAATCATGAGACTTTGTTTGGACACCTAACTGGAAGCATCAAAGGAAAAAAATGAACCATATCTTTGATGTGCTAAAATTAGGAAGCTGATGGGAGAACATGGGTGGCAGTGTGTACTGGGTATTTGGGGATTTGCACCTAGGTTCAACAGGAGAGTCAGAACTACTGTAACAGGGAAAAAATGTCAATGGAGAGAAAAGAATATTGAAAAAGAACCCCCCCAATACTCATATTTGGTGGATGAAGAGAGAAGAAAACAAATAATTTTACTGAGTGTATATTTAGATAAAAAGAAAAACCAAAAGAAGATAATAAACCTAGAGGTTGAGAGGTTACCAGGACTCAGAAGACGCAGAGAGGTCAGAAGGAGGAGGAGGAGAAGATGAAGAAGAACAAGGAGAGGAGAAGGAGGATGACGGGGAGGAGGAGGGAAAAGAGGAGGACAGGAGGACAAGGAGGATGAGGAGGAAGAAGAAGTCAGAGTAGGTCATCAAAATTGTCAGATTGGCAAAGTTTTGACCGTTGTGAAAACAATTTCAGTGGATGGTGAGAGCAGAAACCAGATTGCCAGAAGAACCAGGTTTCAAGTGAGTCAAGGAGCGAGGCAATGTAGGAAACATGAATAGATTATTTCAAAAAAAAAAAAAAAAAAACAATTGAGAAAGGAAGAGAAAGAACCTTTGAGAGGGGAGAAAGGTGGAGGGCAGCTTCTTGCTTTTGAAAAAGGAAAGCTCAAGTGGTGGGAATAGGAACAGAGATGAGGAAAGACACAGATTCTTTATGCTCAAGAAAACAAGAAGGGGGTGGGATTATGGACATTGGGGAGGGTATGTGCTTTGGTGAGTGCTGTGAAGTGTGTAAACCTGGTGATTCACAGACCTGTACCCCTGGGGATAAAAATATATGTTTATAAAAAATAAAAAATTAATTAAAAAAAAAGAAAACAAAAATCTGTTTCAAAAAAAAGAAAATTAAAATTCCAAAGAACTGAAAATTAAGGTTTCAGCTGTTACTTAGCACACTCATGTAGGCCACCCAAGTCAGCACTCAGGAATTCCCTGTCCAGAAACAGCCCCTGATTCAGGCAGTTTGCTGTTTGTTTGCTTTTCCTTCGGTGAGAGAATCTGAACATCCCGTGGTAAACCAAAGGCATCCCTGCCCTCTCCTGCCCTCTCTTCCATCCAGCATCCCACACCTTCACCCCACCTCTCACCCCACCACCACTTTTTTTCTTAGGCTGAATTTGTCTTGGGAATTCTAACCTAGAATATTAAGATTATTAAAACAAGGTAGGCAAATATCTCTGGCAATCCTGGAGTGATTCATTCCACTGTAAACAGCAACCTTTTTTTTTTTTTTTTTTTTTTTTTTTAAGAGAGAAAGGAAAAAGTTACGGAGGAATGAAGATAAAACTTGATTACTGATTGTCTGCCCGGTGGTCTAGTTTCCTGAGTCAATAAGTTGGCCCAAATTTGCAGAGCTCTCTAAAGTGTAGAAAGCACCAGAAACAATCAGCTAAATCACTGAAGGAAAGAATGCTTCCCAGCTTTAGCCCAAAGTCCTGAGTGACGTTAATGCCAAAAATGGAACTCAAACACAGTGTGAAATAGGGTCTGAGGAGTGTGGGAATTAATGTACTTTCTGAGAAGTAACTCATACTCATGTGCCAATGTGTATTTTCCTTTCTCGGCTTTAATACTTTTCCCTGCCATCCTTACTTACTGAAATCTTCCTCAACTTAAAATCCAAACACTACCTACACCATCAATTTCTACAAAATTCACAAACTGGAAACCTTTCCTCAAATAACAGGAAATTACAACTTACATGGCATCTTGGTCAGCATGCCATGTCAGAAATTGTGCTATGATGCTGGGGGTACTCTTCCTCAGCACTTCCCCTCCCTGCCCTCATCATTCTCTGACTATACCTTGCTTTTTATTTCTTAACTAGATAACATCTTGTATTTACTGATATTATATTTATCCATTTATTTATCTTATGTCTCTTCCTACAACAATATAAGATCTGTGAACACTGATTTTATTTCATTCACAAATATATTTCTAGAACTCTGAATAGTGCCCAACACATGGTAAGCCCTAGGCATATATTTGTTGAATTAATCTATAAACCAACCAACCCACACTTTCACTTAATCCTTACAGCAATTTGTGAAGTAGAAATTAATATGCACATCTTTTCAGATAAAAAAATTAAGATGAGAAAATCAAGGATAACAGAAAATTAATAAATGACACAAGTAATTCAAGTCCTTCTTATGACATGGATGACAAAATCCCATTATCTCTATTTAACATCACGCATAGCCCTTATCATACACATCCTTATATACTATTCATGTTCTTACCAGGGGCAGGCTTTATTCTGCATATTCCCTCTCATACAATTATTATGACATGAAGACAGAGATGGTTCAGTAAATATTTCAGTTGAAATTGAACTTTCTCATCTCAATGCTAAGCAGTTACTAGACTTAGGATTCATTTATGCTTATAATTTTTGCTCACAAAAGGGGTATGTAATTTTCCACAGCTAAACGAAGATAGGGGATTCCCCCCACCCCCAGCCAAATGACTATAAAACAGGACAAAGAAACAACAGTGAATTTACAAAACAAGTGAACCTGCTGGCTGGAAAATAATCTGAACAGAATAACAAGAGGACATTCCAGGAGGTGGAGACAGTAAGAGGATCAGCATAAAGGCAGGAAGGTACTGAGGATGCACTGGGATCTGAAAGAATAGACACATTTGGCCAGGAACAACGGACAGCCACTAGAGTGGTAATAGACACCAGTTGCCTCTATATTCACAGAGCAAATAAGTTCTAAACACTGGGCTCTCAATAGCACAGTTTGTGAACTGGTTCCTGTGTGTATTCAATTCCCATTGCTACAAATTAGCACAAAGTTAGTGGCTTAAGACAATACAAAGTTATTATCTTACACTTCTGGAGACCAGAAGTCCAAAAAGTTTTTATAGGGTTTATATATTACTAAATATTAAAAAAGAAGGAAATCCTGCCATTTTCAACAGCATGAATGAATCCATGTCAATATGCTAAGTGAAATATCAGAGAAAGATAAACAGTACATGGTATCACTTATATATGGAATCTAAACATATTTTAAAAATCAAACTAAGAAAACAGAGATAGGAATGGTGGTTGCCAGGGAGTAAGGTGGGGCTGGGGAACAGGGAGAAGCTGGTAAAAGGGTGCATACAAACTTCCACTTCGAAAATGAATAAGGTCTGAGGATCTAATGTAACGGTGACTATAGTTGATAAGACAACATTGTAAAATTAAAATTTTCTAAGAGAGTAGAGCTTAAGTGTTCTCACCAAAACAAACAAAAAACCAAAAAACTAAATATGTGAGGTGACAGATGTTTTAATTAAGTTGAAGGTTTAAAATTTTGTCAGTTATTCCTCAATAGCACTGAAAAATAAAATAAATAACTTCTGCAAAGTCTCTTCTGCTGTGTAAGGTAACATATTCACAGGTTCTGGGAATTAAAATGTCGACATCTTTGAAGGGGGACATTATTCTACCTACCTCACTTTATCAGTTTCCATTTGACCAATTATTTATCTTAAACAATATTACATCTAGCTCTGTGGACTAACCTCCTTTTTATAATCTCTCACAAAAACAAAACAAAACAAAACAAAAAACAACAACAACAAAAAAGAAAGACCTGAAAGACACAATCTTTTTTTTAAATTTTTAATTTTTTAACATATGATGTATTATTAGCCCCAGGGGTACAGGTCTACAGGTCTGTGAATCATCAGGCTTACACATTTCACAGCACTTACCATAGCACATTACCCTCCTCAGTGTCCATAACCCAACCATCCTCTCCATACCCCTCACCCCCCAATCAAACCCTCAGTTTGATTTGTGAGATTAAGAGTCTTTTATGGTTTGGAAGACACTATCTTAAAAAATAATGGCATCACATTTCTAGTAAGTAAACCTCAAATTAGTAAATATGATTGTTATATTTACCCTTTGCCCCAAATGCATGATTTCTATGACACAAAATGACAAAGGCCCTGAAAATTCTGGGACTCAACTAGTTTAACAAAAACTGTATGGGGGTGTCATACCTTTATATCAATTGTGCTGATTAGAGAGGTATGCAAATATAATACTATATCTCAAGGAAGAACAAAGCTGGAGGGATCATGCTCCCTAATTTCAAACTACAAATACAAAGATATAGTAATCAAAACAGTATAAAAACTGGCATAAAAACATAAATCAATAAAATTAAAAGTCCAAAAATAAACCCATACATATATAGTCAATTAATTTATGACAGAGAATCCATAAACATACAATGGGGCTTGTACATAAGTAGGGCTGGAAAACCAGATAGCCACATGCAAAAGGACAACACTGGACCACTATCTTAAACCATACACAAAAATTTGCTCGAAATGGAATAAAAATTTGAAGATAAAACCTAAAACCATAAAATTCCAAGAAGAAAACAGGCTATAAGCTCCTTGACCTTGGTCTTGGTGATAATTTTTTAGGTTTGACTCCCAAAGCAAAGACAACAAAAATAAAAATGAATAAGTGGGCCTACATCAAACTAAAAATCTTCACAGCAAACAAAACCATTAACAAAATGAAAAGGCAACCTACTGAATGGAAGAAAATATTTGCAAATCATTTAACTCATATATATGGGGTTAGTATAAAAAATACATAAAGGGGCACCTCGGTGGCTCAGTGGGTTAAAAGCCTCTGCCTCGGCTCGGGTCATGATCCCAGGGTTCTGGAATGGAGCCCCACATCAGGCTCTCTGCTCTGCGGGGAGCCTGCTTCCTCCTCTCTCTCTCTCTCTCTCTCTCTGCCTGCCTCTCTGCCTACTTGTGATCTCTGTCTGTCAAATAAATAAATAAATCTTTAAAAAAAATTTTTAAAAATACATAAAGAACTCCTGCAATTCAATAGCAAAAAAACAACTAGATTAAAAAATGGGCAAAGGAGTTAAATAGGCAATTTTCCAAAGAGGAAATAAAGATAGCCAATAGGTACATGAAAATATGCCCAATATCACTAATCATGAGGGAAATGCAAATCAAAACCACAAGATTATGTCACCTCATAGATAGTAGAAGGACTATTATTAAAAGCACAAGAAATAACAAGTGTTGGAGAGGATGTAGAGAAAAGGGAACCCTACTACTTTGTTTGTGGGAATGTAAATTGGTGCAGCTACTATGGAAAATAGTATGGAGGTTCTTGAAAAATTAAAAATAGAACTAACATGTAGTATCTATCTGGAGAAAATGAGAACACTTATTCAAAATGAAATATGCACCCCATGTTCATTATGGCATTATTTGCAATTGCCAAGACATGGAAACAATCTAAATGTCCATAGATAGATGAAAAAAGAAAACATAGTTGATATATGAAATATTATTCAGCCATTAAAAAGAATATAATCTTGCCATTTGTGACAATACAAATAAATCTTGAGGGCAATATGTTAAGTGAAATAAGTCAAATAAAGAAAGGCAAATACTGGATGATCTCACTTATATGTGGAATCTAAAAACAAAACAAAATGAGCTCACAGATACAGAGAACAGATTGGTAGACTGGTGGTTGCCAGAGGTAGGTGGTGAGGGACGGGCAAAATTGGGTGAAGGGGATCACAAAATAGGACCTTCCAAATTAGTCATGAAAATGTAATGTAGAGCATGGTAACTACAATTAATAATACTATATTGCATATTTGAAAGTTGCTAAGAGAATAAATCTTGAAAGTTCTCATCACAAGAAAAAAAATTGATAACTGTGTATGATGACAGATGTTACATAGACTTATTGTGGTGATCATTTCACAATGCATACAAATATCAAATCCTTACCTTTATACCTGAAATGAGTACGAAATTATATGCCAGCTATACCTTAATTTTTAAAAAATGGGAAAGGTGGGGCGCCTGGGTGGCTCAGTGGGTTAAGCCTCTGCCTTTGACTCAGGTCATGATCTCAGGGTCCTGGGATCAAGTCCCGCATCAGGCTCTCTGCTTGGCAGGGAGCCTGCTTCCTCCCCTCTCTCTCTGCCTGTCTCTCTGCCTACTTGTGATCTCTCTCTGTCAAATAAATAAATAAAATCTTTAAAAAAAAAATGGGAAAGGCGCTTTAGAGATGGGATGATATTGACATTCACAAATGGAGAAAAAAATACATTTTAACAAAAGCAGAGTGTGAGCACAGAAACTGTGGAAATGCTTGAGCTATAAATGGAGACTAGCAAAACAAACAAAAAAAAATTACCACATTTCAGACAAATTACTTAGAAATAGATCTAATGACTAATGTAAGGAAAATGCTATAACCCAAACAATAGAATTTCAGCAGTCCTGTACACTATTCAATTTCACTTTTATCCTTAAAATTATTTGAACACTACAAAAAGTGAAAGAAAATAATTTTATATAAAACATAATGTTGTGTTTGGAGAAAAACTTTTGCTTCAGGTAATGATTTTAACTGACAAGGAATCAGGAAGTTTTGTCCCCTCAAATGGGATTCTAATTTTCCCCCATCTTTTCAAAATTCTCAGTAAAAAGTGGAAACTCCCTGATCCACACCATCTGTTTGTCTCATCCATTGGTGCATTCCAATCTCTACAGCAGAAAGCTCAGGACAACCTGCCAATAAAATTCCTGAGATTGTCAAGACACAGAGTACTTGTGAAAAAGATTAGGATAAGATTTTTCATGGTTAAATTCCTCCTACACACCCTCTCTCAGACCACCACTGGCTTCAGTGACAGATTTCAGGTAAACCTGGAAAATGCCACACAGAGAGAGCTTTCAATGATTTATTCCATAAACAGGCAATTTGCTGGGTTGGAATCCTTGACTCACTCAGCTGTGGGGCAGAAGTCTAGGCTTCTATTTGCATTCATTTAAATGGCAATTAGCTGGTGGCAGGTCACATCCAACTCACTACATTCCATAAAGAACAGAAATCCAGGCCTTCCAGAGAACACTGCTCATGTTGAATCCATAGTGAGGATCCTTTGTGTTGAACTCAAAACAAGGTCACAAGAAAAGTATCTATGATCCTTTGAGTTCCACAAATGTCCTCAGTGTTGAAAAGCTTCTCTCTAAAACAAGAGACCTTATGTAGTAACATTTTCTGTAGGGTTACTAAAGTGCCAGAGGCTACACTAAGAACTTTAAATACATCATCACAACTAATGCTACAACTACCCTATGAGTTGCTACAACCTACTATCTGACCTATTTCTCAAATGGAGAGATTAAGGCTGAGAGGTTAAGTAATTTGGCCAGAGTAGAAGGATTTTAGAGCCTACTGACCCTGGAGCCAGGACATAAACTCAAATAGATTGTCTGGAAAATCCATATACTCAACCACTGGGCTTTGCAACATTTATACCAAGAATCTGCTGCTCCTTATGAAGATTCTAATCTTAACATAATTGGGTATGACTGGATTTACCAGGGGGTGATGAGAATAGTTTTGTACTGACCCATCCATCCATACTCAAACAATCTCCAGGAACAATTTTGCAAGATGGCTGGCTAAATTTGGGTGGAGTTGTTGGTTTCAACCCAGAGTCAATTTATTGGTTCACTTGGGGATGCATCTGAAACTTGGGCTCATTAAGATGATGCTTTAATGAAATAAGCTAGTAAGCCATAGGCATTGTTACAAATAATTTCTTTGATTGCTTGAAGCCACTTTCTGCAAATGAAATGAATAGTTAATTAAAAACAGAAATGTTCTTTGCTGTATGGTATACAAGAAGAAATCTCTTAGTTATATTTTCCATTTTTTTTTCCCCTGGGAGCCATCAAATTTCCAATGTTGCTAAATATACTGAGTTCCCCGGATTCACATTATATTGCCTCCAAGTGGCTCTAATTCCTTTGCCAATAAACAGTTCCATGGTTTGTTCTGAGATCAGTCTGGAAGATCAAGAGGAATTCTCCAAGTTGCCACAAATGTTGAGCTTTCCTAAGTAATATGATTTCTTACAGAAACCTTACAGACAGTTCTCTCAAATCAATGAATTGATTCTCCAAAGCATTTGATTAATGATAATAATGTACTGCTTATTTAAAAGTGCTGATGGTTTCCCACAGATAAGGAAAGAAACAAAAGAATCACTGAATTAATGATTGTCACATAACCATCTGTTATTCTTTTTCTTTCTAAATCATGGAGTGATGATACCCAATGTAACTATTTCTTTCAAAGAAACTTTTGCAAGTCATTTTCAAGGTTTACGTTACATTTGGGAAGATGCAAACAAAGGAATTTACATTGAAGAGCACGGAACTCTTCTCATCCCTTCCAAAGACGTGAGTAATAACGTACGTGTGGGAATAGATTACTCAGATGGAAATGACAACCACCCAAAACCTCTGTGTTTCACATTTCCTGAATATAGAGACTATCTCTTGGAACTCTGATATTTGGAGAACCTTTGCATTTGACTTTGTAGAACTAGACTGTTCATTTACATGAAATAGAAACCATATAAGTCTAAGCTACAATTGTGAAAGATAGCTTTAGGAGTAAAGGAAACAATAGATAAAATATCATTTGTCAAATATAATAGAGCTATCATACAAATCACACAGTCATACTTAAAGGATTAGAGATAAAAGTGACAAGAACTGAACCATTTTTGTATTGTTTCTATTTAGTACCATGTCAGTGAACCATACAACTAAAAGGAATTTTTTTCATTTTTTTATGATCATAAAAGTGCCATTTGTTCTGCATACAAAAATGGAAAATAGAGTTTATAAAGAAGACAATTAAAATCATTCATAATTATACCATCATAGGAATTATAATCACTCATAATTATGCAAATGCTATTTCAGTGTATTCTCCTTTTTCTATTTCTATGCATTTTTTACATGAATCTAATTACAGTGTTTATTTACTCTGTAACATTTATGGTGAGATGTGTTAATGTCACTAGTCTGTTATGATATTACTTTATTGGAATATACAGTAGTCTCAATGAGTAGAACATCATTTACTTCAGTAGTTCCAGGACTTCTGTGTTGCACCCATCCAAAGGAAATTTGCAATTGTATTGCATTTTGCATTGTATTTTGAATTTGCATTTGCACTGTATTTTGCCCATAAAGCACCATTATATGGTCAAACAACTGTGCAATGAGGCAACCCAACCATTACCTAACCTCTATTACTGAACTTCTAAGTTGTGTACAATTTTTTCTATTATAATTATTCCATAATAATCATTCTTGTGTGTATACAATAGCTTAATCTTCAAAGTTCTCATTTTTTCCAGAATTTTTATCCTATACTCACAAACCTGCTGGTAATAGTACATGTATATCATGCATACTTATTATCTTTTTTGTTGTTGTCTTTTTCAATTTTGTCTCTTACAAGTTATATGTCTTAATCAAGATATTTTAGCAACAATTAATAAAGGACTCATAATGTCATAAATTCATAATGTCAAAAACAGAAAGATTTATTATTTTATAACATAAGAACTCCTGAGATATGAACATTACAGTTGACTCATTTAACAATTCAGTGATAATATCAAAGATCTAAGTTCTTTTCCATCTTCATAATGTTAACTTGAAGTTTGTCTTTTTGTGGTTACAACATGGTTGCAGCAGCTCCCAGCATCACATCTTCATACAACATTTAAAGGTCAGGAGAAAGAAAATATTTTCCTTGTGTGCTTTATGTGTCCCAGCTGATCTCTGAAGCAACTACTGAATTCAGTCCTTGTAGCAGGAACGAGTCTATAGATGATACTAAGTAACTGGGTGTGGTGTGTTCCAGTAAATTTTATTTAAGGGGGTACCAGGGTCGCTCAGTCGGTTAAGTGGCCGGCTCTTGATTTTGGCTCAAGTCATGATCTCAGTTTCCTGGAATGGAGTTCCCTGTGCACAATAAAGACTCTGCTTGAGGATTCTTTCTCTCTCTCTCCCTCTGCCCTTTCCCTACTCTGCTTGCATGGGTGCACATGCAACATGTGCACACAGTCTCTCTCTCTCTCTCTCTCAAATAAATAAATTGTAAATAAAATTTTTTTATTTACAGAACAGGTGACAAGACTGCAGGTTACCATCACCTGACTTAGATTAATCAAGATTCATAATCTTGAGGAAGGAAAAGGTCAGAAGCAATTGACATCCTGACATATAAACAAAACTGGGATTCCAATTATAATTGAGAAGAGTGGTAGAGCAGAGATAAGGTAGGCAAACAACAAAGACAGACATGGTCATTTAAAAAAAAAAAAATCACTGCATCACATCTCTCTTCCAAAAGCCTACATCATTTTGCTATTCAATGAAGTACCACAATAGACATTTCAAAATCCTTTGTGCACTTTGCTTAGATTATAGCCACACATCCGTTTCTCTATTTCTTGTTATTTTCTTTGCTCTTCTATACAGCTAACGGTTATCTAGCACTCAATAACAACCCTATTTTTGTCATCGTTAGCCTGAAAATTTTCACTTGATTAACTATCCATAGTCTATTAGCTCATATTCGCCTGCTCTGTTTAGTCTAACAAATGTCTTCAGTTAGTGTTGTTCTATAGTTATTTTAATAATTAGTAAAGATATAATATTAAATCTTTATGAAGGTACAGGGAGTTGTCTTATAGATGAAAGCTTACGTTATACTCAAAGCAACACTATGCTTTGGCTATAATGAAGGCTGCTTCTCCCCATGAAAATAACCAAGAACTTGCTCTTTTCTTCCACCTTATTCCTATGCCCCCATGACAAGACCAGATACTGTGAAATTAAATCCCTTCTGAACTACGGATGGCTATCATTACTTGGGAACTATCACGGTGAGGTTAAATTCCAAACAGCAGTATTTTGTTCAGTTCAAGGGCAGCGATGATGTCAGGCATGTTCAGTTTAATCAAGTGAGAATAACCTCAGCGGTTTTTTTTTTTTTTTTAATATATATCATTGTGAAAAGTGCAGATGATGTGCAATTCAGAGTTAGATATTTAATTATCCAAAAGGAAAATTTAGTAATAAGAAGCAACTTCTTTTACCAGTTCTCCTTGACATTAGTAGAATATCACTATTAAATACGGCTTATCTTCAAAGCCATCAAGAAAAATTACAAAAAACAATTCTTTATTGAGTAAAACTTTCCCACTGACCCCTAGAGGGGTTTCTCAATCACATTACATCAAATGTAGAAAAGACTTGAATGGGGTTTTTCTCAATATAAGCTTAGAGTTGATTTTTAGGATATAGATTGTGTGTAGAGATTGTATGCCAGCTATCTACACATGGCTAGAGGAATAATAGTGCACAGAAAAACACAAGGTATTCTAAATTTGCAAATACTCTCTTCTATAAATAGGGGTATTCGAAGTGTCTTACCTTAACTCTGTTTCATCAGTTGCCTGTGAATTTGCTGGCTTCCAGTTTTCTCCTACCCTGCAAAGCCTTTGCTGTCAGCATACTTTTATTAGTGAAATACAATCCATGAAAAGCAAATTCCCCCAGGAAACAATAGAAGATAAGATTTAAGATTTCCTGAATCTGAGGCCAGCCAGAGAGCATGCCACTACTCTAATATGAGAGACCAACAGCCAAGTGCAAGGTCTTCAAGAAGTAATTTCTGGGGGTGCCTGGGTGGCTCAGTGGGTTAAAGCCTCTGCCTTCGGCTCAGGTCATGATCCCAGGGTCCTGGGATCGAGCCCTGCGTCGGGCTCTCTGCTCCACGGAAAGCCTGCTTCCTCCCCTCTCTCTCTCTGCCTACCTCTCTGCCTACTTGTGATTCCTCTCTCTCCGTCAAATAAATAAAAATATCTTTAAAAAAAAAAAAAAAAGAAGGGGCGCCTGGGTGGCTCAGTGGGTTAAAGCCTCTGCCTTCGGCTCAGGTCATGGTCCCAGGGTCCTGGGATCAAGCCCCGCATTGGGCTCTCTGCTTGGCAGGGAGCCTGCTCCCCGCCCCCCCCCCCGCCGTCTGCCTCTCCGCCTACTTGTGAACTCTCTCTGTCAAATAAATAAATAAAATGTTAAAAAAAAAAAAAAGAAGAAGAAGAAGAAGTAATTTCTGAAACCAAATTCTGCAAGGGGCAAACACAGGGGAAGTGATGAACTATGAGCAAGCAACTCATGAATGGAATATAAACTGAAATGTATTTTCAAACATACTCAGCTACGTTAGTAGGAGGCTTTGTTTTCTTCCAAGTCCCAGGCTTGGTACTACATATAATCATGAGCTTTATTTGTTATTTTTTTTTAATTGAGGAGAAAACTGAAATAGCACCTAGGCACCTAGGAAAGCTAAATTCACTAAAAATGAAAAGCTGATATGTCATTGTTTCTCTTTCAAGAGAGCTGTTTTATTTCAAGTATATAGTTTCTCTTTATTTATATTTCAAATACCAAAAACAGATAAAGTTTCTAAAGCTAAAGATAAAACATTATAACCAAATATTTATACATCCATTGTTGTCCATATTCTTTTGATGGCAAGTGCTTTTACAAAGAAAAGAGAAACAGTAAAATGTAATAATAAATTTTGAAGTATTTATGACATTGTAAATGCAAGATTTTTAAAATGCTTCTTAGAAAAAAATAATAAAATAAAATGCTTCCTAGAAGTGATTTCTCCTCCAGCATACAGTCTAAATGGGCTTCAGATGGCTGACAAAAAGTCTACACCTGCACCCAATGAAGGCAGCATTAATTTTAGAATCAGACAACTTGGATTCTTACATAAGATTATTCAATTTTTTACAGGCTGTGTCATGTCTTTAAGGCTCTTCTGCAGAGAGAGTCATTATGCACATACCTAAGTCAATAAAAACAAGCTCTGAAAATAAGCCAGCATTTAGTGTTTATCTAAGGTCTCCAATGAGCCACTTTATCTCATGATACCTGACTATACATTGTGGTAGAGCCTAGGATGCAAACGCTACAATGCACATGTTTAGTATAAATAATCCTATTTGAATTAGTGAACAGTTGTTATTCATCACCGTGGATCTACATAAATCATAAATACTAATGGTGAGAGCCTGCAGACATGCATCCACACTGGACCAGGCAAAGCAGCCTTTGGAGATGAAGAACTTTGCAGGCAGGTGAGTAGGTGAGTAGGTGACTAAAGACAGAACTTCAGAATGTACACACCCAGGTGCAAAACTCACACTCTACATGACTTAAAGTCTTTGATTTTAAATCTATGCCAGGGATTGATTCTATTCAGAGAATTGGTAAACACCAATTAGTTTGTAAAAATAAAGTATTCAGACTAAAATTTCTTAAAACAATAGGAAAAGTGTTTTCTCACATAAAAAAGTAGATAGTTCAAGAATTAGTCAGTTCACAGATTCGGTGATGTTATCAAGACTCTCTTCTCTGTATTTCCATCCCTCTCTCCTCGGTGTGCTGCCACTGCTTTCCCTAATTCCAAAATGACAGCAGCAATTCCAAAGACTCTTACTGTTTTTGCCGAGTTAGTAGATTTTACTGAATGGATGTCTCCATTTGCTATACCTTCTTAGGACAATTTTTAGATACCTTTTTAAAGTTTATACTTAAATTTCAGTTAGCTTACCATATAGTGTAAAGTGTTCCAAGTGTACAATACATTGATTCAACACTTCCACACAACACCCAGTGTTTATCACAACAAGTGATTCTCCAGATCTATCCATGTCATTGCAAATGGCAACATTTCCTTCTTTTTTATAGCTGATTAATATTACATTATATATGGAATATATATATATATATATTTTTTTTTTTTTTTTTCTCAGATCTAGAATTAGGCTTACGTCCATGGTGAGGGTATATGCCGGGTATCCTGCAGTTCACAGCCCTCTCCGGAGAATAAAATCCCAGACTTCTGTTGAGGTGAGAATAGACATGGCATCCATCTATCAAGCTGAGACAAGGACGGGATTGGGGTCCTAAATACTCTTTTAATAGATATTCAATTTTTCCTTCTGTTTTTATCTCTACCTTCATCCCCAATTTCAGAAATATTACCAATTCTTAAATGTTTGGATTTTTTTAAAGTTTTTATTCTAATCCCAACTAATTAACATGGTATTATATTATTTTCAGGCATATAATATGGTAATTTAACACTTGCATACATCATCCTGCATTCATCATAACAAGTGCACTCCTTAATCATCATCACCTATTTCACCCATCCCCCTACCCACCTCCCCTCTAGTAACCATCAGTTTGTTCTCCATAGTTTAGAGTCTGTTTCTTGGTCTGTCTGTGTGTGTGTCTCTCTCTTTTTTTCCCTTGCTCATTTGTTTTATTTCTTAAATCCCACATATGAGTGAAATCATATAGACAATTTTCAGAGACTTTAAACAATTGTTTGCTTTTTAAATTTCATTGTGTAAAGAGTCCACCAAGCTCTTTACTCTGTTACTCTTGGTGTCTCACCTTTCAAAGTTTCTTCAGGCTAGGCTTCAAAATGGTGTGCCATTTTGTTATATTCTGTTATATTTCTATTATATTCTGTTGCTGAAATTAGGTCACAAGATTGATCTAACTCCAAGAAGTGGGGAAACAGATTCCACCTCTACACATGGGAAACACAAAGTCATGCTGCAAAGAGTTTGGATACAAAGAAGTTTTGATAGCTGAGACCATAGTTCACTACCTTGAGTAATACCTTTCTGAGAGTTCCTGAGTAGATGTCTCCCTGGCTTGCTGGACAGGACTGGATAATATCCCCATGACTCAGGTGCAAGAATAACTGGTATAGCCAGAATTTGACATTTTCAGGTTCCATACTAACAAGAACTAGTGTTAAGGAGTGGGTAGAAAATGGCTGTTTGGTAGGCAACACACAGTGTCTGTCAAATTGTACAATCTTTTACCTCAATTTAAGAAAACTATCTAGGTTTAGTTCTAGTTGTAGGGTCAAAGGGTATGCAAATGTAAAAGTTTTTTTTTTTAAGTTTTTTTTTTAATTGTATTTATTTGTTTATTTGGCAGAGAGAATGAGAGAGACAGAGTACAAGCAGGGGGAGCTACAGAGGGAGAGGGAGAAGCAGGCTCCCCACTAAGCAGGGAGCCCTGATACAGGCCTCAATTCCAGGCTCAATCCCAGGCTTGATCCCAAGCTCTATCCCAGGACCCCAGGATTATGATCTGAGCCACATTTAAGACAGATTTTAACCGACTGTGCCACCCAGGTGCCCCCATAAAAGGTTTTTTAAATTGTCTTCCAGGAAGCTCGTATATCATTTTAAAAGCCTACCAACAAGTCAATGGAGAATTTCCTCAATAATTCACTTATTTACAGTGCAACAATTTTTTCTAACACAGGCAGGTAACTTTTGTGAGGAATTCGCTAGAATCTTTAATTGGCTCTTCTACTAGTTATTTGTATATCCTAAGCTAAATCTATGTAACATACTTATCCTTCAACTTATTTCAAGGAGCAAATATCATAGCATAGTATATATTTAAAATGCTGTAAAATATAAGATAATACAAATACAAATTAAGTATTTCTAGCCTTGAAATGTCAAGATAGGAATAGAGATACAGCACTTTACAAATTAAAACAAAACAAAAACCCACAACCAGTTGATAACTCTCTCCCTGCTTGGGAGCAGCAGCAAGCCAGGGCAGACCATAGAAACCAATGAAAATTCTTCGTCCTATTTATACTAGATCACATTTCACCATTTCTGACTGGTGGAAAGTTTGGAGAAGAATATTAATGACCACTGGGAGAGGACACTGATCATTTAGAAAAACAATAATAAGGCAAGTGATACTCTACACCAAAACTCCCTAGATTTGTAAAATGTTTAGAAGCCAGAGCCTGGGACTTTATATTTTAAAGGTTAATAAAGCTTAACTCTGTAGGACTCCCAGATAGAGTAATACAGTCCATGGGTAACACATTCTAGTCTTTTTAAAGATCTCTATTACTTTTTTTTCTATATATTCTAGAGTTATATAACTTAGGTATGATCTGACTTGAAAATATATGATGTTTCTCTATTGTAAGCCAAATGAATTAGTATGTTAAAAAGGATTATGAAAGCTGCTTGGTGTCAAGAAGCATGGATGATTGTCTCTGAGCAGAACTCCAAAAAACCTTAACAGTTGGCAACAGCCATTCTGCTGGCCAAAGGCTTAGAAGGCACCCCCTGGACAGAGGCACAAACACCCCTTATTCATCCTAGCTAGAAGGCTCATTCACCACATTGGTGGGCTAAAGAGAAGAGGGGCAACAAACACCTGCAAAGAAAATTGATTCTGTGCTTCTGAAAGTTAGTCAGTCTTATTTATCCTAATCTTTTCTTTCTTCTCCCAAATTTCATGACTATCAACCTGAATGTTGAAGTATAATACCAAGATGATTCTGTTTAGAACAAAAGGTAAGAGATCATGGAGAGCTGTATATTTTATTCAAATAATTTTCACATAACTAGGATTGCCAAATTCCTTTAAAAATGAGTCACAATATTTCTTAATAAAACTAATGATCAAAGGGATTCCCTAGCTATTTTAGGAGCCTCATATTTTCTATGCTAAATTACCTAATCTATCTAACTTGGGTTCTCTTCAGAGACTAGACAGTAAACAGTCCAAATCTTCCTCCACCAGAGGTATGTGAGACTCTGGTATGTGAGACTCTTGCAGTCATCTGTAAAGAATAACAAGGACCCCTCAAATAACTCCCTCAGGATTATCCCTGCATATGTCCAGAGGAAATCCCAGAAATGATATGACTACAATATAGTATGAAATATATTAAAAATGCTAAGGTCACAGGATAGGTTGTTTTGGATAGAGAAAACACATACTACACAATGTTAAATGAATAATACAAACTTTCATCAGAGAAAATGAGTTTTTAAGGAATGTAAAGACAAAAGACTGGATTCAGGGAGAATGACATTGAAGGAAAATATTTAAGAACAAATATTGATGAGCTTAAATGCAAATCCCTGGTTAAATACAGTAATGAAGAATCATATGGAATTCTAGATTTTATTATTATAGTATATTTTCTGTAAAATTTGAACTATCTAGATAATGGCGGTAGCATTCAGTATCTGATAGTTTAAAGACAGAGCCATATTTAAAGAAATGTGCAATGAGAATTAACATGTTGGAGGTAATAAGTCCAAATGAAGATTAAGAAAATGTAGAATTTGACAGAATGGCAACTTCACAAGAGACAGAAAAAGAACATAAGTACCACTAAAATGAGGAATCGCTTAAGATGGCCCTTAGAGGGATGTTAATGAGGAGTAGTGATTGGAAAGTATGAAAAGGAAAATAGAAGAATAAACACAAGAAAAGTTTCCTTACATTCAAATTTTTTAGTCTGTAGGGAGTCAATGGAAAATCCATCAGATCATATTAAACTGTACTATTCAGAGTATTAATGATACTTTGCATTTCCACTTCTCAGCTCTGCACTCTGAAAAAATATGTGTGCTGCCCTCAACAGCAGAATTCTTCAGTTTTGATTTGTTTTCTTTTTAACTTTCCTTCATCAACTGTCAATGATAGCTATAAATAAATATAACAGGTAGCTAAAGTGGAAAGAGAAGTTCCCAACTCCCAAGGTAAGTGAATATAGTAACCTACTTAATTTTCTCATAAAAAGATATTGATGGTTAATAAGTGATTTGTAAATAATTTCCAAAATACTATTGAGGCTATAGTTTCTGTGGCAGAAAGTCAAAATCCATATATGGCATCATTTCAATTATCTAAAATGTATGGACTAGTTAGTTTTAAATTTTCATAATTAGTAGAGAAAATCTGATCTCCAATTCAGATCATAGGGACTCTTAGTTTTTTAAAGTGAAGTAACATTTCCTTGATATTAAAAAGTTCACCTGAGGGGCGCCTACATGGCTCAACCAGTTAAGCCATCAACTCTTGGTTTTGGCTCAGTCATGATCACAGGGTCCTGAGATCCAGCCCTAAGTCAAGCTCCACACTCAGTGCAGCCTGCTTGAGATCTTCTCTCTCCCTCTCCCTGTCCCCCTCCCCCAACTTACATGCTCACTCTGGCTCTCTCTCTCTCTCTCAAATAAATGAATAAGATAAACCTTAAAAAAAAAAAAAAAAAGCTTGGGGCGCCTGGGTGGCTCAGTGGGTTAAGCCGCTGCCTTTGGCTCAGGTCATGATCTCAGGATCCTGAGATCGAACCCTGCGATGGGCAACACACTCAGCATGGAGTCTGCTTAAGATTCTCTTATCCCTCTGCCTGTCCCCCTACCCCTGCTCTCTCTATCTCAAATAAATAAATTTTAAAAATATTTAACTTTTTATCATGGAGCACTGGGTGTGGTGCATAAACAATGAATTATGGAACACTGAAAAAAAATAAAATAAAATTTGAAAAAATTTTAAAATACTAAAAATCTTTAAATAATAAGTAATATTAATATTACTAATTATTAATGATTTAATACCTAAATAGCTGTTTGTCCTATGGCAACAGTGGTCTCTGTTATATATCTCACAATTTTTACTGAGCAACACCACAGAATACTGTGGCAAATGTTTTCCTACGCCTGTTAAGATGATATGTGGATATTACAGAAGTCAGATGTCTCCAGTGAATACTATTTTTCATTAAAATTTATTCCCCCTTTTGCAGACTGAACTAGTACTCCAGAGGTTTCTCATTAATATTTGCAGGGTCTTTTGCAGATTTGGGGACTATACCAAATAAGCTTTCCATAGAATAAATCCGTTAGCAGCTAGTTATCCAATGTAGCTCAGGTTTCACTTGTACATGTGCATAACCAGTTACTTTCACCACTAATATAAACCAAGTGACTAGAAAAGAAAAGAAAGAACATCTCCTATTTTCTCAAAATAATTATTCTGTATAAATTTTCTCAATAATTTTTATGGATCTCCCATACATTTCAGCCATTCCATAGTTCATTTAAACCACACCAAGCCTTTCCCTTTACTACTGCTGTTCATGATAAACTTGGAGTCCTCTTTCTATTGCTGATCTCAAGGTGAGTTTCATTCCTTCTAGTTGTGATGCTGAACTCCATTCCCACCTTCCCCGTCTTACATAGTGAGAGTGGAGGAAGCATAGAGGTGAGCATAGAGGAGGAAGCATACATACACACACACATGCACGCACACACGCACACATGCACACGCACACACACAGTACAGTTCCTTAGGCAGAGAGACTGAGCTATTTGTCTTGTATGGATGGGGAAGGAAGGAAGATGCAGAAAGAACATGCTTAGTTCTAAGACCTTAAGTCTTTTTCTGCTCAGGACAGAGAACTGAGGTTTCTGAAGCCAGCCTTTACTTTACTCCTTCTACCACAAAGAATGCTAGAGTGACCTCCACAAGCACCTGTGTCTGTTTCCAGTGAAGAGATTATATTTTCTCATGGAAAGCAGGATATGAGACTTGAAGCAAAATAAGTCTTGCCTCATGGTAGGATCAGAGTGCATAATGTGGAAACATAGCATAGAGTTTGTTTCTCTGAAAGGTGCATTAGGATGCATTCATCTACCAGAACGAGTAAACTGATTAACAGGAGTTTAAACAAATGGGAAATTATTTTATTATAAATTTAAAGGTAAATGGTTGGTGACATGGGTTTATTGGCTCAAGGATGTAATGCTAGTGTCTGATTCATTCACCCTTCCCTCATGGTCACTAGATAACTGCTAGAACTCTAGGCAACATGTCCCCATTTGAGCAAAAAGAACAAGGGGACAAGAGAAGATCTCAGATGTCTACTTATCTCTCGGTAGTCTCACATCACAGCCACCTTCAGTTCTAAGGGAGGCTGGAAGAACAAGAATTTCACTTTTTCAGTCTCTAACTGGGGTCAGAAAGGGAGAAAAAGTTGAAATTAAATGTAAAGCAAGTCAACTAACAGTGTCTGCCACAAAAGGATCCCGGGCTTGAACTTTTTCATTCATTTTTCTTTTTCTTGAAAATACCCAGGAAGCATA
Source organism: Mustela nivalis (assembly GCF_964662115.1). Lineage (NCBI taxonomy): Eukaryota > Metazoa > Chordata > Mammalia > Carnivora > Mustelidae > Mustela > Mustela nivalis. The sequence goes on along the minus strand of NC_139031.1, from coordinate 32,361,993 downwards.
CCACACCTGTTGAGGAACACCTAATGCTAATGTTGCTCTCCACTTAAAATTTAGGGAGTTCTTCCTTCTTGCATAGAATTTGAGCATATTGTGTGTTCTGGGGGCCTGCAGGGTTTATTTTTAGATGCCCTAGTCACCCTGCTTGCTATGTTCCAACTATTATCAAGGTTTTATACTCTACACTCTGGTTATATACTCTGTACTCACATTCGAATGTTAAATTGCAGACAAGGAAACTGAATGAAAAAAATACGTTCCTTCTTAAATCATCATGTTCGTTCATTTCAATACACAATATGACTATCCTAATCACATCCCAGGCTCAATTATTTTTTTTCCTTTTGCAATGTCAGATGGCGCCTACAAGCCTGAATGTTTAGTTAAAAACATTATTTGTCCTTGGTTTTTCCTCTTGCCTCAATTCTTCCTCTAATTCCGGCTCTACCCACCCAGTCTTTGATTTTTCTCACAGAACCCTTTGCTTTTCTAGTTATTCATCTCTCTCTTAAAGAAAGAGCTTTCCTCCCTTGGATGCTATGTAATCTTTCTCAAGACCACATAATGTGGCTTTTTGTGTGATGATGGTGGACAGATGTGATTTTCCAATGAGTTCTATTTTGCTTGCTTATTTATGCATTCTTAAGACCTCAGTCGTTAGTCTGGAACAAAATAAATCAGGATATTCATTTCTCCTGATTTATATTGAGGTGGATTTTCATTAATTTGAAATGATTTGTTAATTATACAAAGTTCTTAAACCCCCTTATTGAAAATTATAAAAGATACTAGGCAAGGTTCAAAGGTACAAGTTTATCTTTGAAAAGGGATTTTTAAAAGCAAGGCTTTTATTAGTTAACAGTAGCTTATTTTTCACAGAACAGTTTTCACAATATTTATGCAAAATGTACACAAGTGTTCCATAAGCCATACATCAAAAGATTTCCTATTATATGTCTCTTCTTTGAAATAACTATTTCATGTTAACAGAGAATATTTGACCCAGAAGACAGTTTATTAGTAACCAACATTTAATCTTGTTTTACAGATAAGGATATGGAACACACAGAAGCGACCAATGTGGCAGGTTCATGGTTGGAGTGGCAAAGCCAGGATTGCAAACCAGGTTCCTGATACTCAATTCTGGGATCTTTCACAATCACCTACCTCTAAAGAGCTCACCCCTATGATAAGCAACTACAAATAATTGTCCCTAGGTCTGGAGGGTCATGTGGTAAAAGGCCCAGACAGCAGAAGTATATGTTTGGCAGAGCCAGATCAGGGCCATGTCAGGAACTAAGTACTGGGTGGTGGGCAAGGAATGAAAAGAAGGAACAGAGATCAGACCATGAGTATGGGCCTGCTACACTTCGGATGGTAGGACGCTAGCACCTATGTTCTCCACATTCACTGAGCCAGACTGGGACAAGGGTAGCAGGGAAAAGGTTACAGGTCCAAAAGAGAGATAGTAGGAATCATTCCCAAAGACAGATTTCTCTCAGAATCAGAAAACTAGACAAGTATCATGAGGGAGAGGTTAGCTGTAGTTTCCTTCCCTCATTAACTGGTTTAAATCATGCTGATCAACTGACTTTCAGGCAATTTTACTTAAAAAGTGTGGTGGGGTGGAGTAGAGGACAGGAGAATATCAACCCCCACAGCAACTTCAGAGGACATTTTTCAGAGAATTTGTACCAGTGTAGCTAGCAGTTCTTATAAAAGTATGCTTGCTCTGAAAGAAAATCCTTTTTTGACTCAGTCTACTCCTTAATGTTTCTTCTACATTCTTATTCATTCATCCATTCAATCATCCAATTCAGAAACTACCTACTATATGCCAAGCAACTTAATCATTGTCAATATTTACAATAAAGAGAGCTGCTTTGATGCAGTGAAGACTTGGAAAACGTGAAATTCTTCTTTTAAGGTATTTATAAATCATTCTGCCAATTTGCAATAAGTTACTGTGTTTGTCTTCCAAGCACAACTCCAATGTCCCATATTGGAAAAGCAATTCGTCTTATCTTCTGGAATGTTAAAACAACAAACAAAACACTCATAAAAAAGTTGGCCATGAAAGAATGGGATGCATTTGGGGTATACTAGTTCAGAGGGTACTTTCTTACTTAAACCATGTTATCTTTGTTATATAAAACCTACTCCCACTTAAGAACAGCACTTAAATAAATCTCGGAGCTAAAATGACATTAGCTAATACATTTTTTTTTAACTTCAGAGCAAGTTCTTCACCATCTTGGATAAAGATGTTTGGTATACATTAATTATATATGAGGACTTAGTTTTCTTCCTATCTCCCCAACACCAACCCCACTCTTGGTCTTCAGTAAAAGAGATTAAAGAGAAAGAGTCTTTGTTAACATAAGGCACACATAGAAAAGAACACATGAACCATATTAAATATGTGTCTCCATGTGTAATAGCCATCCTACTAATAACACCAATGACTGAATTACTCCACTCTGTTCTCTTTCTAGGGTCCTGCTTCTATATGGAGGAGTAAAATCATATTCTGCAGGTCCCGCATATCCCTGGAAGGGACTTTAGGACCACATGACCTTCAGGGGGACACATGGACAAGAAACAGATCTTCTTCTTGTAAATATTACTGCTTTGTAGTATAACTTGGAATTGTTATTTTATTTTACTGGTAAGTTTATATTCCATCCTACCAAATGATGGTGTGTTGCAGCGGTGGGGGGGGGGGGGGGAACCCTGTCTTGCGTAGGTACATGTATAATTAGCTTACACACAAATTACCCAAACAATTAAATTATATATGTGGTTCCAAATGCACCTAGTACATATATTGGTTATTATTTTGCCTTCCAGACTACCTTTGGTAAAGATTGCTAATATTCCCTAAACCACAAGCCATGTGAGGCCAGAGAAAAGTGTATTTTACACAGTCCCCAATGGATCTATTGCCCAAAGTGTTCTCCCTTCTCTCTCCAAACCACTTTTAAAGCAATACAAATGGATTACCTGATTTATCATTCCCAGGAATTTAGGCAGAGTGACACTAAAGAGACCATTATGCCAGAAAGCAAATATCCATTTAAAAACAAAACAAGGGACGTCTGGGTGGCTCAGTGGGTTAAGCAGCTGCCTTCGGCTCAGGTCATGATCCCAGCGTCCTGGGATCGAGTCCCACATCGGGCTCCTTGCTCGGCAGGGAGCCTGCTTCTCCCTCTGCCTCTGCCTGTCATTCTGTATGCCTGTGCTCTCTCTCTCTCTCTCTCTCTCTCTCTGATAAATAAATAAAATCTTTAAAAAACAAACAAACAAACAAACAAAACAAAACAAAAAAACCTCATGAAAAGAAAATAATCCCCGTACTTAAATGAGAGGACTGACTTGAACCATTCACATTTAACTGCTATAAGCAGAATAGAAAAGTATCATCAGGGGACATTGTTACCCAAATAGCTCTTCAAAAAGGGAGGAATCCAGAGAGGACTTGTAAAAATTTCCAAAATAAGATCCCAAACCAAAAATCAATTAAATCATTTAAAAATGTAACTATGAAGGGAGGAGGAAAGATTTAAAAATCTAATAATAATATCCCATCATTAGGAAAGACTAGACTGATTATCTAAATTTATTTCACTTCATATTAGAAGAAAAGATGTTTAACACTTCCTATACTTTTTCATTATCATCCATTGCAGGGAAGTTAACCATCTTTCGGCATATTTGCCAGATTAGTCTAATCAATGATTACTAACATATGTTTTAATAACCAAAACCTAAGAACTGATCCTATGCCAAGGAAAACAGGGTGGAAACAAAAGAAATGTAAGGAATTCAGCCTCACCTTTCCAAATTTTCACAAGAAACTGTCATTTAAAAAAATATATTAATACAGAACATTTATTTTAAATCAAGAATGTGTAGATGAAGCAATGGATGGTAGCTGACCCCAGGATACGTAGAGAAACAACGTAAGTGCAAAAGGAAGTACAAAAGTTGCCTATAAATTTGGTTCCTCCATTTTCTGTTGGATGCTATGTAGGCTCCCACTGAGTGACTGTGGAACCAAAGACTAGACAACAGTTACCCAACTTCTGAATCCTCTTCCTTCTCCACCTACCACATCTATTCTCAAAAAGAACCTCCACTCACCCACTCCCAAAAAAGTTTTCTTCTGTTTAAAGTAGACCCTTAGTGATGCAGATAATGTTTCCAATGTCTTTTTCTCAGATAGTTTGTTTGTACAGATGTTAGCTAGTCTCATTATTTCTCACATCACGACTTCCCTCCACGTTTACTTCTCTAGTTTTATACCAGTTGGTGATATTTTTTCTCTAAATAAAGGAAATGTACCAATACAGAGGTCTCTGCTAGCTTCTTTCCTTGCTCCCTACCATGTCAAACTGCTCAATTCTAGGTTTTTCCACAATTTGTGGAAACTTCTCAAGGATTTTGGATAATAGCTGACATTTTGTGTGTGACACCCGGCCCTATGTGACTTTTTTCATGTGTTATCTTATTTGGTCCCTAAAACAACTCTGTGAGATAAGCACTACCATTATTCCCATTTTTAAGATGAGGAAATCGAGGTTTGGAAAGATTAATCCTGTCACCCTTGGAAAAGAAAAGTGGAAAAGACCACTACTTAAAATTTTATTCAAAAATGACTATTGTGCTAGTATCCATGCATTCACCTTTCAAAAAGGAATTGTTATCCAAGACTATGTTCTTGTCAAAATGTAATGCCTTTTGGGACGCCTGGGTGGCTCAGTTGGTTAAGCAGCTGCCTTCGGCTCAGGTCATGATCCCGGCATCCTGGGATCGAGTCCCACATCGGGCTCCTTGCTCCACGGGGAGCCTGCTTCTCCCTCTGACTCTGCCTGCCACTCTGTCTGCCTGTGCTCCCTCTCGCTCTCTCTCTGACTAAATAAATTAAAAAAAAAAAAAATGTAATGCCTTTCTACTTCAGTCAAAGAATTGCAAGTTATCATGTCAGGAAAATAATTCACCTACTCTTGTTCAAAAAATATTAATATATGTATACCTCTAAAAGTTTCCCTGTGTCCTTTTGTAATTTCTCCTTTCTGCCCCTCCCCTGACAGGCAGCCACTGATCTGCTTCCTGTCAGGATACGTAGGTCTACATTTTATATGAATCAAATCATATAGTATATACTCATTTTTGTCTGGCTTCTTTCACTCAGAATAATTATTTGAGATTCATCCATGTTGTAGGATTTTTATTGGTTATATAGCATTTCACTGCATGGATATACCAAAGTTTATTTATCCATTAATAGCTAATGAATATTCAGATTTTCTAGTTTTTTACTTCTACAATTACAGCTACCATTAGCATAAATGTACAAGTTTTTGTACAGATACATGCTTTCATTTTATTTGGGTATATCGTAAAAGTAGAAAGACTAGGTAATGTCTTTTACTGGGTAAAAGAAAACACTCCTTTTTTGTTTGTTTCTTTTTTTTTAACCCTTCTCTCTCCTTTTTTAAAAATTATTTGTAATAACATATAATGTATTATTTGCCCCAGGGGTACAGGTCTATGAATCATCAGGCTTACACATTTCACAGCACTCACCATAGTCCATAACCCCCCCAATGTCCATAATCCAGCCACCCTATCCTTACCCCCGACCCCCAGCAACCCTCAGTTTATTTCCTGAGATTGAGAGTTGCCACAGAGTGTTTCTAACTCATCATTGCATCATGGTGCATAGAGCCATGCTTGGTGCTTAGCAGATACTGAATGAACAAAAATCTCAAAAGTCTGAGAGATTTGAAAAAAAGAGATTTGGGAAAAGAGAATCTCCCATTAGGTTCTGGGATGCTATGAAATATTGGATCATAAATGTAAAACCAGTAGAGCAGGGACCTGCAAATCTGCTATTAGATGCATTTTGACATAATATGTGGTTATTCTAGATTTAAAGTCTGCCTAGATTACAAAAATTCCCTCCCTCCACTGGATGGGTGTGTTTTTTAGTGATTACTCTTTTGTGTACATTATATAATCTCACTAAATAGATTTGGCTTTCAAGAGAAATCAAAACATTGTCACAATAAAGTCATTGCATAGCAAACTTCTGTAGGATAATTTTGTTGGTAACATCTGGCTCCTCAGAGAATAGAAAGTTGAAATCTAGATCATAATTTTTTAAGTACTTGTGAATTTCATTAGAAAAGTAGGTGACAAATACATCAACAGCTCCTGAAATGAACCTCTTAGAATACTACATTAAGACCAAAAATAAATTAATAAATAGAAACTTCAAAAGAAATTAAATAATTAATTGTTTTGGAGACCCTTGACCAAAACAGGGAAATGCCTCTTCAGAACTGCTCTCATCTTCTGAGGATGCATCTGCATATGAAGCAGGGCAAGGATGTGTGACTCAGAAATTCCACTCACTGGAAGTCAAAGGCATTTTTTTCCTATCTGGGCTTAAAGCCAATGTCACCATAGCCTTTACAGACCCAATGAAGCTGTGAGTCATTTGACCTTAGAAGAATAATTATAAAGATAAATTTAAAATAGCATTCCAGGAGTTGACATTCTATTATAAAACAAATTAATATGGCTGAGGATAGAACTAGAAAAGGCATCACTATATATATGAAATTGCTATTAAAAAAAGTTTGAAATTTTCACTAATATTTATCCCCTTATCACACACACACACACACACAACTAAGATATATGGCTTCTCAGTCTAGCTTACTGGTAAAAGAGATTGTGATTTAGGTTAAATTCAATTCAATTTTTAAAAAGTTACTATGCTTATTAAGTATAAGGTAATTAGCTAAGACACACTAGTGAACCAGATAGAGTCTGCCCCATCATGTACAATAGTATGTGAAGAATTAACTTACAACTAATGAAGTTTAGAATATAAGTGAGGTTCAGTGGGGTAAGGTCCGGAGCTGATGACCAAGAAAGAATTCTTGAGACATCTTTGGTGCAAAATGGTGGTTTATTGGGGCACCTGGGTGGCTCAGTGGGTTAAGCCTCTGCTTTTGGGCTCAGGTCATGATCTCAGGGTCCTTGGATTGAGCCCCGCACTGGGCTCTCTGCTGGGCAGGGAGCCTGCTTCCCCCTCTTTCTCTGCATGCCTCTCTGCCTACTTGTGATTTCTCTCTCTCTCGCTCTCTATCAAATAAATAAATAAATAAATTTTTAAAAAAATAAAAATAAAACCATATTCAGAGCACAGGAAAAACAGGGGAGTCCCTCCCCCATTAAAAAAAAATAAATGGTGGTTTATTAAAACACAATGACAGGATCCATGGGCAGAAAGAGCTGCTTCCCAGGGTTGTGAGGAGTGGTCCATTACATACTTGCAAGTTGGGAGGGAGTCAGGAATAGAGTAAGTCTCTAAGGAATTTTGGAAGCAAGGTTTCCTGGACCTTGAGGGGCTAGCTGTTGTTGGGAGAAGGTCATACGTTACTGTCTGATAAAACCCGAGTCATGAGACCCTTCAGATATATATTGGTGGGCCATATGCTTGGGGATGATTGCCAGCATGTATCTTGGAAGGTTTAGAGATACAGGAAGTTTCCAAAGGAATTTTTACATGTTAAAGTAGAGCTACAGGATCTTGGTTGAGGGTGGGGGACAGTCAGGCTAAGATTGCCTTTTGGTCTTAGCAAAGTATTAAGGTGGAGGCAACTAAGTCCCTAGAGGAATGTCACTCTGCCTGTTTCAAGGACTTGTCAGTAGGCTCTAGAGAGTAAGGAAATTTAATAACTTTTCTTCTGCCTCTGTTTCCCACATCAGAACTAAGGACAAAATGGAAAGCAATGTTAAATGAATGTATTCCTTAAATTATATTTTACCTGATATTAATATTGCTATGCTTTATTTTGTTAATCATTGATATAAATTTTGATTCTCATATTTTTTATTTTTTGAAATCTTTTATTCTTGGAACATTCTGTTCTTGTTTTATTGATATGCTATTTTTGAATGTCCCTGAAGATAGTAAGATTTTTTTTTTAAGTTTTCTGTTTCCTCCATTAGTTCAATTTCATTTTTCTCAATTTTTCAGAATTCTTGGTGTGTTAGAATCCCTTTTTTGCTTCTGTGTGATTTCAGGTATTTATCATATCATCACTTGAATTGGTTATCATAAAGAAAAGGTGCCCTGTGCTACCAGCCAAAGAACAGAATGCTAGCAGCAGTGTGTCTTCTGGGTTTGGGGCTTCTTGCTCCTAGGAGCTCTCTGTTTCCCTCTGTCTCTGTCTCTTTATCCACCTTTCTCTAATCAGAGCCAACATATATGCTCACTACTCTTCATTACAAGGAAAAATATTGCTAAAAAAAACTTTCGGATTTCAACAGAAACATGGAAAAGGAAAAGAGATAACTGGCTCAGTTGTGCCAAATATAGTTTTATAATTATGCACCTTAAGAATGATAAGATTTAATATAATTATGACAGCATTCCTGACATGAATTTCACAAAACTCTTGCTTTCTAGAATCAATTTTTCTGGACACACACACATACACACACACGAGCTGCCATCTTGCTCTCTGCTACTTATTCTACATGTGTGTACATTTTTCACACAATGGTCCACAAAATTCTCAGTTTTGTGAACATACGATTCTATTTCATCTAACGAATGTATTATCTATCATGAGCTCCTATAGCTGCATGATATAAAAAAAAATTTCAAGTTACTCAAATTCCATTTTTCTTAGTCCAAACCTGTGATTCCTTTAAACCAATCCCATTTTTTTAAATTCACATTTAAGGTATATATGTTCCTGTTTTATCCCTAACCCACATTTCTTAGTCAAGGTAATATATACTCATCAAGGAATTGCCACCCTACAGTGAAACAAAAAGTCTTTGAGTCTTCCTTTTTCTCCATTGTATGCTGAAATCTTTTTTAATGATATGATTGAGTCATTGATTCATATGGAAATGAGGAGCATGTGTTAAGCATATTTTACGCTTAGAGAATAATTGTCAGTGGGTGTGTTACCTGGCACTTTATCATTCCTAATCCTTACCCATTGCTGGTATGGTCCACTTACATCTATGCTTACTGTTTTCCCAGTCCCAAGACCTATTGGTCAACTTGTCCCTTCTCCCAAATGCAGCTACACCATTTCACTGTCCCTAGTAGAGTGTTCCACATCTATGAGGAGGCTGCCTTTCAAGATTTTTTGATGAGTAGTAGGGCACAAGACCATTTATTCTCATATTCTTACTTAAAGTTAATTATATCATCTCCTCCCCATGCCACTCCTCCCCACAAACTAGACTCCTAATGGTGAATAACAAAACACATGGTCATGACAGTACTAACTTACTTATTTTCTAAACTCTTTTCTTCCTTCGAAGTTTCTTTATCTAGTGTGAAGAGCAAAAAGCACCTATTCTTCCTGCTAGTGAACCAACATCAAATCTTTTTGTTCTTAAACTGAGATGTCTTTTGCCTTATAAAAGCTTAAACATGGCTTAGGATATAGAATGTAGAAGTGCTTCGTTCTCACCTGTGGGTTCTTCCTTCCCTGAGCAAAAGGTGCACCCCTCCCTCATTGCCCAATAGTTAGAAGGTGGCAGTTCAACAAGGAAAACAAGAAAGTTCATATCAGTTATATTTGAACTATTACTCCACCACAAATTAATGCTTCCTGTGCTATCTTGCCATATATTTGTTGTCTCTGCAATAAGATTGAATAGGATTGTCTCAAATTGCCATTAGCTTGAGTCTGATCTGCATGGTGTGCTGTAGTTTGTCTTCATATAGGGATGGCAGAGCTAATACTCTGAGCAGGCCAACTGGTTAGCTCAAGAGAGGCTGTGATTAGCCTGATTGATGAAATGTTAAATTCTCTTTCCTGTCTTTCCTGGAAGGATCTTTTCCTTGTTCAGATATCTTTTCTTTTTATTGTATTTATTTTTTTCCAGATTTCTTAAGGAATAACTGACAAACATAACTATACAAATTTGAAGTGTACAAGGTGATGATTTAACATACATATACACTGTGAAAGGATTACCAAAGTCAAGATAATCAATACATCCATCACCTCACATAGTTAACTCTTTTTGTGTGTGTGGTGAAATCCTTAGTCCAGTTCTTAGAGATACAGGTGCAATCAAAGTCCTGTTACAACTGGCAGGGACAAATTAAAACAATTATGCCTTTCACACTGTTTTTCGTTGCCTTAATGCTCTACTTTGTACCACCAACTACATTTCTCAAGGCTTGACAGAGAGAGAGATAGACCCAAAAGTACACACCCTAGGGCTCTAACATCCAGGACTAACAAGCACAAAACTCAACAGCACACTGTATTGTCAATCTATTTACAAAGGAATAAGAAGATTAAATCCTCTCTAATGAACATTAAAATTCAGACAGCCTTGCTTAGACTCTCTGCTGATGACCAGAGGAATATTATGTTCTTTGTGAAATGATCACTCAGCATTAACCTAGCTTTGGATTATTTTAACATCCAAATTTTTTCTAAAAACCTGGTAAGTGTTGTCCTAATTTTATTTGATACAATTACTATTTGGTAAAGATAGCATTTCTTTATGCTTTGATGGAATATATTCATCTTTTAGGCACGAACCAGTAATTCCAAAGGAAAAATGAAAACTCTCTTTGTAAGAAAATCAGTTACAACAAGTACTTCTTGAAAATTTGAAAATAAAGTCCAATTCCTCATAGTTTGTCTCCTCTCCATCTCCCAATGTCCTCTGTGTTATTCCTTATGCTCCAAACCATGAGAGACTGTGGGCTCTGAGAGACAAACTGAGGGTTTGGGGTGAGGGGTGGGGTGAGCCTGGTGGTGGGTATTGTGGAGGGCACATATTGCATGGAACACTGGGTGTGGTGCATAAACAATGAATCTTGGAACACTGAAAAATAAAATAAAATAATTTTTTTTTTTAAAAGTCCAATTCTGGGCACCTGGGTCGCTCAGTGGGTTTAAGCCTCTGTCTTCGGCTCAGGTCATGATCTCAGGGTCCTGGGATCGAGCCCTGCATCGGGCTCTCTGCTCAGAAGGGAGCCTGCTTCCTCCTCTCTCTCTGCCTGCCTCTCTGTCTACTTGTGATCTCTATCTGTCAAATAAATAAATAAAATCTTTAAAAAAAAAAAAAGTCTTATTCCACTTCTGATATCATTAAGTAGATGGAAAATGAATACATTCCACAGTAATTAGAAAATGACTGAACTAATTCTGAAATATCATCTAAAGATTTTTCAATGTAGTGCTCATAACTAACTCTTTTTATAATAGGGAAATAGCATAAGCTTTTCATACTTTGTGCATATTTAAAATAAAAATATTCATGAGAAGAAGCAGCATGCCTTGATGGATTCAAAACTAGGAGTTATGAGCCCAAGGCTTATTCTTCAATGGAACTTTAAAAAAAAATCACAATTTTTCTTTCATGAAATACATTTTTCAGTTTCATGTATCAATCAGAGAACTCTGGACTGATTCACTAAAGCTCCTAATAAAATTTTATAATCTGAAGGCCAAGTAAGAGTGTTAATTCCAAATGAAGATATTTTCTTTTTTTCACCCTGGAATTTTTTCACCCCATAATCTACAGACAGAATTATAAAAAATTGAAATGTTATATTCAACTAGACAATTATCTAGGAGGAAAGGAAGGAAATGCCAATGATTTTAATATTGAATTGCCATCATCATAAATAGTATGTTGGAAGGATATCAAATCACACTTGTCTTATCAGGTTATTTTTATATACAGGAAAAAAAAATTCTACTACACAGTCAACTTCTGGCAGTGGCGTTTCTCACTCTGATATATCTTGGAAGATCACCAAAGCCAAAATAAACATCAAACTATTCAAAAGGCACCTGGATTATTAAAAATAAAATGAAGTCCTCATGCCATATTTTGGAGCTAAATATGAATTCAGTGACTGGCCTAGAAAAAGTACTCAGAAAGTATTTTTTAGAAACAATAAAAGTGCTCATTCATCAGATTGGTACATTGATAAAATTATAACTCAGAGTTGCAAAGACCAACACTATCCCTTGTTTCACAAAAAAGATATGAAAAAAATTACAGTGTGATGTATTAAATGGAACAACAGAGTCACATCAAGTTTTATAAGAATATAATAAATGATAAATTTATTATCATAAATCTATCTACCTACAAAGTTTGCACAAGCAGGCCCAAAATAAGTAATATTTGAGCTCGTTCTTGAAGCATGAATAGGATTTAGGTACATAGAGAATAGGAAAGGATCTCCCAGAAGGGTCAGCATGTACAAAGGCACAGCATTTTTTAAAATCTCTATTTAAAGCAAAGGGGGCAGGTTTGGGGTATGTGTGTGAAAGAGTGAAACAAGATGGAGCTGGGAAGTCAGGTTCAGATCTTGTGAAAACACTTGTAAGCTGTTATAAGGATTTTGAATATTCTCCATTAAGTCTCAGGAAGCCATTGAAATTATTTAAGCAGAAATCAGGTATAATTGAAATGGTGCTGGAAAAACTGGACAGCTACACGCAAAAGAATGAAAGTGGACCATTTTCTCAAACCGTACACAAGACTAAACTTGAAATAGACTAAAGACCTAAATGTGAGACATGGAACCATAAAAATCCTCGAAAAGAGCACAGGCAGCATTTCTCTGACATCAGCCATAGCAACATTTTTTCTAGATAATGTCTCCTGAGGCAAGGGAAATAAAACCAAAAATAAACTATTGGAATTACATCAAAATAAAAAGCTTCTGAACAGCAAAGGAAACAATGAAACAAAAAGACAACCCACTGATTTGGAGAAGATATTTGCAAATGACATATCCAATAAGGTGTTAATATCCAAAATTTATAAAGAACTTATGTAACTCAACACCAAAAACCCTAATAATCCAATTAATAAAAGGGCAGAAGACATGAACAGACATTTTTCCAAAGAAGGCACAGAGATGGCCAACAGATATATAAAGAGATGCTCAACATCACTCATCGCCAGGGAATGCAAAGAAAATCACAATGAGATATCCTTGCACACCTGTGAGAATAGCTAAAATCAAAGTGTTGGTGAAGATATGGAGAAAAAGGAACCCTTGTGCACTATAGGTGAGAATGAAAACTGGTGCAGCTACTGTGGAAAATATTACGGAGATTCCTCAAAAAATTAAAAATAGAACTACCATATAGTTTGTAATTCCACTACTATTTACTCAAAGAATATGAAAACACTAATTTAAAAAGATATGTTTATTACAGCATTATTTAAAATAGACAAAATATGGCAGCAACTCGTGTCAATCTACAGATGAATGGATAAAGATGTGGTATATACACATATAAAGATACTACTCAGCCATAAAAAAAAAAAAAAAAAGAATGAGATCTTAACATTTACAATAACATGGATGGGTGTAGAGGATATAATGCTAAGTGAAATAAGTCAGTCAGAAAGACAAAGACCATACAATTTCACTCATATATGGGATTTAAGAAACAAATGAACGCTATAAAAGAAGACAAAAAACCAGACTCAACTACAGAGAACAAATTGAGGCTACCAAAGGTGAGTGAAAAAGATGGGTGGATAGGGAAATTAAAGGCATCCAAATTGGCAAAGAAGAAGTCAAATTATCACTCTTCGCAGATGATATGATACTATATGTGGAAAACCCAAAAGACTCCACTCCAAAACTGCTAGAACTTATACAGGAATTCAGTAAAGTGTCAGGATATAAAATCAATGCACAGAAATCAGTTGCATTTCTCTACACCAACAGCAAGACAGAAGAAACGGAAATTAAGGAGTCAATCCCATTTACAATTGCACCCAAAACCATAAGATACGTAGAAATAAACCTAACCAAAGAGACACAGTATCTATACTCAGAAAACTATAAAGTACTCATGAAAGAAATTGAGGAAGACACAAAGAAATGGAAAAATGTTCCATGCTCCTGGATTGGAAGAATAAATATTGTGAAAATGTCTATGCTACCTAAAGCAATCTACACATTTAATGCAATTCCTATCAAAGTACCATCCATCTTTTTCAAAGAAATGGAACAAATAATGCTAAAATTTATATGGAACCAGAAAAGACCTCGAATAGCCAAAGGGATATTGAAAAAGAAAGCCAACGTTGGTGGCATCACAATTCCGGACTTCAAGCTCTATTACAAAGCTGTCATCATCAAGACAGCATGGTACTGGCACAAAAACAGACCCATAGATCAATGGAACAGAATAGAGAGCCCAGAAATAGACCCTCAACTCTACGGTCAACTAATCTTCGACAAAGCAGGAAAGAATGTCCAATGGAAAAAAGACAGCCTCTTCAATAAATGGTGCTGGGAAAATTGGACGGCCACATGCAGAAAAATGAAATTGGACCATTTCCTTACACCACACACAAAAATAGACTCAAAATGGATGAAGGACCTCAATGTGCAAAAGGAATCCATCAAAATCCTTGAGGAGACCACAGGCAGCAACCTCTTTGACCTCAGCCGCAGCAACATCTTCCTAGGAACAACGCCAAAGGCAAGGGAAGCAAGGGCAAAAATGAACTATTGGGATTTCATCAAGATCAAAAGCTTTTGCACAGCAAAGGAAACAGTTAACAAAATCAAAGACAACTGACAGAATGGGAGAAGATATTTGCAAACGACATATCAGATAAAGGACTAGTGTCCAGAATCTATAAAGAACTTAGCAAACTCAACACCCAAAGAACAAATAATCCAATCAAGAAATGGGCAGAGGACATGAACAGACATTTCTGCAAAGAAGACATCCAGATGGCCAACAGACACATGAAAAAGTGCTCCATATCACTCAGCATCAGGGAAATACAAATCAAAACCACAATGCGATATCACCTCACACCAGTCAGAATGGCTAAAATCAACAAGTCAGGAAATGACAGATGCTGGCGAGGATGCGGAGAAAGGGGAACCCTCCTACACTGTTGGTTGGGAATGCAAGCTCGTGCAGCCACTCTGGAAAACAGCATGGAGGTTCCTCAAAATGTTGAAAATAGAACTGCCCTATGACCCAGCAATTGCACTATTGGGTATTTACCCTAAAGATACAAACGTAGTGATCCAAAGGGGCACGTGCACCCGAATGTTTATAGCAGCAATGTCCACAATAGCCAAACTATGGAAAGAACCTAGATGTCCATCAACAGATGAATGGATCAAGAAGAGGTGGTATATATACACAATGGAATACTATGCAGCCATCAAAAGAAATGAAATCTTGCCATTTGCCACAACATGGATGGAACTAGAGCGTATCATGCTTAGCGAAATAAGTCAAGCAGAGAAAGACAACTATCATATGATCTCCCTGATATGAGGAAGTGGTGATGCAACATGGGGGCTTAAGTGGGTAGGAGAAGAATAAATGAAACAAGATGGGATTGGGAGGGAGACAAACCATAAGTGACTCTTAATCTCACAAAACAAACTGAGGGTTGCTGGGGGGGGGGGGGTTGGGAGAAGGGGGTGGGATTATGGACATTGGGGAGGGTATGTGCTTTGGTGAGTGCTGTGAAGTGTGTAAACCTGGTGATTCACAGACCTGTACCCCTGGGGATAAAAATATATGTTTATAAAAAATAAAAAATTGGGAGGTGAACCATGAGAGACTATGGACTCTGAAAAACAATCTGAGGGTTTTGAAGGGGTGGGGGGTGGGAGGTTGGGGTACTAGGTGGTGGGTATTATAAAGGGCACGAATTGCATGGAGCACTGGGTGTGGTGAAAAATAATGAATACTGTTATGCTGAAAATAAAAAATAAATTAAAAAAAAAAAAAAAAAAAAAAAAGACTGCAATTCACTGATAAGTGCTATTATATAGCAAAATAAATGGTATGGTGGAGGGCAAAAAAACAAGGGAGGATTAGAGAGAAAGGTGTGCCTCCAGAATGAAATGGAATTTGCCAGAAATACTGGTATTAGATAGAGGCGAATAAAGGGCTCATAATGAAGAGAAAAAAGACTGTAACATGTAAAGGAAGAGGTGTGACACAGCATGATACACTGATTCAGAAAATACAAGGTGCCTCAATATGGACCTGCAAATAAGCAAAGTGAGGGCAACTGGCCGAGTTCAGACCCTGGAGGGCTGTGTAATCAATGCTAACAAGTTTAGACCTGACATTATAGGAGCTCTGGAAGAGATCTGTTACTAAGTGGATGAGGAAAAGTGAGAGCACTGGGGGCCTCCTGACAGACAAGAGTGGATAAAGGAATGAAAGAAGTGTTAAAGAGGATGAAATGTATTCCAAAGCAACTTTCCCTTACTAATTTTCTTTTAATTGATCTAGATCAGTTAGAAATATCTCAGTCATTTCTTAGTGGGTTTTGAAAAATAATAGAGAAAAACACTGAACTTCGTAACACCAAAATCTGTTGATTCACTTTGATCCTGAAAACATAATGCTTTATTAAAGCCAACTAACATGTTTATGTTAATTTTTAAAAGATCAAACAATACCTATGCTATTACAGCAAATAAGGCTTAGAATCCTAAGAAATTACATTAGTTTCATATCCAGACATTTTGGCTGGAACTAAAATATCAAGTCATGAAGTCATGTTATCTCAGAATCAGAAGATGTTAAAGGTCATCTGGTCCAACATCCAGACCAATGCAGGAGGCCATCCTCTCTATGACATCCAACTTATTTTAAAAATCTTATTTATTCATCTAATGAACATTTGTAGAGTACCAACAACATGCAAGGCTCTTCATCAGGTATTGGACATTTGGGAGTTAAACATAGTCTCTTTCTTCAAGAAACTTACATTTAAAAAAAAAGATTAATAGTGTAGCAAGTATCAATTTAGACTGTTGTTTTTCTTCCCATCACTACTATACCCCTCCTCTCAACACCGAAAAATGCAAACCATTCTACTGGTCAAATATGTCAAAATATGTCCTGGCACATTGTCCATTGCCCTTGGGAGTAGCATGAATTCTATTCATAGCCTAGTCTACTCCTCAAGTCTTGAGCCATTCCCAAATGTTCACGCCTATCTCTCTCTGATTCTTTGTCTTATGGCTTACAAAAGCCCACTGCAGCTACCAGAAACAAGAATATGACTAAAGGCTCCCTACTCATAAATTCAAAGGCCTAATTATTTTAATGATACCAACTTACACTTACATATACCTCCTTCCATTGTGACCCCCATTTAAATCAAGGTCATTTTTGTTATACATCTCTCACTATTCATGCAGGGGCAGGACCCACAGATGAAAGTTTCACCAGTCTCTGTCTCACTTACTCCTAGCTTTTTTCCTTCGCCTACTACTAAAATTTTTGAGAGTCCAACATGTTTTAACAGATACCTGAGCTTTTCTTAATTGTTAGAATCAAGGACAATGGTTTGTGACCCTCAGAGATTTTAAAGACTAAAGACTTCTTAAAGATTTTAAAGTATTTACTTTTAGTTCTGACCCACATTAATTTTTTTTTCAAGTAAACTCTACCTCTAATGTGGGGCTTGAACTCACAACCCTGAGTTTAAGTATCACATGCTCTACCAACTGAGCAGCCAAGTGCCCCAACTGACATGTATTTTTCCTACCTTCTCACATAACTAGTAGTTTTACAACAAGATTCTAATTTACTTTTAATAAATATGGACTTCCATTTAATAGATATGTATAATCATTTATAGAGAAAATAAATATCCAAATAACTATGTATAAATAAATGCAGGTTTGTGTAATCACAAACAGTGCTACAATACTTTTTAGATGCCTATGATTGATTTTTGTTTTGGATATATCTGAGTCTGAACTGTTCAATATAGAAGCCATTAACAATAGCTGGCTATACTAAAGATTTAGTTCCTCAGTCACAACAGCTATACTGCAGGAGCTCAGTAACCAGAAGCCACACATGGCTAGATTACTGAGCAGCACAGACACAGAATGTCTCCATCACCACAAAGTTTTATTGGACAACAATTATCTAGATAGTATAACAATGGTGAAATACATCTATCAGAGAGAAGACCAGACTAAAGTCCTTTAAGTTGTTAAATCCAGCCTTCTTTGTCTCATGAGTAAAATAGAATAGGTAAATGCTTCATTTTCTTGTTCTTTCTTCTCCTTTATCACACAACAAATATTCATTATTGACAAAGTTAAAATATAAAGAAGTAAAAGAAAAAGAGGTAAATCATAAATCACCCTAAATTAGATAGGCTACCATAATGAAGAAATTCATTTCTTTTTTTTTTTTTTTTTTTTTTTTAGATTTTATTTATTTATTTGACAGACAGAGATCACAAGGAGGCAGAGGGGCAGGCAGAGAGAGAGGAGGAAGCAGGCTCCCTGCCAAGCAGAGACCCTGGGAGCATGACCTGAGCCGAAGGCAGAGGCTTTAACCCACTGAGCCACCCAGCTGCCCCAAGAAATTCATTTCTAAATAGTGACTGGTTCTTCCAATTTTCTGTTTAAGGTAGCTTTTCCCTTGATTCTTTTAATAGGTAATACATTGATCTGCTATGAGAACTCACAAAATCTACAGCAATTATACATATTCATCAAGTAATCATAATGTCTTTGAATTTTAAAAAAATGAGTTACCAGAACACAGGTGCTCCACCCAGAGGGAAAAATGTAACACTTTAATGAAGAGCAGCTAATTTCAACTATTAGGAAACCCAGGGAATCCCATTCTTCTATAAAAAAATATTCTCACACTCCCTTTGAAGAGCAGAGTGGGAAAATGATGAGCAAATGAGGCCTTCCTGTTTCTGCCACATGTGGATAATAATCCAGCTGCATCTCCAAAATAAGTATGGCTGGGAAGTTCTTTCAAAGATCTCTTTGCAGCTGAATATCAAAGGGGAAATTTGCATGTTTCTAAAACTATTGTTCTTGTGGTGCATGATGGATTTATGAGGGATCTCCTGTTTTTGTCTCTTAATACATAAATAAAGTTAGTAATTTGAACCTACTGGATCTCTCCGCAGACTTTCTTTTTCCTTTGCTTTTTTTTTTCTTTTTTATATGATGGCTATACCATAAGCAAGGAATGTTTTGATGCAAAAAAGTTGCCTTTATTTATGTGAGGCCAAACGCCACTGTAAAATCTTTGTTCTACTTGATACTCAGATTTTTGGGGTGTTTTTTTGGTGGCTTTGGTGTTAGATTTTATTAAATACTCTTTAGAGTACTGCTTAGAATACTTTTCTACACACATCTAAGAAAAAATATGTCCACAAAAATAATGGTCATACTTTGCTGGGCAGAATATATTTTACAGATGTTACTCTTTTATAATAAATAAATAAATAAAGATCCAAAGGAGCTTTAGACAATCAGTTTGGTCCATTTTGTTTCTGAAGAGGGCTGATGAGGCCTGAGCTGGTGGTACCACCAAGTCACATTTCCTGGTTGCAGAAGGTAGTACGGTAGTTGAGAAATAACAAACAGAGCAAGAAAGCAGTTCTGGGCTCCAGCTTCAGCATTGCGACCACAGTGCTTCCTCTCCTGGATGGGTCACTTCCTTAGAAAAGGAAACTTCTACCTCATTGTTAAATATAAGAGTTCAAAACCTTTGAAACATTTCTCATATAATATTAAGGAGTACAAGAAAGGGTAATGGTGAAAAATCAATCGTGAAAATGATCAATACATACTAATCAAAAAGATGAAACCTTCCAAGTGAAAGGACATTAATTTAGCAAAGGAATTCTTGTATGTAGAATAAAGAAGTTTAAAACATGGCAATGCATATTTAATATAAGGTATTAAAATATAAACCAAATTTAATTAGAAAATTAAAAACAAAAAATTATACTGTTACCAGAGTATAAAATAGGGTGAGGGCTTTGGGCCTGGAGAGTGATATTGGTCAGAATCAGAAAAATGTACTGTGATTTCAAAGCTGGTAATTTGAAAGGAAGTTTGGCCTCTGAGAGAGGTGAAAGGGAAGGCAGTATAAATATTTTTCCACAAACACTCCTAGATCAGGAATTTATGTAACTGACTAAGGCATGATGCATAACAAGTTTTTTATATGAGTGTAAAAAGATGTGACTAATTTCTATGTAATTCTTTGTGCTGTACTTCTTTTCATGAAAGTAAAGCAGTGTTGTCTTCAAGTTTTAATATTTGGACAGTTTCTCACAGGGAATATCAAAATATCAAATATTCTTCTACTTTCCTTATTCTTCAACAGTTAAATCCTGGCTTCACACTTCACCTTTTAAAGGACTGTGAGCAAGTTACCTAACTCTCTATCTTGGCTTCTCCACCTAGAAAATGGAGATACTAAGAGCACCTATGACATATAGTTGCTGTAATGATTACATGAGCTAATGCAGATAAAGTGCAGAGCACAGTGCCTAAAACATAGTTAAGTCCTCAGTAAAAAGAAATCATTCAAACTATCTCTGCTTTCAAGACCATAGTGATATTTCACAGGAACAAAGCAATGATGTATATAGTTTGTCAACCCTCAAAGAGAAAAAACAGCCAGTGTGACAAAAAGAGTAAATTTCAGTGTCCACTGAGATATGGCTCTAGTTGGTGATAGATCCTGTACCTGTGGATTTCATTTTTTCTTTCTTTCCTTTCTTTCTTTCTTTCTTTCTTTCTTTCTTTCTTTCTTTCTTTCTTTCTTCCTTTCTTTTAGAGAGAGAGAGAAGATGGGAGGGGCAAAGGGAAAAAAAGCATCTTAGGCAGGCTCCACACTCAGCACAGAGTCCAACTCAAGGTTCGACCTCATTATGCTAGGACCATGACATGAGCTGAAATAAAGAGGTGGATGCTTAACTGACTGAGCCGCCCAGGCTCCTCTACCCCTGTGGATTTCAGATGACATACTAAACACATGCAATTCCCAATAAGTATACGTGTCTGCATGACAAAGAAGCATTCTGTTGAACAGTGTCGTCCAGTAAAACTTTCCCTGATCATGGAAAAATACTATTTTTCTGCATTCAAGATAATAGCCTCTAGCCAGATGTAGCTATTGAGTAATTAGAATGTGGGTAGTATAAGTGAGGAACTAATTTTTATTTTATTTTACTTTATCTTTTTTAAATTCTTTTAAATAGACTCCATGCCCGGTGTGGAGCCCAACACAGAGCCTGAATTCATGATGCTGAGATAAGAATCAATAGACTAAGCCACCCAGGCACCCCAATTTTAATTTATTAAATTTATTAATTTATTAAATTTAAATTTAAGTGGCTACATGTTGCAAGATTACCATTTGGACAATACACCCATACACAGACACAAACACCATACTTAGGTCATATATTTAAGACAAACTTCTCTTTTCTTCACTTTGCATTACTCTAAAAATAAACTTTAAAGTGTGAGTTCAATTACCATGCATCATTCTTAAATTAAAGTATACTACAACAACCCAGCATGTATGTATATATGTATATATGTGTATGTGTGTGTGTATGGCTATATACATATATATATGGGCTTAAATCAGCTAACCCTAAACCTTGGCACAGTTACATTTCTTAAATTGAGAATTCCCTTTCTGGTAATGGCTGAGGAGCTCTTATTGAACAATCTTCCTGAAGATTAACAATTATACCCTCTGGGCAAAATATTAAAAAAAAATTACTTAAAAATACTGTAGAACAAGCCAAAACAGGAAGGATCTGGATATGGGAAAGAATCCACACAAAGAGGGGATCAGCCCTGAGTGAGCTCCCATTTGTTATATCCTAGTGTCCCAGGAGAGAGCCCAGTTTGGCTCAGTGCTCAGAACTCTGGTAGAATCCAACAGTCTTTCTGGTGTAAAGAATGAAGGAACAGGGTGCTGGTGACCACAGCAGCTAGAAAGTGAGTGGTAAATCCAAAAACAGAAAGAGCAAGAGAGGAAGTGCTCCAAATGCTGTGCATAAACTCTACCCAAATTTCTGGTAAACCCCACACTATACACACTCAGGGAAGACTGTAAGCTTAGAACTAAAAAGAACCAAATAGGTACTTTAACTGCTATTCATTACAAGAGAGACAGAGCTGGTAGTGTGAATTTAGCCAAGTTTATTGCCAGCTTAAACCAAAAGTGGAACACTCTTCTAAGAAATATAAGAGAATCCTAGAGTCTCTAGAACATATCATTCATAAAGTCCAGCATGTAATCAAAAATTCCTAGATTATAAGAAACAGAAAATATGACCCATATTTAGAAAAAAAGGCAACCAAAGGAAAGAAACCCTGAGATGACCCAGATTTTGGAGTTAGCATACAAGTGTTTAAAGCAGATGTTATAACTATGCTCAATAACAGAAAATATGCTCATGATCAATTAGCAAATGTAATAAATCTCAGCAGAGAAACAGAAACTATAAAAAGGTACCAAAAGGAGATTCTAGAAATAAAAACTACATACGTAAAATAAAACTCCAATAGATCAGTTTATGAGCAAATTAGAGATAATAAATGAACTTCAATATTTATTTCATATTTTTAAACTACAGATGTCAGTGAACTTCAATATAAAATAATGGAAAAAAAGAAGAAAAAGAGGAAAAATATTTTGAGAATTTAACAGAGCCTTGAATATCTGTGAGAGAATAGCAAAAGATTTCTCTGATATGTATGCATGTATATATATGTACATATATTTATACATATATTTGTAATCCCAGAAGGGAGAGGAGAGAGATAATGGGACAGAAAAAAAAATATTTAAAGAAATCATGTCTGAAAATCTCCCAAATTTTGTCAAATATATAATTTCGGGGGCTTTTAAAGTTTATTTTAATTCCAGTTAATTCACATACAGCATTATATTAATTTCAGGTGTACAATATAATAATTCAACAACCACACATCACCCAGTGCTCATCTCAAGAGCACTCCTTAATCCCCATCACCTATTTCATCCATCCTCCACCCATCTCTCTTCTAGTAACTATCCATTTGTTTTCTACGGTTAAGAGTTTATTTCTCAATTTCTTTCTTTCTCTCTCTTTTTTTCCTTTTGCCTGTTTGTTTTGTTTCTTAAATTCCACATATGAGTGAAGTCATATGGTATTTGTCTTTCTCTGATTGACTTATTTCGCTTAGCATTATACTCTAGCTCCATCCACATCATTGCAAAAGGCAAAACTGCAATCGTTTTATGGCTGAATAATATTCCATATATATAGATGTGAGATATATATATCTATATATCTCACATCTTTATCCATTCATCATCTGATGGATACTTGGACTGTTTCCATATCTTGGTTATTGTAAATAATGTTGCTATAAGCAGAGGATTACATGTATCTTTTTTAATCCATGTTTTTCTATTCTTTAAACACCCAGCAGTATGATTGCTGAATCATAAGGTAGTGCTATTTTTAACTCAAAGATATAAATTTAAAGATTCCAGAAATATAGCAAATATTATGCAGAATAGACACACACACAAATAAATAACAAAAACTAATAAAATATAGTAAGATAGATTTCATAGTATACACATGATACCACACAATCACACACATCATATATGCATACATGTCATTCAGTGATATATGTATTATCACACTGTGTATGTATTGTCGTATATGTTGTACTGTATTTGGTCTGCTTTCCAAACTAAACTGTGTTTCCTAAGGAAAGGAGTTTTATTTGTCTCTATTCTAATTTCTGGAACATAGTACAGGAAAAATATGCATAAAGATGAATGACTAAAGTGTCATGGTTTAAATCACAAAGAAGGTTAGTGGTACAGACAGAATTTAATCAAGTCTTTAGTATTTCCCCTCAGTCCGCCACCATTACCTTGGGGTTCATCTTCTCTCTACCTAGTTAGAGACACACAAACTTCTGCTTAGAAATTTAGGGATTTGTTTGCTATGTCAAGTGAAAGTTAAACAGGTTTTATGAAACTAATCTCCATGTTAAGCTGCAGAAAGGATCTTAATAAAAGCAGGGATTTAGGGGCACCTGGGTGGTTCGGTGGGTTAAGCCGCTGCCTTCGGCTCAGGTCATGATCTCAGGGTCCTGGCATCGAGTCCCGCATCGGGCTCTCTGCTCAGCAGGGAGCCTGCTTCTCTCTCTCTCTCTCTGCCTGCCTCTCCATCTACTTGTGGTTTCTCTCTGTCAAATAAATAAATAAAATCTTTAAAAAAAAAAAAAAAGCAGGAATTTAGATATAAATAAGCTATACACAAATCTGACCTCCTAAGCGGAAGGAAGATTAAGGTTGGACCTAATACTTCAATCGCCACATTATGCAAGCAATTCCCAAAATCTGAATCATGCCTATGATATGAAAGAAGAGAAGTTCCTATCTTTTCCTATTGGAAAACTATCTTCAGAATGCATCTTAGGTCCTCAAAAACATAAGGAGAAATTCATGTATGTAGGTATTTCTATGTGCTCAGACAGGACTAATACTTTTGAATATTTCTGAATAATCAGCAAGTCAAGATAATAAAAATAAAAATAACTAATATTTAATGTGTATTTTATAAGTGTGGGCATTTTGCTGTGTTTTACATGAGTTGCTTTATATTAGCCTCTTGGTAGCTATCTAAGGTAAATACTATTATTGTTCACATTCATAAGTTTTGAAAGAGTAAGTCAAATGTCTAAGGTCATGTAGTCAGTAAGAAGATGAGCCAGGGAATGTCACCCACTTTCTGACCTCCAAGCCAGATTAACAGTTATACCCTCTTTTTTCCTGAAGTTCTCTTTTCCTGAAGTCAGTTTTTCACAAGTCCACCTTCAGTCCAGGACAAAGCAGTCTGTCCTGCCGGCACATCAAGACATCCCTCAAGACTATAAAGTGGTAAAGAAAATATCCAAAAAAAAAAACCGGGGAGATATAAATTTGACATACTTAAAATAGGAATCATGCAGACATTGACTTTATTGTAGACAACTGTTTGGCAAGATGATTTTGTGAGACAAAATTCTTGGGACTTTGGATTGTATACATATTGTAGTTAAACTGATCTCTTGGTTTTAATTTATGAGTATATTTTATTTAGAAACACAATTGTTTTCATAATATAGCAATAACAAAATTGTCACTCTGAATAAACAGGAATATATGTTTATATTGTACAGTAATTTGTTCCAAGGAGTTATTAAAACTATAAACCAGGCTTTACAGAAGGCAGGGGAAAGTATGTTACTATCTCATCCTGCAGTGAAGATGAAGATATCAAAATGGGCAATTGCCTGCCAGGCATAGTATAAACTGTAATTGGAAGAAACTAAATAAAGAATCAAGATATCATGCCAAAACTTTAAAAGAAAACATTTTTGTTTCTGATATATTTTTAAGAATGTCAGAATAAAAAGATAATTAAAATCAATGGTTGGTTTTTACATGTTTCTTTCCATTTTCCAGAATTTGTTTGCCTTACTCATTTGCCATGTCAGGGTGTTTTGGAGTAAAACGTTTTCCTTCCTAAATTTAAAGCAGTAATGAAATTTAAATCCAGAAGTAAAATAACAGTATGCATTAAATGAAGTTCCAATAGTGGATTACTGAAAACACGAATCTAGTTAGATTATTGTTGGTGCAACACTTTTCTTTCGTTACATATGTATTGGGGAGGTAGTGGGGAACCTAAGTTAAAAAGGAGCTTCTGAAGAAGATGACATGGACTGAGACACTTTTTTATCCTTTTTCCTTCTTTAGATTTTATCAGAAGGAAAGAAATGAAGATTGTAAGAAACTACAACATAAGAGAACCAGAGATGAACTACCAGTTTAAAAAAAAAAAAGAGTTTTCAATGACTTTTCAGGACATAAAAAGTAGAATGATATGGTATCATTAATGAAGGTGGCCAGAAAAAAAAAAAAAAAAAAAAAAACCACAGACCAGGATATGTTGATTTTCAACTTTAGAATCAGCTTATATATACATCAGAATGCATTAACTGTGAATACAGAATACAATGCAAATGATTTTCAACTTCATATGTATAAATGGAAGTGTAAACAATTTGCTAGATGAAACAAAAAAAAAAAAAGAGTTTAAATGCAGACCAGGAGCACTGATGTCCTTTTATGAAGTGAGAAGTATGGAGATACTATATAACAATTGGTATTGTTATAAATTGTTTAACAATGACCAATACAAGCATAAAATCATGCCATAACCAACTAGAAGGTGGTGATGGTGGTGGTGACAAGGATGTGGAGGAGATAACTAACCTAAATTTGTATCTAACAGAAAGTCAATAAACAATGTCTGTGGGAAATTAAGAAACAGAGTCATAGTATACGTAACACATAGAGATATAGGAAGTGAACTGGCAAAGAAGTTTAAGATGGAAACACTTAAAAAAAGAAAACTGTTGCCTCTGGGGTACAGAATTACATGTGGGAGAAGATGAGATGGGGCCAATGACTTTTTTTTTTAATTAAATTGATTTATTTATTTTCAGAAAAACAGTATTCATTATTTTTTCACCACACCCAGTGCTCCATGCAATCCCTGCCCTCTATAATACCCACCACCTGGTACCCCAACCTCCCACCCCCCCGCCACTTCAAACCCCTCAGATTGTTTTTCAGAGTCCATAGTCTCTCATGATTCACCTCCCCTTCCAATTTACCCCAACTCCCTTCTCCTCTCTAACACCCCTTGTCCTCCATGATATTTGTTATGCTCCACAAATAAGTGAAAATATATGATAATTGACTCTCTCTGCTTGACTTATTTCACTCAGCATAATCTCTTCCAGTCCTGTCCATGTTGCTACAAAAGTTGGGTATTCATCCTTTCTGATGGAGGCACAATACTCCATAGTGTATATGGACCACATCTTCCTTATCCATTCATCCATTGAAGGGCATCTTGGTTCTTTCCACAGTTTGGCAACTGTGGCCATTGCTGCTATAAACATTGGGGTACAGATGGCCCTTCTTTTCATGACATCTGTATCTTTGGGGTAAATACCCAGGAGTGCAATTGCAGGGTCATAGGGAAGTTCTATTTTTATTTCTTGAGGAATCTCCACACTGTTCTCCAAAGAGGCTGCACCAACTTGCATTCCCACCAACAGTGTAAGAGGGTTCTCCTTTCTCCACATCCTCTCCAACACATGTTGTTTCCTGTTTTGATAATTTTGGCCATTCTAACTGGTGTAAGGTGATATCTCAATGTGGTTTTAATTTGAATCTCCCTGATGGCTAGTGATGATGAACATTTTTTCATGTGTCTGATAGCCATTTGTATGTCTTGATTGGAGAAGTGTCTGTTCATATCTTCTGCCATTTTTTGATATGTTTGCCTGTTTTGTGTGTGTTGAGTTTGAGGAGTTCATTATAGATCCTGGATATCAACCTTTTGTCTGTACTGTCATTTGCAAATATCTTCTCCCATTCCCTGGGTTGCCTCTTAGTTTTGTTGACTGTTTCCTTTGCTGTGCAGAAGCTTTTGATTTTGATGAAATCCCAAAAGTTTATTTTCACTTTTGTTTCCTTTGCCTTTGGAGACATATCTTGAAAGAAGTTGCTGTGGCTGATATCGAAGAGAATACTGCCTATGTTCTCCTCTAGGATTCTGATGGATTCCTGTCTCACGTTGAGGTCTTTTATCCATTTTGAGTTTATCTTTGTGTACAGTGTAAGAGAATGGTCGAGTTCCAATGGCTTTTAATTATAAACCCTTCTGCCTGTTTTTTTTAACATGAACCTATATCATGTTTACAAGAATTTAAAATGTATGTAAGAAAAATAAAAGGTTTTGAAAACCTCTGTATGTTCAGTATATCAATTTAAGCCTCAAAAGCAAGGTGGACACCTAAGGCCAATGCATCAAAAATTCAGAATATTCCAATGCTGCAATAGAAAACACAGATGTTCCTGTTTAGGACTGTTATGACATAGTGATGTCTCTTTCTGTTCTGGCTAATAAAACCTGGCAGTTTGTCAACTGTTATCCTGTTAAAAGTGCTGGAGTGGAAGGATGAATTAATTGTGTTTTTCATAAAAGGCTCTCTAACAAAACCAGAAAGAGGCTTCCCTGGCAACTTTAGTGCACAGTCTTTCTGTTCTTTGGGCAATATAGGTGTTGGCAGTGGGCTACCACATGGCCTCTAAAATCCTTCACTTCACTATTATGGATGTAAACATCTACAGTATAGAATGTTCTGAAAAATTCTATGATTCTTTAATTTACTAGTACTCTTAGAAAATCTTTAGAACTATAGCAGAAAAAGGGCTTGATTTTCCAGAACATGGTGGCTTGGTGATATAGCATCAACTATTCAAGAGAACATAGTTTTTACAGGTCTAACAATTATTGACAATTTAAATTACTAAGGAAAACACACATACATACACACACACACACACACACACACACCAGAACAAACCTCTGCATTTTTTAGTTTTGTCCCAAAAGGAAATGATAATGACTAAGGCAACAGAAGTGTCAACAGTTTGTCAGGTTCCTGAGTAGCATTCTGAGACTGAGAGAGTTCATTTTATCCCATATTAGGAAGTTATTAAGTACTACTGTAGAACAGAATATAAATGTTTTTAAGCAAACATATAAATGATATCATTTAGAAGGTACATTTTTTCTAAATGTGGCCCACTGAGTCCCAAAGCATTGACCCCTTGTGAATGGCTGCTGCTTGCTTGCATGTGACATATACAAATGAGGCCTATGCAACTGAGTTAATATGGTAACTATTGGCTATAGATTAATTTATGAGATAACACAGCTATAAAAACACATGCTAACAACAGAGGTATAAGTCTCTACACATTCAATTCCTAATAGGAATAATTTAGGATAATCCTCAGTCTCCCCTTGTTTCTCTAATGAACATCATTTCTGCAAAGATGATTTCCAGAGAGCCTGGAGCATACTCTAGTACTCCTAACAGCCTCTAGATAGGCTCCCTCCTCTTCCAAATGAGCCTAACCTGCTGTATTCTTGTTGGACTTTTTCTTGGAACTTTTCACCAGTGCTAAGCTATGAAAAGCTAATAGTGGTTTAATAATAACTTATATTTGCCTATTATTTTTTTTAAGATTTTATTTATTTATTTGACAGAGATCACAAGTAGACAGAGAGGCAGGCAGAGAGAGAGGAGGAAGCAGGCTCCCCGTCGAGCAGGGAGCCCGATGTGGGGCTCGATCCCAGGACCCCGGGATCATGACTTGAGCTGAAGGCAGAGGCTTTAACCCAGTTTGTTTCATTTGATGTTCATGTCAAATTCAAGGCACATCTTCCATAGACACTTGCACACAAGCTTTACAGAGACTCCCATCACATCTCACTCTTCAATTCTGCCTTCCTACTTGTCCCTAGCTAATCAGTTCTTCCACTTGCAGCAGACATATCTACTCCCCCTTGTTAAGAACATTACTTTAGCAACTTTTACCCTTGTCTTCTGTATCAGTGTTTTTCTATCCATTCATTAGCATACACATGGGTTATTATTTTGCTCATTTAACAAAACCTTGTTGGAGAGTGCCTGAGTGGCTCAGTCTGTTAAGCTTCTAAGTCTTGGTCTGGGCTCAGGTAGCAACCTCACGGTCATAGGATCAAGTCCTGCAATGGGCTCTTGTGCAGCACGGGTCTACTTCAGACTCTCTCTCCTTCCCCCTCCTGCTCACTGTCTCTCTCAAATAAAGAAATAAAATCTTTTTCTAAAAAATCTTGTTTTTCATCTCTTCTTGCTTTAGCTGACACTCCATTTATTTCACCTTTTTTATTATATTTCCTCAAAAAAAGTTGCCTATCCTTACAATCTCAAATTCCTCTCCTCCAGCTCTCCCTTAAATTCACTCCAAAAAGTTGTTATATCAGACCTTCAAAATATGGAGGACACCAAAGAGCTCCACCTTGTTAATGTAATGGTTAATTCTCAGTTCTCATCATACTGGAAATATCAGTAGCTCTGTCATAGTTCATCACTCTATTTTCTTTGGTACCCTTTCTTCACTTGAATTTCAGGGTGCTCTAGGCTCCTAGCTTTCCTCTTACTTCATTATATAGTCCTTTTCAGTCTCCTTTGCTTTTTTTCTTCTGCTCTCCAACCTATAAACAATGGAGAACCCCACAGCTCAATTCTTCTTCCTCTCTTCTTCTCTAACTTTGTTCTCTCCCTGGTGATTTCACAATCCCCTGGATTTAAATATTATTCACATAGTAAATCACTCTCAAATTCATATCACAGCAAAGACCTCTCAGCTGAATGTCTGCTCATTTATCAAAGTCTGTATTTTCCACCCTTTTACAATTAGATGGTGCCATATGACTAGGTTTGGTCAGTGGGTTGTAGGAGAAAGTACATGGCACTTCTGGGCAGATATATTAAGAGCCAAGACAACTCTCTAGTTCTTCTCTTCCCCTGTTTCATGATCCTGGGAGCCATATGTTTCTAAATTCAGTTACAATAAAGCAGTCTTTCCATCACCTTTGGTCCCTTTGTCTGTGTGTGTAAAGCATGTTTTATGTATAAGATGAATGAGAAGTAAACTTTTGATACATTAAGTCACTGATATTTTGAGATTTAGTTTCAACAACAACATAATTTAGATTATCCTAAATTAGATGTCACATAGACATCTCAATCCTAACATTACCAAAATGAATTTCTGGCATTCCTCCTTCAAAATTTAGTCTACCTACAGGCTCCCTATATGAGTTGATGTTAACTCCACCCTCCCAGATGCTCAGGTCAAACTTTGAGCAACCTGACTACTCACTTCTCACATCCCATATCCAATCTATCAGGAAATGCTTTTGACTCTGCCTTCAAAAGATATCTACAGATCAGAGGCAAGATGGTAGAGGAGTAGTAGACATTAGGTCACAGGAGTTCCGCTAGATACTTATCAAACCATTCTGAACACCTACAAACTCAACAGAAGATTGAAGAGAAGAAGAGTAGCAATTCTAGGAAGAGAAAATTGACCACTTTCTGAAAGGTAGGGTGTGCGAGAAGTGAATCTGAAGCAACAGGAAGACAGAACAAAGGGGGAAGGACCAGCTCCCGGCAAGCGGCAGAGCAGTGGAGCACAAAACCAGAACTTTTAGAAGTCTGTTCCACTGAGAATATGGCTCCAGAGCTAAGTAGAGGTGGAGCCCTTGCAGGGACAGTGTGGTCTCAGGATCCACAGGGTCACTGAAATATCGGGTGTGTCTGAGCGTGGCAGAGCTCCTAGGTATCCGAGCAAGGAACCTGACTACAGAGATAGAGTCAAGGAGTGAGCTCTCAGCTCGGGATTACCTTAAACCATGATCTGAGGCACAGTCGGGCCACTGCTCTTTTTATTCTAAAAAATTTGGGGATACAATTTCTTCTAATAGGTCAAAATATGCCCTAAGTCTAGCACATGGCTTTGTTCTAGTCTCCAACATGAGCACATTCTCTCCCTCTTTTTTCTTCTTTCTTCTTTCTTTTTCCAACCAACTTATCTTATCAATTCCTTTTATAAATTTTCATCTTTATATTCACATTCCATCCCTTCATTGTATTTACCCTTATTTTTGTATATATATGTTTTTCATTCTTTAAAATGTTGGGAGGTAGTTTCTTCTAAGAGACCAAAATACACCCAAAATCAAGTGGGTGGCTCTGTTCTATTCACTAGTCATATATATATAGATACATATATATGTATGTATCTATATATATATTTTTTTAATTTATTTTTACTCCCCTCCTCTGTTCCCAGTTTGGGTTCCTTCTGATTTGGTTAGCATACATTTTTCTGAGGTCTTTACCACACTTTTAGTATTTCATTCTCTCATTCATATATTCTTATCTGGATAAAATGACAAGGTGGAAAAACAAACCACAAAAAAAAAAGAACAAGAAGCAGTACCTATGGTTAGGGACCTAATAAATACAGACATTGGTAATATGTCAGATCTAGAGTTCAGAATGATAATTCTCAGGTTGTTAGTTGGGGTCCAAAAAGGCATGGAAGATATTAGAGAAGCCTTGTCTGGAGAAATAAAATCCCTTTCTGGGGAAATAAAAGAACTAAAATCTAACCAAGCTGAAATCAAAAAAGGTATTAATGAGGTGCAATCAAGAATGGATAAATGAGGCAGAAGAGAGAATTAGTAATATGGAAGAAGATCAAATGACAGGGAATAAATAAGCTGAGCAAAAGAGACACAAACTACTAGACCATGAAGGGAGGATTTGAGAGATAAGTGATACCATAAGACAAATCAATATTGGAATAATTGAGATTCCAGTAGAAGAGGAGAGAGAGAGAGGAGCAGATGGTATATTGGAGCAAATTGTAATAGAGAATTTCCCTAACATGGCAAAAAGAACAAGCATCAAAATCCAGGAAGCACAGAGAAACCCCCACAAAATCAATAAAAATGGGTCCACATGCCATCATCTAACAGTAAAACTTACAAGTCTTAGTGATAAAGAGAAAATCCTGAAAGCAGCTTGGGACAAGAAGTCTGTAACATACAATGGTAGAAATATTAAATTGGCAGCAAACGTACCCACAGAGACCTAGCAGGCCAGAAAGAACTGGCATGAGATATTCAGGGCACTAATGAGAAAAATATGCCACCAAGAATACTATATCCAGCCAGGCTATCATTGAAAATAGAAGGAAAGATAAAATACTTACACAACAAACAAAAATTAAAAGAATTTTCAAACACCAAACCAGCCCTACAGGAAATATTGAAAGGGGTCCTCTAACCTAAGAGAGAGCCAAAAATGAATAGACCAGATAGGAGCAGAGACAATATACAGTAACAGCCACCTTACAGGCAATAAAATGGCACTAAACCCATAACTTTCAATAATTACCCTGAATGTAAATGGACTAAATGCCCCAATCAAAAGACAGAGGGTATGAGAATGGATAGAAAAACAAAACTCATCTTTATGCTGTCTACAGGAAACTCATTTTAGACCCAAAGACACCTCCAGAAAAGTGAAGGGGTGGAAAACAATTTACCGTGCTAATGGACATCAAAAGAAAAGCTGGGGTGGCAAACCTTATATCAGATAAGGTAGATTTTAAGCCAAAGACTATAATAAGAGATGAGAAAGGACACTACCATCATACTCAAAGCATTGTACAACAAGAAGATCTAACAATTTTAAATATCTATGCCCCAACATGGAAGCAGACAACTATATAAACCAAATAATTGCAAAATCAAAGAAACACATTGACAATAATACAATAATAATAAGACACTTTAACACCAAGGAAATAAAGGTCTTAAATGACACACTGGATCAGATGGACATCACAGATATATTCAGAACATTCTATCCCAAAGCAACAGAATACACATTCTTCTCTAGTGCACATGGAATATCCTCCAGAACAGATCACATCCTGGGTCACAAATCAGGTCTCAACTGGTACCAGAAGATTGGAATCGTTTCCTGCATATTTTCAGACCACAATGCTCTGAAGCTAGAACTCAATCACAAGAGGAAAGTTGGGAAGAACTCAAATACATAGAGGCTAAAGAGCATCCCAATAAAGAATGAATGGGTCAACTAGGAAATTAAAGAAGAATTGAAAAAACCCATGGAAAGAAATGAAAATGAAAACACAACTGTTCAAAATCTTTGGGACACAACAAAGGCAGTCCTGAGAGGAAAGTATACAATAATAAAAGCCTTTCTAAAGAAACAAGAAAGGTCTCAAGTATACAACCTAACCCTACGCCTAAAGGATCTGGAGAAAGAACAGCAAAGAAAGCCTAAACTCAGCAGGAGAAGAGAAATCATAAAGACCAAAGCAGAAATCAAACAGAAACCAAAAGAACACTAGAACAAATCAACAAAACTAGGAGCTAGTTCTTTGAAAGAATTAATAAGATTGATAAACCCCTGGCCAGACTTGTGAAAAAGAAAAGAGAAAGGACCCAAATAAATAAAATCATGAATGAAAGAGGAGAGATCACAACCAACACCAAAGAAATAAAAATAATTATAAAAACACATTATGAGCAACTCTACACCAGCAAATTTGACAATCTGGAAGGCATTCCTAGAGACATATAAAGTACCACAACTGAACCAGGAAGAAATAGAAAACGTGAACAGACCCATAACCAGTAAGGAGATTGAAACAGTCATCAAAAATCTCCCAACAAACAAGAGCCCAGGGCCAGACAGCTTCTCAGGGGAATTCCACCAAACATTTAAATAAGAATCAATACCTATTTTTCTGAAATTGTTCCCAAAAAATAGAAATGGAAGGGAAACTTTCAAACTCATTTTATGAGGCCAGCATTACTTTGATCTCCAAACATGACAAAGACCCCATCAAAAAAGAGAATTACAGACCAATATCCTTGCTGAACACAGATGCAAAAATTCTCACCAAAATACTAGTCAATAGGATTAAAAGGATTATGCTCACCAAAATACTAGCCAATAGTATTAAAAGGATTATTCACCATGACCAAATGGGATTTATTCCCAGTCTTGCCAGGTTGGTTCAACATCTGCAAATCAATCAGTGTGATACAAGACATTAACAAAAGAAAGAACAAGAATCATATGATAGTCTCAATACATGCTGAAAAAGCATTTGACAAGGTACAGCATCCATTCTTGATCAAAACTCTTCACAGTGTAGGGATAGAAGGTACATTCCTCAATATCATCAAAGCCATCTATGAAAAACCCACAGCGAATATCATTCTCAATGGGGAAAAACTGAGAGCTTTTCCGCTAAGATCAGGAATACAGCAGGGATGTCCACTATCACCACTGCTATTCAACATAGTACTAGAAGTCCTAACCCCAGCAGTCAGACAACAAAAAGAAATAAAAGGCATCCAAATCAGCAAAGAAGAAGTCAAATGCTCACTCTTTGCAGATGATATGATACTTTATGTAGAAAACCCAAAACACTCTAAAACTTCTACAACTCATACAAGAATTCAGTAAAGTGTCAGGATATAAAATCAATGCACAGAAATCAGTTGCATGTCTATACACCAACAGCAGGAGAGAGGAAAGCGAAATGAAGGAGTCAATCCCATTTACAACTGCACCCAAAACCATAAGACACCTAGGAATAAACATAACCAAAGTGGCAAAGAATCTGTACTCAGAAAACTATAAAGTACTCATGAAAGAAATTGAGGAAGACACAAAGAAATGGAAAAGTGTTCCATGCTCCTGGATTGGAAGAACAAATATTGTGAAAATGTCTATGCTACCTAAAGCAATCTATACATTTAATGCAATCCCTATCAAAATACCATCAACTTTTTTTCAGAGAAATAAAACAAATAATCCTAAAATTTATATGGAACCAGATAAGACCCCAAATAGCCTGAGGAATGTTGAAAAGGAAAGCCAAAGTTGGTGGCATCACAATTCCAGACTTCAAGTTCTATTACAAAGCTGTCATCATCAAAACAGTATGGTATTGGCACAAAAAC
The DNA here is from genome assembly GCF_964662115.1 of Mustela nivalis. NCBI lineage: Eukaryota > Metazoa > Chordata > Mammalia > Carnivora > Mustelidae > Mustela > Mustela nivalis. Next base: position 32,326,608 of record NC_139031.1, on the reverse strand, counting down.
AGACACACAGGTCAATGGAACAGAATAGAGAGCCCAGAAATAGACCCTTTACTCTATGGTCAACTAATCTTCAACAAAGCAGGAAAGAATGTCCAATGGAAAAAAGACAGTCTCTTCAACAAATGGTGTTGGGAAAATTGGACAGCCACATGCAGAAAAATGAAACTGGACCATTTCCTTACACTGCACACACAAATAGACTCAAAATGGATGAAAGACCTCAATGTGAGACAGGAATCCATCAAAATCCTTGAGGAGAACACAGGCAGCAACCTCTTTGACCACAGCCACAGCAACTTCTTCCTAGAAACATTGCCAAAGGTAAGGAAAGCAAGGGCTAAAATGAACTATTGGGACTTCCTCAAGATCAAAAGCTTTTGCACAGCAAAGGAAATAGTCAACAAAACCAAAAGACAACTGACAGAATGGGAGAAGATATTTGCAAATAACATATCAGATAAAGGGCTAGTATCCAAAATCTGTAAAGAACTTACCAAACTCAATACCCAAAGAACAAATAATCCAATCAAGGAATGGGCAGAGGACATGAACAGACATTTCTGCTAAGAAGACATCCAGATGGCCAACAGACACATGAGAAAGTGATCCATATCACTCGGTATCAGGGAAATACAAATCAAAACCACAATGAGATACCACCTCACACAAGTCAGAATGGCTAAAATTAACAAGTCAGGAAAGGACAGATGTTGGAGAAGATGCAGAGGAAGGGGAACCCTCCTACACTGTTGGTCGGAATGCAAGCTGGTGCAGCCACTCTAGAAAACAGCATGGAGGTTCCTCAAAAAAGTTGAAAATAGAGCAACCCAAGACTCCGCAATCACACTACTGGGTATTTACCTTAAATATACAAATGTAATGATCCAAAGGGGCACATGCTCCTGAATGTATATAGCAGCAATGTCCACAATAGCCCAATTATTCAAAGAACCTAGATGTCCATCAACAGATGAATGGATAAAGAAGATGTGGTATGTATATACAATCGAATACTATGCAGCCATCAAAAGAAATGAAATCTTGCCATTTGCAATGATGTGGATGGAACTAGAGGGTGTTACACTGAGTGAAATAAGTCAGAGAAAGACAATTATCATATTATCTCCCTGATATGAGGAATTTGAGAGGGAGAATGGGGGGTTTGGGGGGAAGAGAAGGAAAAAATAAAACAGATGGGATTGGAAGGGAGACAAACCATAAGAGACTTAATCTCACGAAACAAACTGAGGATTGCTGCAGGGAGAGGAGGTATGGAGAGCGTGGCTCTGTTAGGAACATTGGGGAGGGTATATAATACAGTGAGTGCTGTGAAGTGTGTAAGCCTGATGATTCACAGACCTGTAGCCCTGGGGCAAATAATACATTAAATGTTAATAAAAATAATTTTTAAAAAGATATCTACAAATCAAGCACTTCACCCCACCTCCAGGCCTAGCAGCCTGGTCCATTGGCCAACATCGTCTTTCTCAGAGCTCTACAGCCTCCCAAAGGTCTCCTTTCTCCCACTCTTTTCTCTTGAATATATTCTCAAAATAATAGTTAGAGTGGTACTTTTAATACCCAATTCAAATCATATCACTCCTAATCAAACCCTCATAATTTTTCTCATCTCCCCCAGAATCAAAGCAAACTGCTTACTATGGCTTACAAAACTTTACATGATCAACTTGTACTCCTGTCCTCCTTATCTCTCTGATTTCTACTACTTTTCTGCTCACTCCATTTTAGTCACACTGGCCTCCTTTCTGACTGCCAACTCACCAAACATGCCTTGGGCCTTTGCCCTAGTGAATCTCTAAGGCTGGAATGTTCCTTGGTGTCTGTTTCCTTTATATATCTTGAGTCTTTTCTCAGACGCCACCTTCTCAATGCAGTCTACCCTGACAATTCTTTTTTTTTTTTTTTTTTAAGATTTTAAGATTTTATTTATTTATTTATTTGACAGAGAAAGAGAGGGATCACAAATAGGCAGAGAGGCAGGTGGGGATGGGGTGGGGAAGCTGGCTCCCTGCTGAGCAGAGAGCCTGGTACAGGTCTGGATCCCAGGACCCTGAGATCATGACCTGAGACCAAGGCAGAGGCTTAACCCACTGAGCCACCCAGGTGCCCAACAATTCTATTTTAAATAGCAGTGAGCCCATCCCTCCCACCAGAAACTTTCTGCCTTTAACCTGCTTTATTTATTTCCACATCACTTCCCATCTTCTAATTTGCTATATGGTTTATTGATTTATTGTGGTTATTGTGGATCTTCCTACTTATTTCTGTCTCTTCTGCCATGTAACATAAATATCTAGAATAGTCATTATGTCCCATAAGAGGAACTTAAGAAATTTTTATTGTACTATCTAAGGTAGGTGAGGCAGACATGTTTTTACTTGTCATAGGTAAAAATGCAGGCTCAGAGACAGCATAGACTTGTCCCAAATCATCTAATTAATAAGTGTATCCAAAAAAAAAGAAAAGAAAAGATGAAAAAGCACAATTTCCCAAATATGACAGAAGTGTCTCTGTTCTCTACAGTCACCAGATATTTCAAACCTTGTAGTTTCATCCTGATGTTGGATAAAAACCTACTTAAATTGTTTGCTCATACTCTGAATTAATTTGCCAGAATGATACATGTTAGGGGCTCCATTTTTACTGGTTTTAACAACCAAATTTTTCAAAGAGGATTTTGATGTAGATAGAAAAATTTTCAAAGTAAATTTAATATAGGAATATATCTTAAATGAATTTGCATATTTATTTTTTTTGTACCATGATACAAATTGCTTTTTTTTCTTTTTTGGAAAGCTATAATTTGCTCATGATCTAACTTTCTATTCATCAAAGTTTCCACAAGGAATGGAAATAATAAACAAGTTGGCATTAGTCATTAGTGATCTGTGCTCATAAGCCACATGTGAAGATCAAGCATTTGCTAACATCCTGCTTTTATGATGCCTTTCTTATATCCAAGATTAAAGTAAAAAACAAATGAAATTTTTAAATATGTTGACCATATGCAAAACGTACGTCAGATTGCTCATTAAAATTTTTCACCACCCGTATTTAAAACCTTGATTTAATTTACTTCATACAGTTATTGTAAAACAAAATAAAAAATAAGAAAAAAACAAAATATTTTCTTTCATTAAAAATTAAGTGGATAATGGCAAAAAATAAAAAATAATAGCATACCAAAACCAAATACCTGAAGTCTAAGGGGATAGGAAAGCCAAAAGATATATTGGCCTTGTTGGCAGGACATGAGTATTACCTCATAAAACTTCAGCAAAAAAATATTTAAGAAGAAACAAGTACCAAAGTCTAATTAATACAAATATAAGAAGCTGTTTTTTATATTCTTACACTTGTATTTCTATGAAACTCTGTATTTGGGGAGCAGGGAAGAAGATAAAAGCCAGAGTTTCCAAAGCTGGCTTTGTATAAGGTTCGTGTTGTAATAGTTCCGTGTCTATACTCATAATTTTAGTCTTGATATAATTTGATTCATATTTATTATGTCACATCTTTGAGCCAGACTCCATATGAGGGATTATTATGTTCTTGCCTCAAAAACTTCAACATTCAATACTAACTGCAAAGCAAGGCAATATGAGTTTAAAGGGGCTCTCAGAACATAAGAAAAGAATGGATAATTTCTGACTTTAGAACTAGGGTAAAGAATTAGGAATGAAGAGACATGTACGCTAAAATGTTCAATTTCAATCATTGGCATTTCACCAAATGCAGCCTAATTTTCCATACGAATAGGATTAAGATGAGTTTTCCATTAGGGTCATGGGCCTTTACGCCTCCCACAAATTGAAATAGATTTAGAGCCAAATAAATGTGAATAACTTGACAATTTTTTAAATTGAGTATGTAACTATTGGCCCACCCAATACCAGGAATAAGACAGTTCCCATCATCCTGGCTGTGCTATAATCAAGTATTTAATTCTTTGTTATTCTAGTTAGGGAAATGTTGACTATGGTTATTGCACAGAAGTTGTGATAATTTTTCACCTTGCTAAGTTATGTGGAATTCATTTTTAACTCAAATCCTTTCTGGACATTTCTTTAACTGGGAACAGATCTTGAAGTTCAAGAACTGCATTAATGTGTTCATGTGCTAAAAACAAAAAAACAGGAGACATTAAGTAATTTTAAGCAGAAAAGGGTAATTTATTTTTCAGAGAGGTTAAGCTAGTAGCAATGTAAAAGACATGCTGGTAATGGCAATAGTAGCCAGTTAGAGTATGTTTTCTCTTGATAAGCCAAGAGAGATATGGTGAGCATCTAGGAAATGATAGGATACAGAAAAGGCGGTGGCACTGATTAATTTTTAAGATATGGAGTTCACAATATTTGATTATGGATCAAAGATAGATAATAACAGAGGAAGAACCATGTTTTTCTGATTTGGATGATAAAATGTACAGAATTGTCAATAGCAGAAAATACTAGAGAAGATGATTGGGTATGAGGAAAGAGAGGAATACAGTGAAGGCATTTGTGTAACAGTCCAAGTTAAAATATCCTGTATGAAAAGAAAAGAAAATATCTGGTACTTTATATAAATGTTACTATGTATAATATATCTAAAGAAATCACAGTTCAAAGTTACAGAGAATGATTTATGTGAAGATCTTTATTCTTACTATAAACTTAGAGTAAATACATTGATATAAACTGTGGATATAATGAAATAAATACAATAAAGCTATCACATTATGACCAAGTGTGGTTTATTCCAGGAATGCAAGGTTGACTCAAAATTCAAAGGTCAAGGGTGCCTGGGTGGCTCAGTTCGTTAAGTGTCCAACTCTTGGTTTCTGCTGAAGTCATGGTCTCAGGGTTATGAGATGGAGCCCCATGTGGGCTCCATGCTAGGTGTGCAGCCAGCTTTAAGTACCTCTCTCTCTCCCACTCTCCCTCTACCCTTCCCACCCCTCCCTCTTGCGCATGTGTACATGTGTGCATGCATGCCTGTGCGCGCTCTCTTTCTCTCTCAAAAAAAAAAAAGATCAGGGACGCCTGGGTGGCTCAGTGGGTTAAAGCCTCTGCCTTCGGCTCAGGTCATGATCCCAGTGGCCTGGGATCGAGCCCCGAATCGGGCTGTCTGCTCTGCAGAGAGCCTGCTTCCTCCTCTCTCTCTCTGCCTGCCTCTCTGCCTACTTGTGATCTCTGTCAAATAAATAAAAATAAAATCTTTAAAAAAAAATTAAAAAAAATAAAAATAAAAATAAAAATATCAAAGGTTAATGGAAAATAACCACACTAATAGAATAAAGAAAAACCAAAGGATTCTTTCTTTTTTTTTTTTTTAAAGATTTTATTTATTTATTTGACAGAGAGAGATCACAAGTAGGCAGAGAGGCAGGCAGAGAGAGAGAGAGAGAGGAGGAAGCAGGCTCCCTGCTGAGCAGAGAGCCCGATGCGGGACTCGATCCCAGGACCCTGAGATCATGACCTGAGCCGAAGGCAGCGGCTTAACCCACTGAGCCACCCAGGCGCCCAAGGATTCTTTCAATAGATGAAGAAAAAATGTTTGACAAAAATTAAATGTGATTCATGATAAAAACACTCAGCAAACTAGGAATAGAAGGGAATTTCCTCAATTTAATAAAGTGCATCTAAGGAAAACCCACAGCTAACATTATAGTTAATAGTAAAATATTGAATAGCTCCCTTTAAGATAGAGAACATGGCAAAGATGACCACTTTCACCACTTCTATTAACACAGTACTGCAAGTACTAAATGGCAATAAAACAAAATAAAAATAAAAGATATACAGATTGTAAAGAAAGGACTAGACTGTTGTTATTTGCAGATGTCATGTTTGAGTACATAAAATATCCTAAAGGAATCAATAAAACAATTCTAGAAGTAAAGCTCTATTTATCAAAGTCTTAGAATCCAAGGTCAATTAAGAAAATTAATTGTATTTCTATAGACAAATAATTGGAAAATAAAAGTTTTAACATTACCATGTGTAAGCATCAAGAACATTAAAATATTAGGAATTAATTTAACAAAAGATGTGCTATATATTCGAAACTGCAAAATACTGATGAGAACATATAAAGACCTAAGTAAGTGGAAAGATATGTCATTTGTCTTGTTTGGAAGACTACATTATTAAGATACTCATTCTCCATAAGTTGATCTATAAGTTCAACACAGTTGCATTCAAGTCCCAGAGGATTTTTAACAGAAACTGACAAGCTGATCCTAATATGCAAACACTTAGACTCTAATATACATACATATTTATACATATATATGTACAAAGGATGAGAATGGAGCAAAATTTTTTGAGAATAAAGTTAAAAGACTTATATAAACTTATTCCAAGACTTAAAGCTACATTTCTCAAGAGAGTGAAGAGTGAAAATATACTATATATGACAACACCCTCATATTATTATGGATATTTAAATTATTTTAAATAGGTCTTGATTTTCTTTTTTGTTTTTAGAGAGGGAGGAAGAGTGAAGGGAGAGGGAGAGAGAGAATTTTAAGCAGGCTCCACACCCAGCAAAGAGCCCAACATGGGGCTTGATCTCACAACCCTGAGATCATGATCTGAGCCAAGAGTCAGACGCTTAACCAACTGAGCCACCCCAGGGGCCCCAACAGCTCTTGATTTTCATTGCAATGAGGAACACTGTGGAGATGTGTAGATTTAAACATTCTTTTTACTTATGTAACACAGAAGATTTTCCTCACGCCCTCCTCTTCAATACGTAACAAAATTTGATGAGAAAATCTTCAGATGGTAATGTACATTTTAGTGAATAGTTCAGACAGAAAATACACAGCAATTCAAATATTACTTGTTAGTCATATCTCTTTTCCATGCTCTTCAACTGTCAGCAGCTAGCACTTCTCCCAGCCTCAGTTCCCCACTCTCCCAGTCACTTGTCTGCCCTCTCTCTCCATTCATTCCTCCCACCAGTCTACCACCTCCCTGCTATTTTCTTTTATTTCAGTAATTTTCTCTCTCTCAGCATCTCCCATACAGAACAATTTTACTCCCACTAACCCACAACCTTGAATTTGAACAACTCACCCTCTACTTAATACTGCATATTACTGCATCTTTCACTGACTCATACTTTTGAACTTGGAGTGTTTTCCTTCTAATGAAGAAGCCACAAAGAATGTATGGAGATGTATGGAACTGTCATTTCCTCCTTTCTTCCACTCCCTCCTCCTTCCCTCCCTCTTCTCCTCAAAAAGTAATACAATACAAAAGAAATAAAAGATGTGCTATGTACCTTCACAGGAGATGAGACATACCTATGTAAGTCTAAAGAACTCTGTATTAATTTGTGTACAAAAGACATCTAAAGTAGAAAAAAATGTACTAATTAAGATCTGGTTTTCATTGTGCTATGAAAAATAGCAACTTGTTAATTAAGACCTTGTGTTTTACAGTATAATTTTTTTACAGAAGTATTGATTGGGGCACCTGGGAGGCTCAGTCAGTTAAGCATCTGACTCTTGATTTTGGCTCAGGTCATGATTTCAGGGTTGTGGAATCAAGCCTGGTGTGGGGTTCCCCACACTTAGCAGGGAGTCAGCTTGAGATTCTCTCCCTCTACACTTCCCCGCTCATGCTCCCTCTGTCTCTCTAATAAATAAATAAGTCTTTTTAAAAAATTATTGACTGAGGATGAGTCTCTGATAAGCAAATCAAGTATACAATTCAAGGATGGCTATTTAATTTAAGGGCATTTTTCTTATCATCATAGTTAAATGCCTATAAGCAGGACTCGTAAGACATCAGGTCAAACCAACAAATAACTCTAGTTTGCTACAAAAGAACCCACAGGCACTAAATAATGATTTTTCTAAAAGTGTTATTTTATGTATACCTTATAACTGCCTATAAAAATAACTAAAGCAAATAAAACATAACAAATTACAAAATAGATAATAAGGATAGAGGAAACACCAACTATGGGTTAGAAATACTTCTGTGGAGTAGATGGATCTAGGAAGATATTCAAAGGAAACTCTATTAGTCTGGAAGGACCACCATAGCAAAATAACACAGACTGGGTGGCTTAAACAGAATTTATTTTCTCCCAGATCTGAGGTCTGAAAGTCAAAGATCAAAGTCCTGGCAGGGTTATCCTCTCCTGAGGCCTCCCTTCCTTGGATGGCAGGTGGCTGGCTTCCTACTGTATCCTCACATGACTTTTTCTCCATGCACGTGCATTCTCACTGTCTCTTCCCTTCTTATAAGCACACCAGTCCTACTGAATTAGGGCCCCACTCTTACAACTTCATTTAACATTAATCAGTTCTTTCAAGGTCCTATCTCCAAAAATAATCAACTGGAAGATCAGGGCTTTGACCCAAACTGTATATTTTGGGAGGAGACAATTTAGTCCATGATATGAATAATAGACATAAAGATTGTGGTAAAAATAATACAGGTGAATGTATATTATTAAGTATATTATTATATTTTTCTTAAGAAACAGAAACACATTGAGATACACTAACATCATGACAATTTCCCTGACCATCTTTATTTGCTGAAAATCAAAAGGACATTCCAGATAAGTGAGTAATATAAGCAATGACACAGAAATGGGAACAGGAAAAACAAGCCTGGGAAAGGTGAAAACCCCCATCTAGGCAGATATAAGGCAGAATGGACAAGGACAGAGTAAGAAAAAGCAGGAAGAAAGGACTCTATTTTAAAATTAAATACCAAATAAAATAAAATAAAATTCAGTATCAATTTAAAAAATTTTCAGTTAAAAATCAAGACTTTGCCACTTGCTAGTTTTATGGTGTCGGGTAGTAATTTCATCTTCCCTGCCCTCAGATATTGGAAAAATTTCTAGGTGTTTACCATTCTAAAATTTTATTATTTATTCTATTATATCTATGCTTATGTTCATATATCATTTTTATTTCATTCTTTGAAGATTTTATTTATTTATTTGAGAGACAGAATGAGTGAGAGGGAAGAGGAGAGAGACTCTTAAACAGACTCTGCCCTGAGCACAGGGCCCAACTCGGGGCTCAATCCCATACCTCAAGATCATGACCTGAGCAGAAAACAAGAGTCAGATGCTCACCAACAGAGCCACCCAAGTGCCCCTGGTTTGTTTTTGTTTTGTTTTGTTTTGTTTTGTTTTTCACAGAATAATTAAGTTACAGTAGATACTTAAGTTACCACACCCTACAAGAGACTGGACTTGTTTCTAAGATGAGCAAGAATGATAATGCTAAAATAATTCAAAGATACCTTCACTTTGAACTAGAAACAAGCACTAATATCATATATAGGATCAAAGATACAAATTAGCAAATGGATGCAATTATTTTCTTGCTATAGTTACATATTGTTGTATTCTGTTTCTTGCAGTAAACAAGCTTACTGCAGGACTTATAGGACACAGGACTCCTCAAAGTGTGTCCACTCTTCAGCCAAATAGAATTAATTTCCTTTTTGTTCTAGTGATGACACATTTTTAATCAACTTTATTGAGGTATAATTTACATATGTAAAACACATCCATTTTAGGTATACATTTCAATGAGTTTTTACAAGTATATATATCATATAACCACAGCAGTCAGAATATAGTATATGTCCATGGCCTCTAAAAGTACCTAGTGTCCCTTCTAAGTCAATAAATAGCCAAGCCCCATGTGCCTTGTTCCCTGGTAACCACTGATCTTTATTCTGTCATTCTAAATAAATGTTGTCTTCTCCATAGTTTCATATAAATGGAATCACACACTATATACTCTTGGGAATCTGGTTCCTTGTACTCACTGTAATAGTTTTGAGTTTCATCCGTGTTGCTGCATGCACCAGTATTTCATTCCTTTTTACTTGTAAGTAACATTCTATGCTATAAATGTACCATCGTCTGTATTATCCATCATCTCTTGATAAACACCTGGGTTATTTTCATTTTCTGGCTGCTATAAATAAAGTTGCAATGAAGATTCGTGTATAAGTCTATGTGAACTTAACTTTTCATTTCTCTTAGATAAAAATGGGGTGGGGGATTTCTAAATCACATGGTAGTTTTACATTTAATTTTATTTTTAAAGATTTACTTATTTATTTTAGAAAGAGAGTGTGCTCATGCATGCTGTGGAGGAGGGGCAGAGGGAAAGGGAAAGAAGAATAAATATTCCCCACTGAGTATGGAGCCAGATGGGGGTCTCCATCTCATGATCCAGAAATCATGACCTGAACTGAAATCAATAGACGCATAACTGATTGAGTCACCCAGGTGCTCCAATATATGTTTAACTTTAAAAGAAACTCTCTACTGTGAAATGTGTAAACCTGGCGAATCACAGACATGTACCCCTGGGGATAAAAATACGTTATATGTTTATTAAAAATAAATAAATTAAAAAAAAATAAAAGAAACTCTCAAGCTATACCATTTATAGTGTCAAAATCAGTGTATAATGTTTCTAATTGTTCTACATCCTGGCCAGTACTTGGTATGGCCAGTCTTTTTAAAATTAGACAATGTTGGGAGGGGGGGAGGCCTGAATGGCTCAGTTCATTAATCATCTGCCTTTGGCTTAGGTCATGATCTCAGTCAGGATCCTGGGATTGAGTGCCAAGTAGAGCTCCTTGCTCAGTGGGGAGTCTGCTTCTCCCTCTCCCTGCTCCCACTTGTACTCTCTCTCTTTCTACCTCTTGATCACTCTCTCTCACTAAAATCTTTTTTAAAAGGAATAAAATAAAATTAGATAATCAGTATTTTTTTAAGATTTATTTATGTATTTGAGATAGAGAGAAAGCGTGAGCAGGAGGGGCAGAGGAACAGGGAAAGAACCTCAAGCAGACTGCACTGAGCTCAGAGCCTGACACAGGGCTCAATCTCATGAGTCTTGAGATCATGATCTAAGCCAAAACCAAGAGTCAGACATTTAACTCACTGAACCACCCAGACACTCCACAGTGGTTTTAATTCACATTTCCCTAATGACTAATAATATTGAGCATATTTTTAAGCTTATGTCATTTATGTATCTTCTTTTACTTCTCCCTCCTCTCCCTTGTGCTGTTATTATACATTTTATTTTTACGTATGTTATAAACTCTCAAAATACATTGCACTATTTTTACTTTAAGCAATTACATACTTTTTAAAAGTACTAAAAATTAAAGGTAATGGTCTTTATATTTAACTATATATTTAGCATTACCAGTGCTTTTCATTCCTTTGTATTGCTTCACACTTCCATCTGGTTTCATCTCCACCTAAAGAACTTCAACTTTTCTTACAGTTCAGTCTTTTTTAAACCAATTTTTTCTTTTTTTTTTTTTTCCTGAAAAAATGTCTTCATTTAGCTTTTTTGGGAGGGGAGAGCAATGCTGCTGTTCATTGACTTTTAGATTGATAGCTTCTTTTTCTTTTCAGTACTTTAAAAACATCATTCCATTGTCTGCTTATATTATGAGATAATAAATCTGCTATAATTTTTACCTTTGTTTCTCTGTAAATCATGTGCCTTTTTCCTTTCTTTTAAAATATTCTTTTTCAGTGGTTTTCACAAATTTGATTAGAGTATGCTTTGATGCAACTGTGTTAGCATGTGTGTGTTCACCCTGCTTTGGGCCCATTGTGCTGTAGGGATCTGTGGGTTTATAACTTTCATCAAACATGGAAAACTGAGGGCCATCATTTCTTTTTTTCACACATAGTATTTTTATTCCTATAAATTCTATTTGGTCTATTTTAATAGTTTACATTTCTCTCCCTATTATGTTCATGTTGTTAACATCTTTGCTAATTCACACAATTCTGTTACTTCTGTGCTTTTTCTGTTGACTAATTTGTTTCTTGGCTATGGGTTACATTTTCCTTCTTCTTATCTTGTTTATTAATTTTTTGTTGGATGCTGGGTGTTGTGAATGTTATGTTCTTAAGGGTTTGGATGTGTTTGCTTTCTTTATAGTGTTAAATAACTTACAGATCCATTTTTATCACTTTGAACCCTATTTTTACATTTTGCTAGGGTGGGTCTACAATAGCCTTCACTCCAGTGTTAGTCCTCTGAGTCAGGACTCCTGGGATCTCCATCAAATTTCCCAGATGACCAACAAGGAATCTCCATTGTGGATGATTAGCATTCAAGTATCTTCCTGCCCTGTGTGGCCTTTGGGAATATTTGCATTTACAGTTCCATGGTGATTCTTTGTCCATCTTTGTGAAGCTTTATTCTACACAGGGGGAGCCCAGTATTAAAAAAAATACCAGAGAGATGCTATGCAGATTTATGGAGCTCCTTTAGTATAGAGTATCCCCCTTCCTAAAATTCCACCCTTTACTTCCAGCTGCTCCAGGCTCCCCAGACTTGGATCTTCATCTTCGCAAGTCAGTGGGCCTCCAGAATTTCTTGGGATTTTCCTTTGTGTGTCCAGGGTTAGAAATCAACTCTAGGCAGAAAGCCAGGAAGATTGCAGGGTTCATAGTTACTTTCTTTCTCACAAGGATCACAGTCTCATGCTGCTTATTCCCCAATCACTAAAAACATCTATTTCATTCTTTTGTTCAGTTGTCTAATTGTTTATTATGGGAAATTAAAGCTGGTCTTTGACAATGTTTTTTAACAGAGTGCTGGCACAAGATTTATTCCTGGGTGGGACCATACAATGAGTATAGTCATTATATAATGATTTAGTCCACAGACTAAATGGAGTTTATATGGCAACTTCTTTTAGAAATTGCTACCTGAAGCAATGTGTTGTAATTCAATGTTTCAACAAAGACATTCACCATCATGTTAGAACTGGTTGTGGACAGTCACCTCTGTCCTGACTCAAAGAGTCAGCTCAAAAGCCCCATACATCCCAGGCAACAAATAGAACAATTTAAAATTAATCTAATTAGTTTAAAAGTCATTTTATAATACATGCATTATTCTAAAGAAATTAATAACATATAGGTTTTAAACATACACATAAAGTTCTTATTAATATTAAACAAATTATCATTTTGTTTCACCAGGATGCATCTATACATACATACATACCCAAATTGAATGTTAACCTATTCAAAGTGTTCTCCAATTATTTCTAATGCTCCCAAATGGTTACCACTCATATTTCCATTTGAACAATCTTCTTTAGCTATAGTCACCTAATGCCACCCAATATCCTCTCTCCCCCATTTCACTGAGTCTCACTGAAGAAACCTATAATTGTCCCCACTGATGGTGCCCACCAACCCAAAATCTATGTCAAGTGTGTTGAATCCTGAAGCTGTTAAAGCCATTAAACTTAAGGATATCAAAGCAAGACTGCAATCCATAAAGAATCAAGAAGAATGGGTCCTAAAGTTGCTCCAGTAGTTACAGAATTTTACAAGGTCTTTTAAGAAAATAGTTCTTCCAACTTCTAGCCTTTCCCTTCTAATCCAAAGGCCCCACTCCAGTCCAAAAAGCCAGGCTAGGAACATATGCCATGCCATCCTTTCCATTCTCTAGCTTGCCCCATTCCCTATGATACCTTCCTAAAATGAAACTCAGAGTCTGGCAGCAAAAAAGAAGCTTCATGCATACAACAGATTATAGACACACTGATGTGTGTGCACGTGTGTGTGTGTGTGTGTGTGTGTGTGTGTGTGTGTGTTGAATGGGAAGTGGGAGGGGAGCTATTGATGTTTTATATTCCAAAATACTTGCATCCCAATCCAAAAACAGTGAAAACCACCCTTTTATAGGGCATTAAACACTCAATGAAATTTCAGAGGGCATCAAAATGGTGCCTATATATTTTACATTTCATAATGTATTTCCTCTTTTAAATCCCTTTAAAATTTCCTCTTTTAAATCCCTTTAAAATTTTCAAAACTCCAAGGGTTCTAAAATATCCTAAAACGATTACCATTTTAATCATTAGAGTTAGCAATTTAGATGTTTATTTAATATTTTAATACAGTAATTATAATGAGTTACAGAACGCATAAGTTTAGAAATCAACAAAAATGTAGAAAATATGTTAGAATATGTTAGGTATGTGTTAAATATGTTAAATGTTATCCACTTTATGTGTTAAATATGTTAAATACTTCTCTACTTTAATTATTGGCATTATAGACAGCAAATTCTAATGTTTATAATTAAGGTACATAAATACCAAAATCTACAATGCTATGTAAAATATGAAAAACATATAATATCTTTTTTGCAAAGCACTTACACTGCTTACAAAAAATTTACAATCCCTAAGAAGATTCTTTTTTTTTTAAATATTTTTATTTATTTGACAGATCACAAGTAGGCAGAGAGGCAGGCAGACAGAGAGAGGAGGAGGAGGCAGGCTCCCTGCTGAGCAGATAGCCTGATGTGAGGCTCAATCCCAGGACCCTGGGATCATGACCTGAGCTGAAGGCAGAGGCTTTAACTACTGAGCCACCCAGGCGCCCCCCTAAGAAGATTCTTAATAAACCTCCTGTTAATGTTAGTCATGATTTGGTAAATAGTAACTCCCATGCATTCCACAGATTTAAATAAATCAAGAAAATGAAAATATATGATAATACATTTTCTCCTAAATGTAAGTAAATTTAATATATTCACATTAAAAAAAAAATTAATTTAATTGGTAAGATCAGGTTATAACAGAAAAAGTCATTACACAATGACTCTAAGATCACTGCAGATCTGGGAGACCACCACGTAAATTCTGGGGCATGAATTTGTCTTATAAAATCATTTATCACAAGGTCAAATCACGATGTTGTAGCCCTGAAACCAATGAAAGATTTTGTGTCAACTGTACTTTAATTTTTAAAAATCCATTTATCACAACCCTAGAGTATATAATTGCCACAAAGTTACGTGATCAAAACTGCTTTTGCAAATTGTTTGAAGTTACTCTTTTGTGTGGAGGGTAGGGGGCAGGGGTGGTGTAAGACATGCATATATGTCAACAAAATATATAAGATATATATTGATTTTTAGACTATAACTGAGTAAGGACAAGTGAATGTTAACAGGTCTTTTAAAAAATATAAAGAAAACAAAATAGTTCCATTAACTTTTCAGAATTTTCTTTACCAAGTCTCCACCTATCTCTTTTCTCCTACTACTGGGGTAGATCAGTGATCTGTTCTTTTAATTCTCTTTGATGCCCCTTCTCCAAATTCTAATAGCACATACCATCAAACATTCTTTTTTTTTTAATATTTTTATTTATTTATTTGACACAGAGAGAGATCACAAGCAGGCAGAGAGGCAGGCAGGGGGGAGGGGAGCAGGCTCCCTGCTGAGCAGAGAGTCTGATGCAGGACTCGATCCCAGGACCCTGGGATCATGACCTGAGCCGAAGGCAGCGGCTTAACCCTCTGACCCACCCAGGTGCCCCCATCAACCATTCTTAAGTGCACATTTCCACACTGAAAAGAATCTAAAGATTCAAAGTCTATATAATTAAGAATATTCTGTATCCATTGCTTAAGTAACTTCACTCAGCATAAACCATATGAGCACCTCTTCCTATCATTCTCTACTTCACTTATTTCAACCCCAGAAGACTGGCTTCTCCTTGGCACATGCTTCCAGATTATCATTCTTCCTTACTAATTTACTATTTCTCTATCCACTTCTCAAGATCAGTTGGCTAGATTAAACCCGGTTTGCCTCATCCCATTGACAATGGAATTTGGAATATATTCACCAAAATGCACCACTCAGATCTCCTGTCCCAAGGAGCATAATTGACAGGTGGCCCTAGCTGCTGCTCTCTCTATCCATACCCTATTCCTGCTGATACCACACTTTCCCACTGGTTGTCCACAGCCAGTAACTGAGCATGGAGATGCTGAAGCCAACCCAAAATTTCTTCTAACTTCACTGCAGTCTGAGCCTCTTTCTAACCAACTCTTCTTCCTTTCCTCTTTATTTTACATTGCACCATGATCTGACGATTCTCCCAACCACCTACAGGCTTCCTTCCCTTTTCCTCTCACCAGGTGTTCCCCCAAGAAATCTCCAGCACATCCATTATATAATCCCATTTTGGTGTCTGTTCTGCAGAAGACTCAATTTGGTGCACCTCCAGCTCCATAGTCAGCCTATCTCTCTGAGTTCCTCCCCATCAAGTGGGCCCAAAATAAGCCCAGTGTGTGAACTCGCAGAGTTTCTTATTACCAAGTGATTATGACATAAGGAACACAAGCAATTTACACACTTTACACACATGAAGTACCCTAACATTAAAAAGTGTGTAGATACTCGAAGAACGTGGATTCTATTCACTTGCCTCCCAAAGCTGTACACACTAACCTGAGATTCTCAGAACAAACTGAAATTTATTCAAGGAACATTAATGACTTCACACTGAGTATTTAACCCTATGCTAGATTTGAAAAATTTGAAGATCAATAAGGTATGGTTGCTGTCGTCAAGGAATTCATGGCTTGTTTGTAATAAAAGATTACCTTTAGGGGCACCTGGGTGGCTCAGTGGGCTAAGCTGCTGCCTTCAGCTCAGGTGATGATCTCAGGGTCCTGGGATTGAGTCCCACGTTGGGCTCTCTGCTCAGCAAGGAGCCTGCTTCCTCCTCCTCTCTCTCTGCCTGCCTCTCTGCCTACTTGTGATCTCTCTCTCTCTGTGTCAGATAAATAGGTTTTTAAAAGAAAAAAAAAGATAACCTTTAGAATGTGCTATAAAGTTTACAAAGCAATTTAGATATTTTCCTTACTTGTGCCTCATGAATTCCTTTTAACATAATAAAAGATTACTACCTTTATTTTCATGTCATAGTTGAGACGTGGAACATTTACTGTGTTTCAGGTTCTATTCTAGTTCCTGAGGACGGGACATTGAACAAAGTAGATAAAAATCCCTGCCCTTGTAGACCTTGAATTCTGTGTGGAACTCACAGAACTAGAGTATTTGAGCTGGGACTCAAACACAGCTCTTCTTATAACACCATGTATAGCTCTCTAAAATATGCTGAGCAGAAGAAGCCATACAAAAAGAGCATATCCTAATAGGATTCCATTTATATAAGGTTCAAGTATTGGCCAAATTAAAAAGAATTTTTAAAAAATCAGCCAAACTAATCTATGGCGATAGAAATTGGAACTGTCATTTCCTCATCAGGGTGGGTGGGGTTGAATAGAGACTAACTGAAAAGGGGCACAGGGGAACATTCTATAATAATAGCAATGTTCTTCGTCATGATTAGAGTGATGATTACCCAAGTGTACACATATGTCAGGATCCATCAAACTCCACAATTGAGATCTGTGCATCTTATCACATGTAATTATGTCTGAAAAAAAAAATAAATGATCCTACAAACTCCTATTTTCATAATCACACTTTCTCATCATTTATTAAGAGCTCCAAAGGCTTCTACCTATTTTTTTTCCCTCTTTGACAGGTAAGACAGAAGTAAAACAGAATCCTAGCAATTTAGCCTCCCCTCTTGCAATGCTTAACTGGCCTACATTCTCCCACTAGAAGGCAGATAATGTCACTTTTGTTGATCATCTTGCATCAAATTGAGCTTTAAGCCGTCCATGCCCTTCACTACATTTATATTTTGCCTCTAACCATTTTCAAAAGCTTTGTTTTGTTTTTGTCTCTAACTTTTATAACACTTGTTTCATTTCTCTTTAATTACACCTTTTTTGTTGTTCCATTTGACACAGACATGCTTGCTTAGTACCACAGTTCAATGGGCAACAAACATTGGTTTATTTAGGTTTTTCCTCCTTTCCATTCCAACTATGACATTTCATTGTGTCTAGCTATTTCTACTCAATTAGTCATACTTAGCTTCTTCCTATAACCTGCCTTCCAAGTAAACAGCTGCTTTGCCTTTAATGATCCAAGGTGTGCATTAAGGTCCCCTTATTCCAGATTACAAGCTTAGTTTGAAATAAGACCAGAAAGGTATTTCCCTCAATATGTATACTCTCTTCTGAAAAGTGAGAAATTTAGGAGATACTCTGCTTTTAACAGACTCTTACACAACTTGTCCAAACAATTAATGCTCCTGCTTCTCAACTATATCTTGCCTCAATGTCACAATTATTTACTTCTTCCCACTGAACAAGAGAGCTGGAATATACATCCTTACACACTTACCATTTGCTTCCCTTTCCTTCTATGGGGAGAGAATATGCCAATATTCACATAACTGAAGAGATTTCTTAACACTCAGTTTCTTTCACTTCTCTTAAATCATTTTCTTCTAAAGAAAATGTTAGAAAGTACCATACATTTATTCAACAGCAAATAAATTTATCATGTAATCACTGTCCCTATTTGAAGAATATCTATAGAAATCATGTTTCCCTACTTTTTATTTCTTTTAAAAGTAACTATTTGTAACTGTTTAAATGCTAGAATAGTGTTAAACATCTATGGAGTTATACAGGTTCTGAATCAAGTTAAATATAGTTTTGAATTATATAGTTTTGACACTATGGCATAAAACTTGGAAGTAATATAGATACAGGATCTGTTTCTAATCACTTTGAAATAAAGCCTATCTTTTTAAATTAAAATTAACAACCGATATTGAGAATTGTATTTATATAATCTATTAATATGCTTATGTGTATGTATGTATGTATGAATGTATAAACACATATAAATATATATACATATACATAAATAATTTCTTAGGTGTGTCACTAATGTTTGAAAAGATGGAGAGGAAAAGTCCATTAGAAGAAAGAAATTTTGCTATTTAGTGAAAACAGCAGAGTTCCCAGAGAATGAAACAGAATGATTCATTTCCTTGTCTGTCAATCCTCTTATCAGTTCATGCTATGTCTTCCTTAAAAGGTTTATTGCCCCTGTAACTTCCCAGGGTCCTAGCTCCCAGATAAGAAATGTGTATATGTTGTGTGGAGGGCAGTAACTTTAGGACCTGTAGACCCCTTGTCTTAGTCAGTCTGGGCTACCATAACAAAACACCATAGACTGGGGAACCTTAACAATAAACATTTATTTTCTCACAGTTGAAGAGGCTGGGAAGCCCAAGGATAGAGTTCTAGCATTGTCAAGTTCATGATAAAGGCACTGGTCTTGGCTTGCAGATAGCAGCCTTCTCACTGTACCCTCACTTAGCAAGGTGTCTCTTCTTGGAGTTTCTTCCTCTTTTTATAAGGGTACTAATCCCATCATGGGGGCTCCACCCTCATGACCCTGTCGAAATACAGTTACCTACCCCAAAGGCCTTATCTCCTAATACCATCTCATTGGTGATTAAGATTTCAACAAGAATTTTGAAGGAAAACACAAACATTCAGTTCACCACACCCCTCAATTCTTTTAGAAATCTATAAGCAATTGAGCTATAAGACATAACTTTCTCTTGCCCTGACAACCTCTTATAGTACTAGTATATTGTTTTTCTCAGCATGCTGGATATTCTCCACGTGCTCTTCAGATAGGCTCTCTATTCTCCCCTGCCCTGGCCTGTGTCCCAGAGAGCTGGCCTTATGGACTGCACCTAGAGTGCCCCTGCCTTTTGTTTTCTAGCTCAGTTTGGCCAGTTGGAGGCACTTGTAGAAGATCAAAGGATGGGAGGAGAATGAACCTGGGCTTTTCCCCCCCAAAACCTACCAACAGCTATATTTGTCTTCCAAAGTCTACACTATCCGATGGCTTCTGGGTTCTGGTTAGTAACCCTTTCTTCCCACCCTTCAGGGCTGTTTGGCAATGGCACCCACTGTTGGTAAGGTTCCCCTTCCTCACCTCATACCCTTGAAAACAGTCTCTTAAAATTCGTACAGATTACCTGTCTCCTTTCTCCATTTTATCAAAGATCTTCTCCTATTAGCCTAATTTTTCACGAGCTTGGACCTCAGAGGGAGCAGGGTTAAGTGCCAAACTATGAGAAGTTTAAAGGCAGGAAAAACCCATTCTGCAACATGGAGAAGTTGTATGAGTGATAAACCCAAGTCACACTATAAACAGAAACCTATATATGGATGGACATTGTCAAGAGTAAAAAATTGACCATATTTGGCTTGAAAAGAGAAAATCTTACCTTCAGTTGACACTGTACTTCTCACTGCCAAATCAAACACTGCAATACACTTACCAACTTGTAACCCTCTTATAATATTTAAATGTAACCACTTTTCTGAAATTTTATCTACTATAATTTAGATATAACTAGGTTTTTCTTTTAACCTGACAGTATTTTTAAATTCTTTCAATATATTGATCAAAAACCAACCAAACAAACAAAATCCTAATCCTAAAAATCCTAATCCAAATCTTAAAAAATGATGATAACCACTCTGAGGGGAAAGATCAAAGGCCTTCTGTGAAGGTCTTGAAAAGCAGGCTTGGTTCACATCTCACTGGAATCATTCAGGAGCATCTTCTGGGATGAATTCCAGAAGCAGAATGTGCTTAGAGACTGGACAGCTGCTGTTCATTTGCTTTCCCACCATCGCCCAACACCATATTTTTCAGATAAAATCAGAATCAAAATTAATCTAATGGATAGCATCAGAGAGGAAAGTCATTTACAAAAGCAAAGCCTGTGCAATTGGAAAATATCCTTCCTTGGTCCATAACAATGTTCTTCACTTCATTATTTTTTTCTACAATATCCCCTGAAAAAGTTTGAAAAAAGTATGCACCCTTTTGTACATTTCCAGGTTGATATATAAAATGTCCTCCCTACCACTGTTTAACTCCAAAGAATGTAATTTCCAGAATATTATAAATATTAACATTACTGGTTTAAATATAGCCAATGGAATAGAAATATCACATCAATTTGATACCATCATGTTATTTTTTTAATGTATGAGCAAATACATTTTAATGTATTAGCAATTTTAACGTATGAGCAAATACAAGCTTCTCTTTAATTGTCAAAAATCTGACTTAGTCCTTTATCTTCTTGAAACAGTTATTCCAAGTGACTTCCACTATACTATCTACAGAATAAGATTTTGAGGTAATTTTTTGCTTTTTCGTTTTTTATGCTGTCTATGAACCATGAAGACTTCACCAAACACTGAATCTGCTGGTACCATGATCCTGGATTTCCCAGCCTCTGGAACTGTGAGAAATAAATGTTTGTTTTTATAAGCCACCCCATTCTATGGTATTTTTTTTATACTTTCCCAAATGAGATACCACTTACCATCACTCACATGACTATATTCAAAAAGATAACTAATAACAAGCAATGATGAGAATGTGGAAAACTGGAACCCTCATAAACTGCTGGTAAAAGTATAAAATGGTGCAATCACTTTAGGATACATTTTGGCAGCTCCTCTAAAGACTAAACATAGAAGTACAAAATGACCCAGCAATTCCACCTCTAGGATTCAAGAGAAATGAAAACATGTCTCTAAAAAGACCTATAGACAAATGTTCACAGGAGCATTATTCACCAAAACCAAAAAGTAGAAACAACCCAAAAGTCCAACTACTAAAGTTCGAGAGATAACATTATTAAAAGGAAATATTACTCATCCACCAAAAGGAATGAAGTACAATTCATAATGCAATACTGATAACCTTAGAAGTATTGTGCTGACATGAAAAAATACTCCATGTCACTTGCCATCAGGGAAATACAAATCAAAACCACAATAAGATACCACCTCACACCAGTTAGAATGGCTAAAATTAACAAGACAGGGGACAACAAATGTTGGCAAAGATGTGGAGAAAGGGGAACCCTCTTACACTGTTGGTCAGAATGCAAGCTGGTACAGCTACTCTGGAAAGCAGTATGGAGGTTCCTCAAGAAATTAAAAATAGAGCTACCCTACAGCTCAGCAATTGCACTACTGGGTATCTACCCAAAGATACAGATGTAGTGAAAGGAAGGGGAACATGCACCACAGTGTTCAGAGCAGCAATGTCCACGAAAGCCAAACTGTGGAACGAGCCAAGATGTCCATCAACAGATGAATGGATAAAGAAGATGTTGTTCATATATACAATGGAATATTACTCAGCCATCAGAAAGGATGAATACCTACCACTTACAATAACACATACGGAACTGGAGGGTATTATGCTAAGTGAAATAAGTCAATCAGAGAAAAACAATTATCACATGATTTCATTCATGTGTGGAATATAAGTAATAGCCCAAAGGATCATAAGGGAAGGGAGGGAAAACTGAATGGGAAAAAATCAGAGAAGGAGATAAACCATGAGAGACTCTCAATTTTGGGAAACACACTGAGGGTTGCAGAAGGGAGGTGGGTGGGGGGATGGGTAATTGGGTGATGGGCATTAAAGAGGGCACGTGATGTGATGAGCACTGAGTGTTATATTCAACTCACAAATCATTGAACACTAGGTCAAAACTAATGTAATATACACTGGCTACTTGAATTTAAATAAAAAATAAAATAAAATCTAATAATTTAAGAAGTATATGAAAAAAGAAATAGTGTGCTGACAGAAGCAATCACAAAAGACGAGATATTGCATGCATTCATTTATATGAAATGCTCAGGACAGGCAAATCTACAGAGATAAAAAATAGATCAGTGGTTGCCTGGGGAAGTGGGGTGGGGGGAATGGAGGGATTAAGAGATAATAGCTAATGTGTAGTTTCTTTTGAGGGTGATGAAAATGTTCTAAAATTGATTGTGGAGATGACTGCATGTTCTGTGAATACACCAAAAACCAATGAATTGTGCATTTAAAATTTGTAAATTGTATGGTATGTGAATTATAGCTCAGTAAATCTGTTGTTTAAAAAAAAAAAAAGAAACCCAAAAATAACCTGAATTTTTTTCCGTATGGTTCCATCTTCCATTTAGACCATTCTTCCAAAGACAGCAAAGTACACACATTTCTTTCTACTCTTTTAGTGCAGTGCTTTCTGATGTACTTCAGAGCTATTAGGGACCAAACCAGCAGCCATGTGGGTGGCCCCTTCCCTTGCCAGTGCTCAGGGTCAGTCCACTGGCTCATCCCCCTTTGGAAAGGCATGAGCCACTCCCATTGACTTGGAACATTGTCCACCTGCTTTCCCTTCTTTCCTTTGTTGTTGAAGAACTAGCAAAGCCCTAACTTTTAAGCTCCAAATGTTTTAGGATTAGTTCTAGTTCCCTCACGCTATTAATCAAAGAAGGCAGTGGAAAATAATTCTCAATAATAGTTGGCCCATGATTTCCTTTTAATTTGCCTTCAAAATAATTTATGTGCTTTTTTCACAAACTGAAATTATCTATTTCATTTTGGATATACTATCAGCACTCCCAGAACATAATGCTCTCACTGAATAAGGAGTTTAAAGAAAGCTATCTGAGGCATTTCTAGCATTCAGGGAAAAGCCACTGCAGAATTAAACCTTTGTTTTAGAATAACCAAAAACTATTTAATACATATGCAGATTATGAGGTTGGTGATTTTATTCTTTAGCTGATTCCAGAACTATAATTGATACTTGTATCAAAAAAATAATGAGGGGCGCCTGGGTGGCTCAGTGGATTAAAGCCTCTGCCTTCAGCTCAGGTCATGATCCCAGGGCCCTGGGAGCCCGCATTGGGCTCTCTGCTCAGCGGGAAGCCTGCTTCCTCCCTCTTTTTCTCTGCTTGCCTCTCTGCCTACTTGTGATCTCTGTCTATCAAATAAATTTTAAAAATCTTCAAAAAAAATAAATAATGAGCATATTCTACAAACAAACACACCTTAAATGTTTTACTGAAAGGTTTTTTCCAAACCAATGTAATATCTATCTCAAGCCTAAGGCCAAAGTTAATTAATTCTCCACCCATTTCCTTGAAAAAGGCAGGAAGAACGTGGACATGCTGGAAAAAGTCCTGGACCAAAACTGAAGAAACAAGTTTATGTCCTGGACCTAACATTTAATAACAGTGGAAACTCTCAACTCTATATACTTCAAACCTCAGTTTCTTCGTCTCTAATAATAATTGGTTTGCCTAACTCACAGGACAGTTCTTTTTTTTTTTTTTAATATTTATTTAGTTATTTTTATTTATTAGAGAGATTGAGAGAGAGCACAAGTGGGCAGAGAGGCAGACAAGGAGAGAGGGGGAAGAAGCCTCCCTGCTGAGCAGAGACCCCGATGCGGGGCTCGATCCCAGGACCCTGAGATCATGACCAGAGCTGAAGGCAGAGGCTCAACCCACTGAGCCACCCAGGCGCCCCTCACAGGACAGTTCTTAGCAGCAAATGTAAAATGTATTTGGAGAAAAATGTAAACCACATACACAATATTAAGAATAATGAGTTGGGTGAGAGAATTAAACTTATTCAGTATGAAGTCACCTCCCTTCCCTTTGGTTACCTTGTTTTCTGCAAGCATTGACCCTCTGAAGAGATATTAAGTAGCATTTCTGGTATGGCAGAATTTAACACTTCCTGAGGCATTTTGTTTCATGCTTATGTCATTACCATTTTACAATGAAGAACCCAAGAATAAGAGAGGTCAAGTAACAACCAAAGTAATACAACTAATGATTTTTAGGAAAGGAATTAAAAACTTAACCTTAAACTCGTGTTTTTTTCTACTACATGATACTTTCAGGGAAAATTCTCTTTTCCCCAACTTCTTGAATAGCTCTAATCAACTTTAAGGCATCCCAAATTACAAATTACCCCATCCATAGCCCTGGAAATGGAGAAAGATGGTCTGAAGACT
The DNA here is from genome assembly GCF_964662115.1 of Mustela nivalis. NCBI lineage: Eukaryota > Metazoa > Chordata > Mammalia > Carnivora > Mustelidae > Mustela > Mustela nivalis. The sequence goes on along the minus strand of NC_139031.1, from coordinate 32,301,961 downwards.
GTTGTCAAGCTCAGTGACAATAGGTTTTAATTTCCCTGGAACAGTCTCTGTCTACACTGGTTATCCTAATGTAATTATCAACAGTGCCCTAGTTGTACTCCCTGAAATGTTTTAGTTTGGACCTGAGATGTTAACATTGGCTATACAATGTTAGGTTAATCAGAATCATCAAGGAAATAGATCAGTACTTCTCAACTGTCATCACTAGATATCAAAATTATAGATATTAAAATGTATTAAAATAAATTTATATATATATATATATATTTCAAGTTGTATGCAGTTAAAAGGGACAGAAAAGATAAGAGAAAAAGAGAAGTCATCAGCATATAAAAGAACTGCCATACTGAATATCTCATAATATTCAGAAAAAAAAAAATTCACTCATTCCTAATCAGATATTTTAAAAGACAGCTTGTAAAGCAAGATGTAACCTGTAACACTTGATATATCCATTCCCAGAAAGCAAGCAGAATCGAGAAGAATGTATTTTCTACTCTCTGAAGAGCTAGATTGATTTTGTTGACCATTTCGTGTTCCTATGAGTGTGTCTTCCAGTGATACACCTTTTGGGTAAAATAGCAGTCTCAAACCAGAACTCGATTTTCCTTTTCACCCCCCTCCTGAATGTAGAAAGCCAACAGGGTCTGTCACCTTTCACTCCTGACATTGCCAACCTTAATATTTTCTTATATTCCTATTGAATTAACAAATTCGTGGAAAGGATGTAGAGCAATTAGAATTTTCACTTGCTGCTGTTGAACATGTAAATTAGTAAAATCACTTTATAAAATGGAAATAACTACTATAAGTGAACACACATTTACCCTTTAACTCAGGGAACAATCTCTTAGCTATAAACCCAACAGAAATATGCATATATATGCACCAAAAGACTTATTCAGAAATGTTCATAGCAGTATTATTCATAGAACCCCTCAAAGGAAACAACCCACATACTCATCAACATTGGAGTAGATAAATGAATTGTGGTTTATTCATACAATGAAACACCACCCAGCAATGAAGAGATGAAATGAAAATGACAGAACTATTCCTCCCTACAAATGGATGCATCTCACAGTCATGTTTAATGAGATGAATTAGACTTTTAAAAAGTATTATGTATTATGCCTTTTATATGAAATTTATAACAAGCAAGTCTAATTAATATATTATGTTAGCATTCAGAATCATAATTACTTTGGGGGAGGAGATGAGGGGGATACAGAGACTGGCATGTGACAGATTTCTGAGGTCTGGTAATCTATTTATTGATCTGAGTAGAAGTTATAGGGTGTGTTTTCCTTGTGATAAGTTGAGCTGATGCTTATAATTTGTTCACTTTGATATGTGTATATATGTTTTATACATATATATGACATATGTGTGTATTTATATACATATATATGTATATTCCCATGAATTTAATATTAATATTAATGTGTATACATATATACATATATATGTATATATATAATATAACACTTTAACAAAAATATATATATTCTTTGGCTTTGTGTGGAGAAAATAATTTTGGGGAGAAGAATGGAAGCAGAGTCAAACATGGAGCCTACTGAGATGATTCATGTTGAGATGTTAATTTAGACCAAGGAGAGGAAATAAAAATGAAAGAAGGTGAAAGCACTGGGTTTGGAGGTAGAACTAACCAGTTTGATTGGGAAAGAAGCAATGAGGGAAATGGAAGAATTCAAGTTGACTCTTAGGCTTTGAGTTTGACCAACTATGTGATGAGAATGACCAATGGTAGAAATCAAGAGCTAAGTTTTGGACATAAAAAGTTTGAGATGTCTAAGTTATGAGCAGGACATATAAACTTGAAGTTTAGGAACAGGCTTCCAATCATCAGCATATAGATGATATTGATAGCCATTACACTGAAATGCCTTACAACTAACTCAGTTCTCAACATGCCTTATTCAAAATTCTACTGGTGACTATGAGTAAAGATCTAAACAAAAACACAGACTAACAATAAAGCAATACATTGAAAACTGTCAAAAACAAGAAAAGAAACTCAAAGCCTGATAAATTTTAATAGGAATAATATAGTCATCCTGTTAAGGTCAAATAATCAACTATTTCATATGAGCAGATGACCTAACCAAAATACAAAGGAATACAAAGGACTTAGAAAGTTTACTATCCAATGGTATTAGTCTGAATCAGCAACAGGATACAGCATTCAAAGAATCAGTCTAGAGATCAATACACAGAAGGCAATATAGCATGCTTGCTTTACCACATACTGCTGAGACCCCAGACCAAGTGTTACACTTTATGTGTAATTCTGAGTAAGAAACAGGATCAGAAAAAATATACAGTGGAAAAAAGACAGTCTCTTCAATAAATGGTACTGGGAAAACTGGACAGCTATATGTAGAAGAATGAAACTCGACCATTCTCTTACACCGTACACAAAGATAAACTTGAAATGGATAAAAGACCTCAACGTGAGACAGGAATCCATCAGAATCCTAGAGGAGAACATAGGCAGTAACCTCTTCGATATCAGCCACAGCAACTTCTTTCAAGATATGTCTCCAAAGGCAAAGGAAACAAAAGCAAAAATGAACTTTTGGGACTTCATCAAGATCAAAAGCTTCTGCACAGCAAAGGAAACAGTCAACAAAACAATGAGGCAACCCACGGAATGGGAGAAGATATTTGCAAATGACAGTACAGACAAAAGTCTAATATCCAGGATCTATAAAGAACTTCTCAAACTCAACACACACAAAACAGATAATCATATCAAAAAATGGGCAGAAGACATGAACAGACACTTCTCCAATGAAGACATACAAATGCCTATCAGACACATGAAAAAATGTTCATCATCACTAGCCCTCAGGGAGATTCAAATTAAAACCACATTGAGATACCACCTTACACCAGTTAGAATGGCCAAAATTAGCAAGACAGGAAACAACATGTGTTGGAGAGGATGTGGAGAAAGGGGAACCCTCTTACACAGTTGGTGGGAATGCAAGTTGGTGCAGCCTCTTTGGAGAACAGTGTGGAGATTCCTCAAGAAATTAAAAATAGAGCTTCCCTATGACCCTGCAATTGCACTACTGGGTATTTACCCCCAAAGATACAGATGTCGTGAAAAGAAGGGCCATCTGTACCCCAATGTTTATAGCAGCAATGGCCACGGTTGCCAAACTGTGGAAAGAACCAAGATGCCTTTCAACAGACGAATGGATAAGGAAGATGTGGTCCATATATACTATGGAGTATTATGCCTCCATCAGAGAGAATGAATACCCAACTTTTGTAGCAACATGGACGGGACTGGAAGAGATTATGCTGAGTGAAATAAGTCAAGCAGAGAGAGTCAATTATCATATGGTTTCACTTATTTGTGGAGCATAACAAATACCATGGAGGACAAGGGGAGATGGAGAGGAGAAGGGAGTTGAGGGAAATTAGAAGGGGAGGTGAACCATGATAGACTATGGACTCTGAAAAACAATCTGAGGGTTTTGAAGAGGCAGGGGGTGGGACATTGGGGGAGCCAGGTGGTGGGTATTATGGAGGGCACATATGGCATGGAGCACTGGGTGTGGTGCATAAATAATGAATACTGTTATGCTGAAAAGAAATTAATAAAAAAAAAGAAAGAAAAGAAACAGGATCAGAGAAAAAAAATTAGAAGAAACATTTGGGAACAGTGACACGTAAAGAACAATTGCAGGAAGTGAATCTGTTCACTTAGAAAGGGGATTTAATAGCAACAGGGGCTGGTGTTTAAAAACTACTTTCAAACACTTCAAGAGCTGACATTTCATACTATTGTTTTAACTGTAGAAGGCAGAAAATGATATGGTTGGATAGACAGTTGGAAGGAAGGAGAAAGATAAGTAGAAAAGAAGGAAGAATTTCAGATAGATGATTCTGGAACAAATAATGAAGAATTTTATAGCAACCTTATTTAGCACCATTGCTTACAATCTGTAAGATCAATTAAGAAGATTCATTAATAGGTGAACATTGGTCTAGAACCTATAAGTTTTTTCCAACCCTGAGATTAATGAGCAAGACTGTGTGACTGGGGAAAATAACATTTTGGAAAAGAAGAGAGCAAGAAAGCAAGAAAGAGAGGAGGAAAAAAGAAACAGTTCCATCATGGAAACACTTTTTCTGGTAGGAAAAAACAAACCAAGAAGAAAACACCAAAGAAACTTAGAAGAAGGTAAGATCCATGGCACAAGTATAGGCCTCTAAAGGACGTTCTAATATCCTTAAACATCTCCCTACACCTAAAAGGAACTTCCCTGCATTTTATTCTGCTCCTAACAGATAGTTGAACTCTGACAGATAATCAGAATCCTATAATTATAAACAATTTAAACTTAGCATTCATTTGTCACCTCTTGTGTCTTGTATTATGCTGTTTTGTTTTGTTTTGTTTTTTAATTAAAAAGACTTACAATACATACATGGTGAACTTGGATAAGCTTTTCCAAAGTGATAAAATAATAACTCCATTTTTTGGCCCAAACATTTAGCTATTTGTGTTCTACTCCTTCAGAAAATACTTTGCTTTCATAGTAAGAGTCTCCAGAACCAAGTAATTTGAGTAACATGCCCTTTACAGCAACATTCTGGAAATTCTACTATTTCCAAATAAAGTAGTGTGCAGTTTTTCAGGGCCACAGTGTTTTACTATCTAAGTTTATTTTCAGTGACATGTTTATCCAAGAGCTTCCAATGACCACAATAATTTTTAAAAAGGAAAAGGCATACTTGTTAGTAAAATTTGTAATTATGTGAATGTATGTAGACTGATAAGTGACAAGCAGAATCTTACATTCGTTCACTATTATTAAAGAGAAAATGTCATTCTATTTGAGAAATAATCGTTATCAGGTACCAAAAGTGAGATGGTGACATAAATACAGATGTTATAGGAAACAGTGCATATTTCAATGAAAAGTTTATTGTTTCTCTTGAGATTAGCATGATGAGAATGTTCTGAATGCTCTGAAGGATTCCTATCTTTTTAAGAAAATGCAAACATCCATTAAAATTGCTTTTGAAATCAGACATTTATTCACTTACTAATTGTTTAACTAGAGAAAAATTACCTTATTCAGACACACAAGAATGCCAATGGTCCTATATATGATGTATTTAGTAGCATAGCTTCTTTAAAAAATAAATAAATAAAGTAACTTCTTTAATATCTACCTTTAAATGCAGTCCTCTCACTGCTCTAAACAAGGAACCTAGAAGTTAAAAAGCAATTGGCAGACAGAAGGTCTGTCTGGGCTTCAGTAGTCCAGAGAGAGTGGAAAAAGATACCTAAATTGCTTAATTTATTTTGTGCCTTTAAGTAGTATAAAAATCTGCCTTATAGTTTTGTGTAACCATAGAACAGAAATAGACAAATATTATTTTAGTAAACTTGGTAGAAACAAAATTCTTCCCACATATTTGATAGAAAAATATAATCTAAAAATTCTCCTGCCCAACCCCTTGGCAGCCTGCCAGTCTTCCATCTGTACCGTGCTGTTGGATTCCCCTTGCTCTTGATTCCCAGATGACTCTCGCGCTCATTAAAGGTCACCTCGCAGACATTAAAATGCTACTTTACAAGAATCAGGTAAAAGGTATTCTGTGTATTTGTCTTTATTCTTATATTGGAAATATGCACTAATATGAAACAAAACAAAACCAAATTTCCTTCCTCTTTTCTCTTGACTAATGTAGATAAGCTATATTTTTAAATTGGCATTTACTCCAAATGAAAATGAAATAACATTTGTAAAAAGAATTAGAGAATAAAACAAAGTCTTCAAATTAAGCTATACTTTTTCTGTCTAAAATAAAACCCCAAGTCAAGAAAACAACCTCCAGATCTGCTGTTTTAATAGTCAGTATTTCAATTCTTACTGTACACATTTCAGTTTGTATTTGGAAAACATGTAACCATTCATCTTTACAGAAATACGTTCCCATTTCAATATAGAGGAAGCTGTATTTATTAAGAGGTTAACTTGAAAGTTAGTGCTCACCAAAAGCTAATTAGCACCTATTTCATGTTCTAGAAAGATAAAATATCAAAGTCCTATGCACATGTCTTATTTATGTATACAGTATTCCAGAAATGAATGGGATACTTAAAAGATTAAACAGGAACATCCTTTACTTATGGAAAACAGGATAAAATAAATCTGAAATTAATTGTCATACATTGTTTTGAATAAGAACAGAATGACCTATCCTCTCAGCTCTAATCACGGATATAGACTTTTTAAGAGTTCATTTTTCCCTATGTCTAATAGTTAAGTATTTCCAAACAAAAGTTAATTCTGGAAATTCTTGTGTCTGAAGAGAGGTTTTTGGCCAGAGGAGGTACTATTTGAAACAGACAGATTAAGTTGGCACTAATTACAAACAAATGACTATATCTTAATACTAAACTAAAATTTCCCTGGTTTGCTGGTACAAGGCTAATTTTACTCAGAATGTAGACATAAAGACAAGTGATAGGTAAGAAAAAAAATTTAACAAGAGTTCATTAAATGCCATACAACTACCTGGCACCACCCCACAAGTTACTGAATAACGTTATTCAATAACAAATTATTGAATAACTTTAACAACAGGTATTTTTTTAATCTGTTCCTTTAAATTGTTTTGTGGGAGGCTGTCCTATGTATTGAGGAGGGGATAACTGGAGGGTGGGGAAGGAGAGAGGAGTAGATGAAAAGATACACTGATGAAGAAGGTATGGGGGACAGGGAGCTAGGACAGAAAGAGTTTATGGGAAGGCCACTATCTACAGAGAGAATAGGTCGTACAGGACTCTGGAGATCTTTCCAAATTCTCAGGCTTAGTCTTCGCTGTTAGTAAGCAAGGCTGGTTAGAGATGCTTAAGCAATTGTCTGGCTATTCACTAACAGATCCATGGACTTCTCTGTTAAGGGCATATAAAATTTGAAAAGCTATCCAGTTGCTGAAAAGCCTCAAAAATTACTAAACCTTACCAGCTGAGGGAATCAAGAAGTCCCAAATTTCCATTTATCTAGCTATAATTATTAAAACCATTCTGGCCCATATGAGGGAAGGGAAGGAGTTTGCAAGGTTGACAGGGCTTGGCAGTTGCTTCTTGTTGGTCTCTAAATGAGGTATAGGTATCCCTCAAATACTACCAGCATTGTATTGAAAAATCTGTAACTAAACAATGACAAGGGGTTATTCTGAAAACTTAAGAGAGCAAACAAGTATCCTTAAGTTTAATTTCAAAAATCCCTGGAATTTCTGATAAATTGGTGTTATAGTTCTGAGATTTATCCTCAACGTGGGTTTGTAAACGGACAGCTGGAGCTTAATTTTTCCTATTCACATGAAGAACTGTTTTAACAATGTCCTATCTAAGGGTTCTCAGCCTGGGAAAGGAGGGGAAAGATGATGTTGGCCCCCAAGGGACATTTGGCAATGTCTGGAAATGTTTTTGGTTGTCATAACTGGAGAGTGCTATTGGCAACTAGTGGACAGAGGGCAGAGATACTGCTAAACATCCAGCAAAGCACAAGACAGCTCCTCACAACAAAGAAGGATCCAACCCGAAATGTCAGTACTGTTGAGGTTGAGAAAACCTGGTCTACTCCAAATGTTTTAAATATTATTAACTCATAATACTATATGGTGAGTTTAAGGAGTCTTTATTATTTTCATTAGGAACCAATTTCACCATGGCAGTTTGAAAAACAGACCCTGCCCTAAAGTTATATGTAAGCTATACAGAAGGAAAAGATGACGCCTTTGTGATTTGTGAGAGAAAGAAAGAGAAATAAAGAGGGAGGGAGGGAGGGAGGGAGGAAAGAAAGGGAAAGAAAGGGGGGGGGATGGCTATTTTTATTCATAAAGATATTCAGATACAATTTTCAATGAACCAGAAAAATTATCTTTCTTAGACAATACACTGAGAAAAGTAAGGAACAAAATAATTATAAACTATCCTACTAGTCAATTATCAAGCTACTCATAAAAATTAATCAATTACCAATTCATTATTCCTTAACTATATTACTATGCCATCTGAAAATCAGCTCTCTACTAATCAATTATCAAGTTACTCATAAAAATTAATCAATTACCAATTCATTATTCCTTAAATATATTAATATGCCATCTGAAAATCAGCTCTCTTATCAGAAGCTGTTAACAGCTAGGAGAGGAGTATAACAGTATGTATTTATTATGAAATTTTTTAGTTCCCTTGGTTATACGGCAATTAAAAAAAAAAAAAAAAAGAAAGCTATGGAAGGAGTAACCCTGTGGTCTGGGAGATACTAGAGTGTGCTCGGCCATTTAGCTCTAACCCACTTCTTGTCTTCTCCATTTCCTGTTAGATTTCCCTTCCAGTTAGTAGGGACCATTTGCCTTGGTAATCACTCGTTTAAAGTCCTTCAGAACAGTAGCTAACATTTCCTAAGTATCTACTAATAAGATAAGTAAAATCATTTTTATAGCTCCTCTCAAAAAATCTTTGGTATTAAAATGATGAAATGAGCCAGAATTTCATCAACATAAGAACCTCACACAGATCAAACCGTGGGGGAGGTGCTCAGTAAAAATCTGTTAGCAAATGGGTGAGTGAATCCTTCTTTTTTTAAGCTCTATGGGAAATACAACAAACCTAGATGGGTTTCTTTTAGTTTAGGTTTCAGAGTAACATTTTCATAAATACCTATCATTTTACAAATGAATTTATAATCTAAGTTGTCCCATTAAGACAATGTTAATTTCTTCTGCCTTTTGGCCTCCTGGCCCTGCTGCCTGAAAAATGAGTCAATTACTTTTGATAACTATTGCAAATGTCTTACTAGTCCCACTGGCCATGTAAACGTGATCAGAGGACAAAGAAAGGAAAGAAGCTTAGCCAGATTTTCAGTCACTGCTTTAACTCACTCCAGCACTATGGAAATGACTTTCATCTTCAGCAATATCTTAAACTCTGGGATTATTGTAAGGAAAATAAACTTTTAAAAAATGCTATTTAGCTGTAAACGCATTTCTTTTCTGCTTCCTGGTAATCATTATTATGAATTTCATGAGGTATTAATGTCTTCTATTCCATTCACTATTTCACTTTGAAAAATGTTTTTTGGACAACAACTCTAGGAGAACCCCAAGACTCTCTAGAAGAGAATCAGTCTGTTTAGGGGAAAGGAGGAGGTAAAGAAGGATAGCAAAAGCAATAAGCAAAATGTCTAAGTCAGCACTTTGGAATGATTAAACATAAATAAAATGGGGAAAGTAAAGTCAGAAAAGAAGAGAATAGGCAAGCAGGGCCACCTGCTTGGTGGGGCATGAGATTCAACCAGGGGGTTATAACACTGACATCCATTTAATTATTAGAAATACTGAGTTTGGGCTCCAAAATATTTTTCCTATTCAGATCCTGCTCTTTGTGTGTAATTTTTATTGTTTCAAAAGTCATCTTTTTTTTTTTTTTCTCTTTCAGAAAAAGCAATTCTTCAAATCCAGTTCCCACACCAGGATTTGAATGCAACAAATTCCAAATGCACTGTAGTTCAGCAATACTTAAGTATGTTCTGCATCTCAGGCCCTGAGCAAGCAGCAGGCACTCCCAATCTCGCTTTTGGCAAATTTTCACTAAGTACTTTCCCTCCCCAAACATGTATCTAAATCCATGACTTTTAAACCTTTATAAACATGCAAACCCCTCCCTTCTGAAAGCTTTTGAGTGCGCACTCTGCAGTCTGGCTCTTCTGCAGAGTGGCTTTACGGTAGGGGTCTGTTCACATGTTTGCTACAGGTAGTTGTGGCTGTGACTATATCTTGCAGATAGACACCTGACATCTTGGAGATACCTGACATCTTTCAACAGGGCTTGATTCAAAGGCAAATCAAAATTTTAATTTAGAAAGGAAAAAAAGAGAGAGACCTCCTTTCTGCTCTGAGAGTGCAGACTCCTGGACAGGGAGCTCACCAAACCGACTCTATTTCCTCACCTTGCCTCCAGCAGGCTCCCACATCTGTGGGCGCAGAGAAAGCTGAAGTGCTGACATGCTTCCTGGATCCTCAAGCACTTGTGGGATTGCCTGGCAGTCAGGTATGTCCTGTGTGTTAAGACCACGTAAGAGTTTTACAGGAATTTAATTCTCAAGCGACAACTCTGTGAAGCAGGAACAATTGCTCCAAGTCTTTAAAAAGACTTTTATGTATTTATTTGGGGGAGACGGGAGAGAGTGGGTGCAGGAACAGGGGTTAGGGACAGAGAGCGAAGCAGGCTCTCTGCTGAGCAGAACCCTGGGATCATGACCAGAGCCACCCAGGCGTTCCCAGTTGCTCCCATTTTACACGGAGGTAGCTGAGGTCCCGAGCACACAAGTCAAGGGTACAGCAGGGAGGTTAAGGCAGACGTTGTGATTCTATACCTGCGCCCCTAAACACCTAGCGGCGTCCCTGCACTAAGTCCATCATTCCTGGACAGCTCTTAAAAGTCTCAGTTCTGAGCATCAAGCGATAAGACCCAGGGGGCTCTCCGGCTCCTCAGTGGCCCCGGGAAACGGGTCCTCGTCCCCAGGGCACGCTTCGCCCGCCTGGGCAGGGCCGGAACGTGCCTGCTGGGATGATTCCCAATCGGGAGGCAGACATGGAGCAGGCCGAAACGCGGCGGCGGGACTCTGGGTGGGAGCCACCTCTCTGGCTGCGTGCTGTTCCCGCCCCTCAGCCCGGGCAGCGAGGCGGGGCTCGGGTCGGGTTGGGCCCCCACCGGGAGTGGTAGCCCGCCGCGGGAAGCAGCCGCCGCCCGGGCTGCAAGGGTAGAGGCGAGGCGGGGCGGAGCCGGGCGCGACGGGAAGGGGAGGCAGCACAGGCCGGGTTGCAGCCGCCGCCGCCGCCGCCGCCGCCGCCGCCGCCGCCGCACACTGAGCGCCGCGATGGGGCTGGAGACCGAGAAAGCAGACGTCCAGCTCTTCATGGACGACGATGCCTACAGCCGCCATAGCGGCGTCGACTACGCGGACCTGGATAAGTTCGCGGACTCGGGCTCCGATCGGGATCCCCACCGGCTCAACTCGCACCTCAAGGTGAAGAAGCCTGGGGCGGGCCGTAACCTGGGCCCCGCCAAGGCTTGGGGGCATGGGTGCCTCCTTTACCCCTGCCCGCACCCCAACCCCCACCCTCAACACTGGGTCAGCCCCGCGGGGTCCGAGACCCAGAATTCACAGGCCTTGGGGCCGCCTGTGTAACTTGGAATTCTTAGCCAAATTCTTGTATGTCCAACCTCACCCTAAGAGAAGGTAGGCGACCCAGCCAGCTCCTTCCTTCTCGCTTCTTCTATCCGAGCACTCCTGGTTCCGGGGGCTGCGGGTTGGGTGACAGTAGGGTGTTCCTGTGTCTTGCAGGTGGGCTTCGAGGATGTGATTGCAGAGCCGGTGACTACACACTCCTTTGACAAAGTGTGGATTTGCAGCCATGCCCTCTTTGAAATCAGCAAATACGTGATCTACAAGTTCCTGACATTTTTCCTGGCTATCCCCATGGCCTTCGCTGCAGGAATTCTCTTTGCCATCCTCAGCTGTCTGCACATCTGGTGAGAAGGGCACACCGGGGTGGACCGACTTTCTGAAACGTAGAAATGTTCTTTGCCACCTGCCCCCTGCACTCCCCTTCTCCCAAGGCCTGCTTGCAAGAAGAACACGCATCAGCTCGCCACAGTAGCAAGAAATGGGAGGCTTTGAAGGGCAGTGTGCTTTTTCGAGAATCATAGGTTAGGTTAGGAGTTTAAACAGAAGTAACGTCCCTCTGCCCTTGGGTGTGATTTTCCTTCTGATGTTAATAAGGCCCCGCTGACTATGGAGGTAGAGACCTGGAGGTCATGCTTCCTGCCACAGACTGTTCTCTTATAGGACAAGTTAGGACTTGTGCCAGTGGTTCTGGGCTAGGCTCTTACTTCTATCATCACCATTTATTCAGTCACCACCTGTGCTTGAGCTAAACAAAAGTGATCTCTGAGCAGAATGCCAGTGACAGTATAATTGAACAGGGGTATCAGGCCTGGTTAAGAAATGCTATGGAGGGGCTGTCCAATCCTGACAGTAGCAGATGGCAAGAATGTGACCCTGTGTGTGTGCAATTAAGGTGAGGGGCCCCCAGCAGAAATGAATGAAAAGTCAAGCTGCAGGATAATGAAATGAGAAGGCCTCCAAATTACTTTTTCACCTATGAGACAACATAGGGAGTGGCATCAACTTGAAGTATGAAACCTCCTGGGCATTAATAGGCTGTTTTGAGTAACTTTATTCACACTCAAAGTGCATCATAAAACTTTGGAGAACATTTTAAGCATTAAAAATTTTTAAAGGAAAATGTTACATTGTTTAAAAAGATATCCACCTTGTGTTGAGGGAAAGAACATTCTGATCATCCCCTGTATTGCAACAGCTGTCAAGATTGTGCTTTAGGCCAGTCCTGGCAAAATGTATAATCCTCAATGCCTCCATGTCTTTCTTAGTCACTTCTTATGGTATTGCCACACCCTAACACATGTTGTGTTCATTGTTAGTAGTTACAGAATTATTCTCAATTCCCCTTTACCTTGTAAATCAATTCAATTTCTTTTAGTTACTTAGCTAGTTAGCTCAACCTGATAAATTTATTGAGTGCTTAGTTTGTGCTGGGCACTGAACCAAGGATGAGTAAGATGTAGAATCTGCCTTCAGTCTATTCAGCATATCAGGGTAGCAGGCCAGGTACAGAAGTAGATGTTGAGGAAAACTCTGCTAAATCTATTAAGGAAGAGGGAGGCACTAGGAAGCCTTCGTAGAGAAAAAGGAATCTAAAATATCTCTTAAAGGATAAATAAAAATTCTGGATGCCTGTGTGGCTCAGTTGGTTAAGTGACCAACTGTTGATTTTAGCTCAGGCCATGATCTCAGGGTCAAGAGATCAAATCTTGCATCAGCCTTGGCACTCAGCATGAAGTCTGCTTGAGGATTCTTTCTCTCCCTCTTCTTTTGTCCTTTCCCCTGCTCGTAGGCTGTCTCTCAAAAATAAATAAATAAATCTTTTTTTAAAAAGATAAATAAAAATTCACCAAATCAGTAAAGGACAACACCAATTTAATTTGGTCACTAAAGATGGAAACAACTAAAATATATTGAAAGTGTCAAAAGACTGTTGGAGGAATGAAAATCTTTGCCTTTATACATAAGCAAATTCACTAAGGCCAGATGTATAGTTTGCTTATAATCTGACTTTATTAGCACATGGATTTTTTTAAAAGAGGCACAAGCCAGCATATAAAATTTTGGATTCCTAATTAACCAAAACCAATCGTGTAACCTCTTTCAAAAATGTGAAAAACTGAGTAACCACATAGCATGTTGTGAAATGTTGGCTATTAAGCTGTTTGGAAATACAGAGTGCTGCATTTATAATCAACAAAGCTGGGCTTCCTAAAGCACTGGCTGAGGAATTAAAGACAAAATGGTTTTCATTTACTAAATGGTGGAAAGATACAAGTAAAGCTACAATTACCCAATGATGCTTCTCTTAACCTGGGTCGCCTGAAAACAGAAGATGTTTTTTTGTGTGCAGTGCTTCCAATGGTGAATCATCAAACCATTTCTTTTTCAGACACATAAAATGTATTATTTAGCCTCAGCTTGTTTTTCGGATTACATTCATGTGGGTCATTAATGTTTAACAGTCATCTATTCATCATCAGGCAGCTGTGATTGCAAGTAGAGGAGTTACTTCAAACAAAAAAATGCTTAAAAGTTAGTGTGTATCTTGATAAAATAGATTTATCATTAATGGATTACATTCCCTGGACATGATAAGACCAGATTAAGGAGAGGCCCTATAAAAAATAAAACCTATTTGAGTAAACCTTTCTTCCCCATTGTTTCACTTCCCCTTCTTTCTTTTTTTTTTCCCCCTTTTGGCAGGAAGTAGGGGTTGTTATTACCAAGAGTTTGAGAACCAAAGTATGAAACTATGCAGTAATAGATATTCAACCCACATCACATCATTACAATGGATCTGATTTTAGATTCTTTAAACAAACCAACAAACAACAACAAAACATCCAGAACTCAGTCTGGTGTTGTTGGATCCTAGGTCAGAAGTTACAGGTCATGAGGGACCAGTGGATTATTTTGCTACCATGCCACATTCAGACTGAGATAACCACCATTTGGCAACAGCAGATTATTGGCCATAAGGGGATCAGATCAAAGAAATATGTCTGGAGCACCCTTACCTTTTGTGTTTGCTGGGATGCAATTCAAATAGATAGTCCAACTTACAGAAATACAGTAGTAGCAATTTCACTTCTAGAAGAAATTTTTATACAGCAAATTGCTATGACAATGCAACCTATATGACACTATAGTTAATACAAAGCTAAGTAAAAGTCTCTGTCCCAAGGGCTTTGTCCAGTGGAGGGATATATAATCTTACAAATTATAAGATTTCTTTAAGAAGTGTTTAGATCAGGTGCCTGGGGGCTAAGTGGGTTAAGTGCCTGCCTTCAGCTCAGGTCATGATCCAGGAATCCCTGGACCAAGTTCTGCATCAGGCTTCCTGCTCAGCGGGGTGTCTGCTTCCCCGCCTTGTGCTCCCTTTCTCTCTCCTTTTCTCTCGCCCTTTCTCTCTCTCTCAAATAAATATATAAAACCTTAAAAGAAAAAAAAAAAAAAAGCATTTGAGTCATGGATCCTCTGACCCACAGTGAGAGAACAACAACTTAAAGAAAATGAGTTTACCAGTTTACCACATCCTATCAACTGAGCTTTCACATGTAAACAGCCACACTTAGCTGCACTGGAAAGTCCACATTTGTCCTGTGCTTCATTCCCTTTTAGGATATAGAAATCTAAGAAATTATGAGAAAGAAAATGTCTCAACCTATGGAAGAGTGGAAAGTATATTATATTCTCAGTGAAGTAGATTTGGTTAGGAAGCTTTCTGATTTAAACTTTAGTCTTAGAGTAGATCAGTTTGAGATCGTTTTCTTTATACTATATATTCTGACTTCAAATTGTTCTACTTATAAATGATGATACCATATATACATTTTAATGACAGCATCATATAGACATTTCAAGGGTGCACAGTAAGTGTTAGCCTTATAGCCAATCTTACGAACTCCTGTTCTGCTTTCATTTGTAGTGATATGCCCAAGGCCGCATATCAAGTGAGAAACGTAATGTGATAAGAAATCAGAAGCTGTCATCATTCGGGTTTCTATTCAGCTATTTAGCTTTGAAACACCTAGTAATTAATTTTCTTTAAAAATTTCTTTTAAGTCTTTAGTACTTGGAACAAAATATGAGATAAATATAAATGTGTACACAGTCCCTATGAATATTCAGTATTCTGAAAATATCTCAATCAATCAGACAGTTACCTGATCTTCCACTTCCCTTAGCTAAGTACAACAGACTGATATTTAAGTCACATTTTAATAACAAACCAAGAAAATCAACCTTACTTCTTGTGCCCATCCAGATAATAATAAAAATCCCTTTGAGGCTACCAACAATTCCTGAGAATTCAAAGATACTTCTGTGCTCAAATAGCACTACTACAACAGAGAGCATTATACAGAAGATTATACAGAAAATTAATCAGGCTGAGGATATAAAGATTTGCAGTTATCTTACAACAAGACAAAAGGAAAAAATAATTTCAGGATAGTCTAGGTTGTTTTGTTTTGTCTAGGAGTTCTGACATAATTCAGGGTTCTTTTAACTCTACCACACAGCTCTTTGCGGTGTATGTAATTACCATGAAAGATTAGTAATATTAAGCATGAAAATGCTAAATTCACTTCCCCCCAAACCTTTAATAAAGGTCAAGATTGTCCTCACTTAAACAGCTTCCACTCTAGAGGCATCTGGGTGGCTCAGTTGGTTAAGCATCTGCCTTCAGCTCCGCTTATGATCTCAGGGTCCTGGGATCGAGCCCTGCATGGGGCTCCCTGCTCACTGGGAGTCTGCTTTACCCTCTCCCTCTGCCCCTCCCCCTGCTCATGCTCTGAAATAAAATCCTTAAAAAGGGGGGGGGGCTTTTATGCAAGTAGGAAAGACAGAAGTATAGCCATATATTTATGATACCCCTTGGTAAATTTAAGGATTAAGAAATTTAGTACTATAGCACAAAAAAGGAGTGTCCAACCCAGCCTGGCCCAAGGGGTGGGGAAGTGGAATGAGGCAACAGGAAAAGGCTACCATCAAGTAGAACTCCAGGGAATTATGAAGAATTAAGCAGGTTAATGTTTAGGGGCAGAGATCAGGTAGATCCATTTACCGTTTTATTTATTTTTTTGTTTTACAGTTTCAGATAGCATGCCATCTATAGAAAGAATACTGGTGTTATCTATATGCCTATTTATTTGTTTAAGCAACATATCTCTATGCATCTTATCACTATGTGGGTCACTATTTGTTTCAGATGTTCAGATTTAGGTGAATTAGGCCATTATTATATCTTTTCCTGCATGTACAAGAGTCAGTGGCCTTATTTGGCTACACCAATAATCCTTACACAAATCTCTTCCTCCATTCTAGGATTATAATGCCTTTTGTAAAGACCTGCCTAATGGTCCTGCCTTCGGTGCAGACAATATGGAAGACTATAACAGATGTTGTCATTGCCCCATTGTGTACAAGTGTAGGACGCAGCTTCTCTTCTATCAGCTTGCAACTGAGTCACGACTAAACACTTGGACCCCAGTCTGGAGATTTGGATACTGTAATACTTCTTGACTGTCATAATGTAAAAACACTACTGTTCTGTTCTAAGCGTTCCCAACTGTTCTAATTAAGAAAATTTTTAAGATTGGGCAACCACATGTAGAAATGTTTATTGGCAGATCTTTTCAAATAATGCTTTTCTAATTAATAGTCAAGGGTTTAATATATAACTTTAGAGCCAGAATTATACAGTAGGTTGGCAACACTTAATTTTAAAGGCAGACAGTTTTTACTTTAGTACAAAAGTATACATTTTATAATGATGAATTTATAAAGATCAAGAGACATTTCTCAAACACTTTAATTTTTTTGCACAACTGCCTGTAAAAATATGGAATTTCTTATTTTTTTTTTACTCTTAAAGTAATACTTTTAAAATTACCTTTGCAGATAAAGTCATGGGAATACTTACAGAAAAAATATACAAAGATCCTAGAAATTATAGTAACAAAAGCATGCAGTGGTGATGGGAGCTATGAAATATAATAGGACAAATAAATGTGAAAATAGATTCATGAACATGTGTACCTTTAAATAAGATATTGTTAACCTACAGATCTATTTAATAAGATGTTTCATTTTACTGTATATTTTGTACTTAATGTAAATTTTGCTCTAATCAGATTGCTTTTAAGTACTTTTATTGTATTTGTTATCTTTTTGAACTAATATATAGAATGAGTAAATGTCTCTTTCACGGGGAACTTCATTGGTGAGATTGCACTGTCTTGATAATGTAAGCATATATATCTTGTTTGGGAATAGAATGTAAAAGAGCAATATACAAAGCTTTTCTAACTTTTCCAGGCAAAATCCTGAAATGGTTTATGACTGAACTTTTCCTGGCTGTGACCTTAAAAATAATTCAAATCTAATTGGTATTTCATCTGGGAGATGCTTTTCTCTCTTATAGTTAGAAATTTAACTTGCATTCTGCATTCCTGTTAATGTCTCACTTTACCTTCAAGTAATACTGGTGCTAATTAATAACATTTTACCTAAAGGCTATTTCTGACACTCAAGTACTATTTCAACTACAGTGATTCATGGAGATACACTTATAGGAAAGTTGTCAATTTGTTGGGCCCATGCTACTTAGCTACATATATATATGTAAGAGACTAACAGATACAGACTTTCATGATGTCGTTTGATACGGGATTTGTTTTACAGTATAAAATTATTCTTACCACTTTTGAATTGTAGAGTCCTATTTCAATGTTATGAGTCACTGTTATTTTAAAAATCTCATTATTCCAAAATGATAGGCATATATGAAAGATGTCTATGATATAAGTGGTTACTATAATTTACATATCTTAAGTGGGTAATTGCTCAAATTTTAAGAATTATTATCAGAACCTGAATTAACATTCCTTTGAGTATCTATCTTCATAGATGAAGGATGATTTAACTGGAATACTATTGGGGGCCAAAGTAAACAAATGATTAAATTATGAAACTCCTATCAGTTTGAAGATAACTACAGAAGAGATTTCAAAATTGCCACTAGGACACTGTAGCATTCTTAGAAAAGATTCTCATGATCATTACCTTAAAACATTACCACTCATTTGACTACATAGATTTTATTATGTTAGTGAAAAAGATCAATCTCATTACTTTATAGTTATACTATAAACTATACAACTGTATAGTTGTATTTAAAGTGTTTTTTAAAATATGTGGATATGCTGATTGACAAAAGTATTTGATTAATAAAATATGCATTTAAATAAGTTATAAGTTTAAATAAATCATATCTTTTCAAATAGCTGTTGATAAGTTTTAAAGCCAAAATATATAGCAAACCTTTTAACTTTTAACAAGTGAGACGTATGATTTCCTTATTTCTGAATTGCATTGATTATTCACCAAAATGAATTTTTATTGAGATTTACCATTAACTATTTTATTTCAAAGACTGAAATTTTGTACCAAGTGGATCCAGGTTTCATGTGCAAATATGTTGATTCTTTTATTTGGGGGTGGGACAAATAGATGATGAATATCTATAATAAACGTTCTAAAAACCCATAAACTGTGCTCATTGTTTTTATTACATTAGATATGAAATTGATCAATAAAGAACCTTTTTAAACCTTGTTAAAAACCCATAAAAGAAAAAAATACATGAGTTACTGCTCATTCAGGGATGTACTTATGAAAAATTATGGGATTGGTAATTTAATTATTTCTTTTCCCAGCATGTAAACAGGTTCCCTGTAAATTTTTCTATCATTTGATGAATAGTATACACAATGAATTGCTCAGAAGCCCATCATATTTCATCTTCCTCATGAAATGAAAGTCTCTTACTGATTCTAAATAAACTGATATTTCTGTTTTCAATTTTTTAAATAAGAAAGTAAAACAATATAAATCACATGTACTTGGATACTGGTACCACGAAGCCAGACTAGAGTCCAAAATTATTTTTGGAAAGTGAGTATGTGATGAGTAGTTGCTGATATTGGCACGGATTTTCCCATCAGCTAATCTGGAAAAATGAACAGCCCCTAATAATAAAGCAGGTGTTTGGCTTTCTAAAATGCTTTTTATAGTTTTGAAGAACTTAAAAATCTCCTCTTTTCAAATAGTCATCCACATCCCATTGATTTACTTAGATGTCTTTCCTGGGAAGCTGTCAGAGTGCAGTGAAAAGGGCCCTGCCCTCCTGATTAGGCATCTGGATTCCAGTCTCAGATCTGTCATTACTGTGTCACCTGCAAGGGGTTTAATCTCAGGGTCTCAGTTTTCTTACCCCTTTAATGAAAGAATTGAACTAAAGGATCTCAGGAGCTTGCCATTTAATTGCTTTCTGTGACTTCAGTAAGATGAAGACTTGCCTATATATATGCAAGCCACTCTAGCTGTTCAGACCAAGAATTTTCTAAAAATCACAAACTTTCTAGCAATTAGAGGGCCTGTGTGCTATAAAGATAATAATGAATGCATTTACTTTTCAATCTTCAGCTGATTGTGAAAATGAGTAATGTGGCTTTGATTCTCCATGACGGGGACTTCAAGGTCTTTAACAATTCTGATTCTTTATTGTTGTTACATTTTCTCTGAAAATAATGTGTTATTCAATCTTTTTAATTAATTAAAATATATTTTATTTGAAGATATTTCTACCAAAATCACTGCTGTAAGATTGTTGCCATTTTCATCTTTTGCCTAGCTAGTTGCCACAGCCTCCTAAGGGGCCTCACTTCCAGCCTTCAAAGATCTCCAATCCATCTTCCTTTTCAAAAAATAGAGTGATCTTATCAAAACTCTCCTGACATTCTCCTGCATAAAATGATCAGTTGTATGTGATTACCCTTAGACCAAAATCTAAACTCTTGAGCTAGGGATATAAGATACTCACTCTCAACCCATTGCTGTCTTCAGCCAGTGCCTATTCTAGCCCTCACTGAAGTGCCATTCTGCTCTTGTGTGCCCCACCCTCTCCTCTGTTCCCATGCCAACATCCCTCTGGGAGGCCTGCCCCACCCCCACTTCTAAAACTCCTCCACATCAAGTGCCTCTTCCACGTCTTCAGATAAAATCTTGGGCACACCCCTGTTACCACTTCCCACATGGTAAAAGCAACCCTGTTAAACCCCTCTAGACTACTACATGGTCTTTGAGAACCAAAGACATCATCTTTGTTTCCTAAGATTCTGAAATGGTGCCCAACAGTCAGTGAGCTCAATCAGTATTTTTTGAATGAATGACAATGTGACTAAATAATTGAAGAAAACTAGAAATGACTGCAGAGCTGAGATGGGAATCACATTTCAACTTCATGATTTTCTTTATTTTCAAGAGATGTTTGAAATGTACTGATTCTAATAAGATTTCATTTCTCACCATTTTCACACTCATGAATCATCAAGTTGGGAAAACAAAAATGTATGTAAAACAGGTGTATTTCATCTTTTGGAATAATGCTTGTCTTTACTCTCAATTCTCTTACCTAAATGAAATGTATTTTCGCATCTCAGGGGTAGGAAATACCAGCACTTAAAAGCTCATCTGGAAACATATTTTCTGGTATGTTTAAAATATTGCTATTCCTTTTACTATCAGATTTTCCATTTTGAAATCTATAATACGAAAAGATTGCTTTATGGAGTTTTACATTGTCGAAAACACAATCCCTACTTCATCTCATTTGAATCCCAGGACAAATTAAATAGCATAGTAGAGAAATCATATAAAATAGTGGCTTAGTTTCTTTAGCTTGCAGATTTGTCATTTTAGAATGTTTATTTAAGATAACAAGAGCTTAAAGAATGTTAAAAAAAAAAAAAAAGCTATACATTAAGAAGCCAAAAAAAAAAAAAAATGTAGGTAGTGAAAAATTACCACCACTAATGCAATTTATCATAAACCAGGATTTGGTATATTTCTTTCCTTCAAGGTATATCTATGTGTATGGGGAAGGACAAGAAAAAGAATTAAAGGAGGAGGAAGCAGAAGATAAAGATATACTAGATATTCAGGCAATAATTTTTAGGAATAAAAACAATTTAGGTTCCCATAATTTAATCATCCCAGTTTCCTCTCCCTGTTCACCCCCAAAGGGCAAAATGAGCAAAGACCCTTTGTTATATTTTTAAGACATTTTTGTACCTCCTCCTCAGCCTTTTTCTTTGGACTATATCTGAAATACCAATAATGAAACCTTACACTTGGATGTTTGTTTAAGTAAAAGATGTCCTTGGGTGGGGTAACATTTCAATCATGAGCAGTCATCCATTACTTTATGTGAATGAAGGACCTGAGAAGGGGATACTGAAAACTACATAAGGGACCGGAAAGTGAGGACCTTAACCTGAGTTCCA
The DNA here is from genome assembly GCF_964662115.1 of Mustela nivalis. Lineage (NCBI taxonomy): Eukaryota > Metazoa > Chordata > Mammalia > Carnivora > Mustelidae > Mustela > Mustela nivalis. Next base: position 32,280,357 of record NC_139031.1, on the reverse strand, counting down.
CATGAGAGTACCAAAGAGGAAGTTGGGACAGAAAAAGGGAAAATAGGAGCCTCCTCCAAAGACAATGATCTTCACCCATCACAGCTCTGCTTTTGGACATTCCTGCCCCCAAACCTCTAGTGAAGGGGACAATGGAAAATGAACAGGGATAAAGGGCGTTGAAGTTATCTACGGACTTCTCTTTTTTCTATAAAAAGTGTTACTTATGTCTTATTGAAGGAAAAGGGCCCTGGAAGGGGGCATGAGGACTCTGCTACCACCATGTGCCCTAAAGACAATGCTGAAAAGCAAAAGTTGAAGTAAAAATGGAACTATAATTTCTGACTGTCTCTCTCCCACCTTGCCTCTCTGTGCTGTTGACTGTTGCCATGTGTCTGTAGCAAAGAAAGAAGACCATGCAGCAGTCAGAGAAATCAGAGGACACCACTTCAACAATTATCCAAAAATAGGACAGAGACACCTATCAGCCTGCACGTGGACGTGTTAGGTCACTCAGCTTGGCTGCACGGCTGGAGAAGTGGTTTTTGCCATTATAGGAAAAGGTAGGGTGGAAAATGATGAGAGAAAGGAAGAGACATGACTCAGAGTGGGAAACAGCACGTAAGCAAGGGCAAATATTTCTCCCAGACATAAATGCATCAGGAAAAGACTGGAGCAAAAGGTCATCTGTGGAGCATTCTTTTCTTTCCCAGCCTCCCGGTAGCTTGTCATCCAGCACCTGCCAGTAACAAAAGGGAAGGGAAGGGCAGTAAGCAGGACCTGCTTCTCTAGCTGAATGGCATACGGGTTCCAGCCAGCTGCTGGCTCAGCTAACTGGGACAGTGAAACAAGAAGTCCTTTGGAAAGCTGCAGGGATAAACACACAATTTCCCAGTGAGGCAAGTAGCAAGGATTAACATACTTCTTTTGCTGAGGGGGAAATTAGTTGGACTCCTTCATGCATAATATCAGCAGGAGAATTCTGATCTCTGGTACAAAAACTAACACTGATATTTGGTGATCATTTATTACCTGTTAGGCATTTATTTAATCTCCAGGATAACGCTATGACATGTGTTGTATCATTATCCCCATTTTTCAGAAGAGTAAACTGATGCCCTGCAGCTGAGGGATTTTCCCAAGATCACAATGGGAATCAGGATTTGAACCAAGAGAACCTGACACCAGAGCCTAGGCTCTTAATCACTATAGAGGTGATTTGCTATTTCTAGCATGTATGCACAGCTATTGTAATGATTTGTTCTCCCTTCCAGACAAATTCTTTTTCATTCGTCATTCAGTCATGCCACATTCCTGCCCTGAGAAGCTGGAGAAGCTACTCTGATCAATGGAGTCAGTTCCAAGTACTCAGTGCTAAGAGCTCCCCTCAAGTTAGTAACTGAGTTCCCTGTACCCTCCTCACTCTGTCCCCTTCTGATCCCTAAACCCTCCCTGAGCCTCATACCCTACTCTCCTGAGCACACTCTTTCCTGACCTTTATGATCTGTGCTCTAGGCCCTATATTCTAGTTCAGGGCAGAAAAGTATTTTTCAAATACCATTATTCCTATCTGTTGTAAATTTTATAAAATTTCACTATCTTTAACATAGACATCCTTAACATATATCAAAAACATGATGATATTTATCTTCAGTACCTGACAGTTTGACATGTAGAATATTAATATTTATAGGAATAACTTCTATTGATACTAAGCATGTATTTTTCTAAACAGAGGCCATATTTTGTATCTTTCTCACTTGGTTGGAAATTTCTTGTCAGTTTGTACATCTTTTAATATGTTATCCAGTCTGATTAACAGTTGTTTAATCTTGGAAATCCCAGGGAAAACCATATCTAGATTTTTCTTTCTCTTATAAGGTAATTTGCTCATAAATTTTTCTTTTTTTTAATATTTTATTTATTTATTTGAGAGAGAGACATAGCAAGAGGGAGAATACAAGTGTGGGGGGGGGGTGGCAGGTAGGGGAGAAGCAGGCTTCCTGATGAGCAGGGCACCCAATTGGGACTTGATCCCAGGACCCTGGGATCATGACCTGAGCTGAAGGTAGATGCTTAACGACTGAGCCACCCAGGCGCCCTGCTCATGATAAGTTTTCAAAAGCAGAAAAACTGGATTGAAGTATGCAATCATATTAATGGTGTTTGTATATTGTCATACTGCTTTTCAATGGGCTTATACAATTTAAAATTGCAATCACAGTGTGTGACAGCATTTCTATGTTAGTAAAAAGTTATACATATATTTGTAATTTTTACTAAGGTATTAGGTGTTATTGCAGAACAACATTATAGTATTTCATTTTTACATAGAAAAATGTAATAAACATTTTTTATAGTGATAACCACTATTGTTATCCCCATACTCATTTCTCCTCCCGATTCTTCACCCACATCTAAAATAGTAATGCTATCTGTGCTTTGCAATAATAATAATAATAATGCTAGACCCTATCATAGGGCACGGACTTTCTATTTCCCAGTGTTGGCCCAGTGTTGGGCTAGGACTGATCCATCCATTCTCTTCCTTTCTTCTTTCTCCTCCTCCCCTTTTGCAGTCCAATGAACTGAACACTTTAGATGGCTGTGTAAGGTAAAGTATTACAAAGTTTTCTTTTGAGACAAAGAAAAACTAAATGCCCACAAAATATAATCTTGATGTCTTCAGAACTCTGTCTTAGATGATCTAACAAAGTTTAATATTCTTTCTGATTAAAACTTTGTAAACTACAATGCACCCAAGTAAAGAAGTTACCAAATGGACATGTCTGCAATGACAAATACTTTTATATACATATTTTCTCATAAAGTGATAGCCACAAACTAATCAATATTAAAATAGGGACCAATATTGAAAATGAGATGTTGCAGCACTGGAATATATAAAATGAAGCATAAGATAAACCAAACCCTCCTCTCCAGTTTAGATATGACCTACTTGAGGCTGTCGCAGGAATAGTCCACATTATTTGGGGTTAAATAATATAAGCAAAATGAAAATCTCCACTGAGTATTTAGCACACTCAATCAATTTCATGGGCTCCTTGTATCAGGGCCATGCCGGGGGTAGAAGGGGGATGAAAGGGGCATAACCAAAGCACTGGAAATAAAACACCAAAATTTCCTTTTTTACTATGTGGAAGAAACAGGTGAGCAATCAACTGAATTATTTATATACATTTTATTTAGATGAGAGGAAGAATCCCCTAAAAAAAAGAGCCAGTTTTGGTATTATTTATTCTAAAGATGATTGAAGGGCCATGTGAAACATGAAAGATTTTGTACAAAGAAACGATTTTATTAAAACTATTCTTTTTTTCTGAGAGGGAGAAAGTCTAAGTGGAATTCTCTTACGTGAAAATTTCATTAGAGTAAATACACACAATAAGATTGTGATCATAAATATATTCAAACAAAAGGAAACGACAAAAAGATTATAAAATATTTTTCCTAGAAGAACTTTGGGAATGATAAGCATTAATCTATCTGGGACAGATTAAATGCAGGCAGGTTCTATGCTGCATATTGAACTAGGGATTCATTTAAAGGTTTTCATGATTTTATAATACTTAGAGTTGAAGAAATATTCAGAATTGTAAAGGAAAATTTCCCCAGCCTTAAAATCTGCAGTGAAGTCTGCCCAGCATGAAACACTTCATGGTGCAAGATGGGTTTTGGCTACTTTAAGCAGTCCCTAAAAAACTGTTCCGTGTTCTTAATAGTTAACAAGCCAGTGGTGTCTCAAATCTTGCTACAGGCCAATACTTTTTTGGGTGTGGCTAATGGGTTAGTTTAATATAGCTCAGGACCTTTCATACCAAAAAAAAAAAAAAAAAAAAAAAAAAAACCTTGGCAGCTTCCCAGTTTGTAATTCTTGATTTCACATTCCAAGAAGCCTTCAGTTTATAGAAATGAAAAGAACTGCCAGTTCCCTGCAAGCAACTTGGCCAACTTTGCCTGTAGGATTCCCCCTTAAATGATGGTTCCTTCACTTTGTTTACAAATATTTCCTTAATAGTATGTTTGTTACTTCCTCTTGTGGAGCTGGGATTCCCTGTTAAGTCATCCAGGCTTCAGTTCTACTGCTCTTCCCATCATGTAAAGGATCTTTTTGCATGTAATTATATGTGGGGTGGGGGAGGGAAGTCTTCATTTATAGTTCTTACATTGGGAAGTAGTATTCGCTGGCATAACTCCTGACTTTGAAAATGCTTCAGAAAATGTGCATTCTCAAGTTTCCCCGAGATCACAGCTCTTAAAGTATAATGTGCATACCAATAACCTAGAGCTCTTGTTAAAGAGCAGATTTGGATTCAGTAAATCAGGCACTGGACCTGAAATTCTGAATTGTAACAAGCTCTCTGGTGATGCTGATGCTGTATCTCCCTGGACCGCACTTTGAGTAAAGTATTCAAGCCCTAGTAAAGCTTGAATAGGACATGGAGAGAGATGGCAATGAAGCAGCTGCAGACAGAGAAAAGATGAAACTGACAGATATATTTGTTTGGTCCTATGAAAGGATTCTACCATCTGTCTCATAACCATAATTCGTGATACATGCTTTTAAAACACATTCACATCTCCTCTGATGTAAGCTGAATTGATTGAAGGTAAAACCAGGAGTGCAGAATTAAGCCCATCCTCTAGTATCTACAAAAGCTGATGTGGCAATCACAGATTTTCTCTGAAATTAGTGAAAAAACAAACTCATCAAATGATTATAAGAAAGCAGAGCTCTCTATAAAGACAAAATCACTTAATAAATTATCAGTATGAACTTACATATATTTTTGAAGAGTGAAGACTAAGCATCATGGCCTTAAAGGGAGTGGCTGAAGAGATAAATTTCTCCAGGTAAAAGCAACTCCTGGTAAATAGTTTATTTACTAGGGAAAGGGCCAAAAGGAAAAGAGAGTTTCCTTTGTTATATAATGGAGCTCTGACTTAAAGCCAGGCGGGTCTGTTACAAAACAAAGAGCTTTTGTAGAGGACTCCTCCCAAATATTTACATTAAGTTAAGAAAAAGGTGGAAGTCTGTATCTCCTCGTAATTTTTGCTGATATTCGGGTATGTTATTTTATTCTTTATCATTTCATTATAGTTAAAATGGAATTTTAAAATTAATTATTTGTTAAGGTGAAAGATGAGATGTTCTAATATGCTGTGGGTTTTTTTTCCCTAATAACCTGTTAAAACACTCTTCTAGTTAAAAAAAAAATCATTCTACTAGTATATTATAAAATGGTAAATATTGCAGATATGTTACATTACATTATATCATACATATGACATTTGTTGCCCTTTTAGGTTTTCTAAGAGTTAGTCATAGTTTGAATAAGACTTATGGAGTTTTCATAGTTCTAAATGTAGTCATAATTTTGTTTTGCTTGGGTAGGAGGAAATGCAGTCATTGTCCACATGTCTATTCTACTTCTCTCAATTAGATAGATGTGATGTAGTAATCTGGTTTTCTGAAAATTGCTATGCCCAAGACTTATATTAAATATTTTCAAACTTGGATTAGATAAGACTGTAATTATAACTTCTATTATTGATATAAATTTATCTAGATGATAAAATGAGCCAAACATTTATTTACCTCTCATTTCATGCTTTCTGAATGCACTATCCCTAGGTTATATTATTATGTGACTCTAAGTTTAGACTCAGATTTTCTCTATTAAAGAATGCTAGACCAGGGTCTCCTGGATGGGTTAAAGCATCTGACTCTTGATTTCATCTCCGGTCATGATCGCAGGGTATGAGATCATGAGATCCAGCTCACCACTGTGCACCCCTCTCAGCTAATAGTTTGCTTGGGATTCTGTCTCTGTCTTGGGACTCTCTCTCTTTCTGGGCAGGAAAGGAAGGAAGGGAGGGAAGAAAGGAAGGAAAAGAGAGAGAAAGGAGAGAAAGAAAGAAATCAAATCTACAAATAAATAAAGATTATTTTGTTAGGGCTATTATAATCTAGTTATTAAAATAATCAAGGTAGGTAGATAACCCAATTTCATAGTAGTTAGTTTGATTTCTTATGTCATCATAATGAGATGATAAATTGAACCTGGAATTTTGCAAGGATCTAAGCACAAATTAAAAAGAACTCAATGTGATTTGTGTTTGCTTCTCGTTAAGCATTTGCTCAATATTTAAGTTTATATAAGATGACAAACCAGACTGTTTTTATAGTTTCACTTTTAATAAAATATGTAAAAAGACAGTATCTCAAAGAAAAATTTTATAGGTAAAAAAAAATGTAAAGCCATGAGTTTTGAGTGCCTACTTTTAGAGACAATATTTTGCTACATTTTCAAAGAAAGCCACAACTTTCATCAGAACAACAATAATAGTAATCCAAAACAATAATCCAGAATAATAATAATGGAGATGACAATGATAAGATAATGGCCTAATGTTTTGAAAGTAAGATAAATTGTCAACTGTCTGGAAAATCACATTCTGCTTTAAAGCAAGAGAGTGCATCTTTTTTTATATGCATTTTTTTAAGGATTTTATTTCTTTTTTTTGTCAGAGAGAGAGAGAGAATAAGAGGAGGAATTGCAGGCAGAGGAAGAAGCAGGCACAGGGAGAAGCAGGCTCCTATCTGAGCAAGAATTTCCCCAATGAGGACTCAATCCCAAGACCCAGGGATCATGACCTGAGCAGAAGGCAAATGTTTAACCACTTAACCATTTAACTGACTGAGCCACCCAGGCATCCCAAGAAAGTGCATCCATCTTATCACCTGTCTAGACCCCTCTTGCTGAAATCCTCTGTCAAGCATCATATGTGAGAATCTTCATACAGAAGTTGGCATTTAAGATTAAGAGATTTTTTTTGTTACCAACTATTTAATGGGAAGATTTTAAATATACTATATAAAGCTTTACGAGAATTAAATAAAAGATAGCAAAAAGGTTATATCTAACAAACTAGGTTAAAACACAGAAAACTGAAACCAAGAACCAGTCCCTAACAACTAATGCATTTAATGTATATTTGGGAACTTCACATCTTCCTGTATTCACACTCTGCCCTGGTCTCATCATTGATGAAATTCACTCCACAACTCTTGACCTTGGCCTAGGTCATGTGACTTGCCTTGGCCCACAGAATGGGGCAGAAGTTAAGTGTGTCATTTCCAGGTCTAGGCTGCCGAGAGCCTATGACATATTTTTTCTCTTCCTTTTTTGTAGCTGCTATTTCTTGTATCATGAAAAGAATCTTCCCCAATAGCTTGCTGGTCCAAGGAGGACAGAGACATGGAACAGAGCCAGCACAGACTTGCAGTGAAAAGCAGAGCTGCCCCAGCCATCCTAGCCTACATCAACCAAGCCCCAGCCCACCCAGTCCATAGAACTGTGTGAACAAATGAGCTACGGAGTTTTGTAGTAGTTTATTTATGCCAAAATATTATAACAATAACTGATTGATACACCCTAAAATTCAGTTTAAAATGTGCAATGGAGAGGGGAAGCTGGGTGGCTCAGTGGATTAAGTGGACCTTTGCCTTCGGCTCAGGTCATGATCTCAGGGTCTTGGGATGGAGTCCCACATCAAATCCGGGCTCTCTGCTCAGCAGGGAGCCTGCTTCCCCCACCCCACCCCCGCCCCACCCCGCCTGCCTCTCTGCGTACTTGTGATCTCTGTCTGTCAAATAGATAAATAAAATCTTAAAAAAAATATATGCAATGGATAGATGATGAAAAAGAAGTATTGGTTCACACCATCTTTCACTTTTAACTAGCTATTGTGATATCACTCAGACATAGCCATAAAGCTTCATCTGTACTGATTTAAGAACATACAACTGTACTTTTACCAAGTTTAGTTAGGACACTGAAAAGAACTGCACTTTTCTACACATGATTTGTATCCAGAATTTTCTCTCAAGAATTAATCTTATTTCAATCATATTAAATAACCAGTCAGATTGCATTGGTCTTAGTAACAAAATATTTAATAAAAGAATTGTAAAGTAAACTGATATGATAGCTAAAGGCCAGATATATTATTCCACTATCAATATTATGAGTTATTTAGAAGGATGGAAGCCTTAATGTAAGGCTATCAATGAAATACAAATACTGACAGAAGTTCTCCTATATTTAAAATTTGAATTTAAGGGTTTGTTATCATTCAGAAATACCAGATAGAACTTAAGAAAGATGTTACTGGCAAAACTTGGCAGGATTTGGTTGAAGGGGAAAAAGAAAACTGAATGATGACACTTCTGAAATGTTAACTTCTGTTCTTCTCTAGATGCCCCTGGAGCCCTCCCCTCCCTACCCACCCCCATGCCTAGGGAAGGATCATTACCGCAGAAAAGCAGAGATAAGACTTTTCTTGATTCCAAAAGCCTTGGTGAATGTCCTGGGGGAATTCAAGGCACAGAAAAATTCTTGGGTGATATATAAGCATGGCTTCCTACATAAGGGAAAAGAAATTGGGGAAATAAGCAAAATGATTTTTGACCTATATGTGTCTTTAGCTGAGGCCCAGATAAATTAAGAGAATCTAATAGCTGAGATATTTGTGCCTCCTGTTTCTGAGTAGGGCTCATGGAGATGGCAACCCCCTAGAGTTTCTCTGTACCACGGCAGGGCATTTCTTCTCTTCTCCAAAGCAGCTTTACCGTGGGTGGATCTGTGCTGCTACGTAAGGCCTGCCCACCCAGATTCAGTAGATATAACTAGAGCCCAAGAAAAAAACAGAAGTAGCAAAAAGTGCCTCTAGCCTTAAAGGGTATATTGAAGGAACACGAAGGGACAGAGTAGCAGTGCTCTGAATGGACCAATAACTGAGGATGATGATGTACCTATCAGCAGATCCAAGACAGACAGTCAAGGAAGAGATTCCTCCACAGACCTACCTCGAGATTCCTTGGCAATTCATAAGCCCCTGGAATTTAGGTGCAATCTCAATGACATGGCAGAAACTAGAAATGGACTGACCTGAAGTTTCTGTCACCTGAAAGGGTGAGGTTTGTGAAAGAAATTAAGCTCAGTTACCAAAAGAGAGGAAGTTACACCTCACAAGGGACTTTAGTAATACACATGTTTTCCATTTTTAAAAAATCTATAACAGGGGCACCTGGGTGGCTCAGAGGGTTTAGCCTCTGCCTTCAGCTCAAGTCATGATCTCAGGGTCTTGGGATCAAGCCCTGCATTGGGCTCACTGCTCAGCGGGGAGCCTGCTTCCCTCTGCCCCACTATGCCTGCCTCTCTGCCTACTTGTGATCTCTCTCTGTGTCAAATAAATAAAAATCTTAAAAAAAAAATCTAAAACAAATAAGACAAAATGGTATTATTTGGTCAGGCTTGATGGTGGGAGTTCATTACGCTATTTACTACAACTTGGGGGATTAAACTATTTTACAATAAAAATACTTTAAAATAAATACTTTTATTTCAATTCTGGATCTGTAGGCTGAAATTTGTCCCTAACCCTGGCATCTGTTATGATTTAGGCAGTATCCTTTGTGCTTTAAATGCATCACCTCATTAAATGTTCATGGCATCACTATTGGGTAGATGTCAATGTTTTCCATTTTACAAATAAGCAGAGTGAGGTTAATTTAAAGAAACAATATGAAAAGAGTATTTTCTCATCCATTGTGATCAGGAAGATTTTTGAATGTAGAAATAGGTGTTTGTTTATTATTTTAAGAAAATAAATAGATGGGGCGCCTGGGTGGCTCAGTTGTTAAGCATCTGCCTTCAGTTCAGGTCAGCTCATGACCTGATCCCAGGGTCCTGAAATCGAGCCCCACATTGGCACCCTGCTCAGAGGGGAGCCTGCTTCTCCCTCTCCCACTCCCCCTGCTTGTGTCCCCCCCCCTCTCTCTGTCAAATAAATAAAATCTAAAAAAAAAAAAAGAAAAAAAAATAAACAGAAAAAAAGACATTTAAAATACTCAAGATGGAAAGGCCCACAACAAGGAAGAGTCCAATGGGGGCCTTCAAGCCACAAGAGGGATGGAACAGGATCAGATGATGAGGCAGATCTTCATCTAGAAAGATGTTTCTTTCCATATATAAAATGGAAGTTATAGAACAAGGTAAGGCAGGTGTGGGAAGGCCTGAATGGAATTCAGTGGAAGGTATGTAAGTGGTGATGCTGAAAAACAGGATATTCAGCTGAACATACAGCCTGTAAAAATATTGATATTTATGCATGTAAATAGTCCCCCTCTGAAATGTTCCCCCTTCCCCTTCTGACCTTCCCCTAAACGCCCCTAATCCTAGTGAGCCAACAAGTAGCCAGCAGGACTCCAAGATATAACTCCAGAGCTGTGATCCAAGTTGGGAATGACTGCTGGGTAGCTCTGCCTTGCTGGTTATTATTCTTTTTATATCACACCTAGTGATGGCCACCATTATAATCCAAACTGTAATCACTTTTCTGAACTCACTGACAAAATCATATTTGGGAAATCTTGGGCTTCTGAATATTGACAAATGTTGGAAAGCTGCTTGCTTCTTAAAACCACTGATATCACTGTAAGCAGTCAAACCTTAGACTCCTAATCCTAGAGTGGAAATTAGATGAAGCCAGTATAGCATAAGAGGATTCTAGGCTGGTGGGGACTGGAGAGGTTGGGGTGGGGGGGTGGCAGTTGGTAAGATAAGAGAATACAAAGGGCAACTAACTTCACAATTTTACCACGCGTAGATCCTCGCCAGACTATTTAAGAATCTTATGTCCCAGAAATTGTTAATAGGTGCTCTAGTTATTTATCAACTTTAAAATGTTTTGTTACCTGCAAAATTCCTTAAGAACAAATCATTTTTATATATTTAGACATCAATTTCCACATCTCTAATGCGACTGATTTGGATGAATGGTATCCCTTTTAGCTCTATATTTTTGTTAACATATAATGCATGAGGTGACCTTTAAGGCTGCTTCTTTAAAAAAAAAAAGAACGCAAATAAGTTGCCATTTACTCATTTTTTAGTAAATGATTTAGAGAAATTTATTAACTTGCCTCCAAGCCTAAAGTTATCTGTGGGAGTATCAAAGGAAAAGATATATTGCTTTTTATATCATCTGTTCGTTTCAAATCTTATACCCATGCTAACAATGTTCTTCATTTTTATTTCTCATGAAGTTGGAGCCAATAGTTTAATTCAGCTGTTATAACCAGAATACAATCTGTTTCTTTTTGGTTCTAGCTTCTTGTTGAGGCAGGTTAATGAAAACTTTGTGGTTTTTCCTCTCATTAGGAATTCATTTTGGCATTGACAACGGTTCAGTGATCATTATGATTCCCTGTGCTGTGTTGATTTGGCTTTGCCATGGACTTCCCTAGGTTGAGTGCTAGTTAAGCATTCACTCACAGGCTTCCCCAGAAAGTCCATTCCTTGCTGGAATGCAGGACACACACTCTCCCTGTTCCTGTTGACTTTTTTCACAGTCAAGATTACTCATCACAGCTGAAAACCGAATAACAATTGATGGGAAACAGCTTCCACATTTTTCCAGAGACCATAACCACAACTGCTTTGCAACCAACTTATGAAGGAAGAATTAGATGAAAAGCAACCCTTCAGGAATCACTTAGAGGTAGACTGGGCACCACACAACACACTGACTCTGACACCACTCTTCTGTAGTATATCATGTTAGTTAAGCCACAATTTGTTCAAAAAATTAGAAATGGATTTTGGCAGAAATAAAAAATTAAAAACCCAATTTTTAGAAGATCTTTAGTATTCTTTTTTTTTAAGATTTTATTTATTTATTTGACAGACAGAAATCAGAAGTAGGCAGAGAGGCAGGCAGAGAGAGAGGGGGAAGCAGGTTCCCTGCTGAGCAGAGAGTCCGATGTGGGGGCTCGATCCCAGGACCCTGAGATCATGATCTGAGCCAAAGGCAGAGGATTAACCCACTGAGCCACCCAGGCGCCCCAATCTTTAGTATTCTAATAATGACTAGCCACCATAATTAATGCCAACACCTGTGACATTTTCCCTGCCATATAATTAAAGCTGATCTTTTTTAAAAATTGTATTGCTTTTTTACTATAAACAATAGCTTGTCCTTTATAGTTCTTTTATATTTTTGTATCTTCTCCCCAACTAGATAATCAACTCCAAGTTTCCATCCTCTATTCCACCTCTCCTCCCCCTTTTGTGTCCCCACCTCCATGTCAGACTGCCAGTATTTTTTAATGTAATCTATGCCCCTTCATGTATATTCTCGGGTTTGTTTGTTTGTTTTAATTTCAAGTCATAATTTTACTCTTGATTGTATGTGGAACCTGGTAAAATGTCCTTTCCGGACAGTGAATTTCTTGACTTATTATATCGCAAATGGAAAATTACTGCTTATTGTTTAATTATCTTGTGTTGCTTTATAATAATAATTCCCAAATTCAGCATCCCCAAATTGAGGAATAGATAAACTATTTTAACTGCAAACAATTTCTTAAACTTCTAATCAATTAGAAAAACCGGGTCTCCTCTAACTCACAGGCGAGTACATTAGAAAAAAACTCTATGACAAACTTGAAGTTCTAATTAAATATTTTTACAACTGTAAATAGTTTACATATTTGTAAATATGACAGAACGTGTTGGCATGAATTTCCTTTGTTCCAAAAAAGATCAGTAAAATTTAACATTTTCATTTATTTCAAAGCGTTGTAGAGAATTTCAGAATTGGTTGGGAAATGTTAAATTCTACATGTCTGCTTCTTCCAGTTTCCATCCCCATCAACTAGAGGTAAAGGAGTGTCACCAAAAGCACACCATACACCGGAACCCACACAAATTCCTTCCCTGTGTTTACATGTGAAATGCACCTAAAGGCTTTGGGTCATTTTTCCTCCCTTCCTCTGTGAAACTGGAAGATAGCTGTGTCCTGGGCAGCGATGGAACGTGGGCGATGAGAAACGGCTCAGAACAAAGCTGAATTCTTTCTGAAGCTCGGGTGCCCACACGGGGCATCTCTGCTTGCGCGCGGGTTCCTTCACTCCCCACCCCTGTGAGAATGATAACACTTCGAAAACATTCGCTCTCCGCAGGACGCCTCTGAGTGGTTCATAACTGGGAAAATCTTGCCCCAGGTTTAAAATATTTGCCCAAGCAACGCCGCGCTGGTGAAACGCTTTCTCATTGCTCTTTGCTCCCTGCGGGCGCTCCCCGCCCTCTGCTGCCAGAACCTTGGGGATGTGCCTAGACCCGGCACCGCGCAAGTCCCGGCCAACCGCTGCAGAACAAACCCTTGGAGGACGGCCAGGAGGCTCCCTCCCAGCCACCGCCCCCCGCCAGCGCCTTTTTCTCCCCCTTACAATACAAGATCTTCCTTCCTCAGTTCCCTTAAATAACAGCCCAGGGAAATCTCAGAGCCTTCATCCAGCCACCGGCCAGCATGTCTGGGGGCAAATACGTAGACTCCGAGGTAGGCTTGTGTGGGTACGCGCCGAACCCTGCCGAGCGCAAGGAGTGCCTCCTTCTGCTATCTCCCACTCCAAATATTCCGACTGCTTTCCCTGCCCCAGCCCTCTCTCGACTTCGGAACACTTCTCTCGCGCTGGCACCTCTGCGGAATGGGCCTGGGCAGAGAGGTGAAGAGGAGGCAGGAATGTTTTCTATTTTCCTATTTAGAAAAGGGGCCGGGTGCCCCTAGACTAGAGGAAGGCAGAAAGGAGGATCGGGTCCTGAAATTAGCACTGAGGACGCATTTCTAGGTGGATCTGGGGTGCTGCTTGCTGCTTTATTTCGGGACTCCCACGGTCCAGCCCCTGCTTGCTGAGAGGCGGCGAGATGGAACGCAGGGTGGGAAGTCATTCACCCGCAATCCTGGGGACAGTCCCCGCGGCTCCCTGCCAGGCTCCTGGACGGGTTGGCTTGGGCGGAGAGCGTCCTGTTTGCACTTTCCAAAGCTCTTGGGCCATCTCAAGAACTCTTCCTGCATCTTGGCGCCTGGTGGGGGTGTTTGGAGAGGGATGGACCTCTCCTCCCCCCAACTACCACCACCCTTCCCAACCACCCTCCTGTGCTCGGGCTCCGCCCGGGTGTGGAGACCTCGTTTTCTCAAGCGCGGCCGCGGCTCAGCCACCGGCCGGCAGCCTAAGAGTGACCTGAGGGTGGGTCGAGGGCGCTGTGCAGGTGAGAGATCCTTGTTCTAAGGAGTTTAGGGGGGGGCTGACACCTGGTTTACTCCAGAGATGGGAGCTTTCGACACTGTGACCACCACGGGGGTGGGGAGAGCAATGTAGGGACAAAGAAGGCTGAGAGAGGGTCGGGGACGCGAACAAGTGCGAGGGAGATGTGACCAGAAAGCAATAAAAATGGGGACACTCTGTGGGTCGGGGGCTCAACCTGGATCTGAAAGATAAGCTTGAAGAGCTTATTGAGAGAAGGAATTGGGGCTAGGGGGACAGGAAAAATAAAGCAGGTGAATCGTTCGGGGCGAGGATGGCGTAGCAGCAAGAGTGGTTGGACGGAAGTCAGAGATCGGGTCCCCTCTCCTGCTGGGGTCTCCGCAGGGTACAGGGGGCCGGGTGTGCACGGGGCGGGGGCCTAGGCGGACGCTGCGGGGTTTGCCCTGACCCCTGGCGGCGGGCTGGGGAGACCGGAGCTCCCTGCCTGGTACGGAGGGGTGTGGTGTCCTCTCCTCGATCCTCTTAAAAAGCTTGCGGCGCCAAGGAGTTTACTGTGCGCGGAGCCACCACTGCCGAGGCCGTTAGTTCGATTTTGAAACTCGAGGTTGCCCCGCCACCAGGCTGACTTCTGATCGCTTGTTTTTGTTTTTGTTTTTGAAATTTTCTTCCCATCTCCCCGGCCACCCTCCCCTTCCTGGACGTCTGCCCTGCCCAGGGACATCTCTACACTGTTCCCATCCGGGAACAGGGCAACATCTACAAGCCCAACAACAAGGCCATGGCAGAAGAGATGAACGAGAAGCAAGTGTACGACGCGCACACCAAGGAAATCGACCTGGTCAACCGCGACCCCAAGCATCTCAACGACGATGTGGTCAAGGTAAGGTGAGGCGGCCAGCGTGTAAAGGCCGCCGCCCCTCCGTGCCCCCTGCCCCAGGGATGCTGTCAGGGTTGGGACATCTCTCTCTGGCAAGCAGTCTGTGTATCCTTCCGTACCTTTGCCACACATACTGTTTTCTCGGCTTGATAATGTGGGAGCTTCCACGGTTGTCAAAAATGTCACATATTCCCTCCCACCTCCTGCTGGTTAGTTCAGGTGGAATTTAGCTAACTTGAGTTTCATATAACTGCACTTTTCTCCTGGCAAATGAACCTCCAGATCTCTGCAACAGATTGACCCGTACTCCTTGGGAGACAGACAGTTGCCTTGCAGTTCACCCTCTGTGTATTCCCAGGCTTAAAAGCTAGCAAAGGGTGGTGCCCCATTGCACACAAAATTAAAGCAGTAAGGTCATTGTGTAAGGTCTTGTGCCGAGATGAGAAAAGTAATACAGAGTGGGCAGGTTCTCCCAGCTCAAATCAAGATAAACCAAAGTTATTTTCTTAAAAATAATAAGGTGGGTAAAATGCTTCAGAGTAAAGACAAAGAATACATATAACATATATTATATATATATAGAGAGAGAGAGAGAGAGAGAGAGAGAATTTTAAAAAGTGGTACTTGTGCACAACCAAGCTAATTTACACAATCAAAAATAATGTGCACCTCTTGATTTCTCCCATAGACATCTCTAGTTAGGTATATAAAGTTTCTTCTTTAGTGACTGCCTGGGTCAGGCTTCCCTGAGTTAATGGGACACTCAGGTTGGAGTTCTTTTTTATACTTTCAGAATGTGTTTAGTGGTTTAAAAAATAAATAAATAAATAAATAGAATGAGTTACGGGCCAAACTTAGATTTGAGTCAGTGATCAGTTTTTTATTATCATTATATTATTCAACTTTGACCCTTTTAGCAAATCAAGTTAGAAAAATTTATTGTCTGAACCCATCTGGGTTGGGAAATCATGGGCCTGAGCCATTCTTGGCAGAGGGTTTACTTTGAGGGGTAGGGAGGGCCAAGGAAAATCCTGGCATGGAAGTGTGAAGACCCAGCTCCATACAACTCCAGAACAGCCAATGGGGCAGATGAGCAATTTCCAGCTACCTAGTCTTCTATCTGTGGATGGGAGGAGCTATCGTTCAGAGACTGTTCACATTTATGAATAATATATTTCAGAAAGGGAAACAATTTAACCTGTAACTGGAAGGAAAATGTAACTGTCAGAATTGACTCTCTTGGCTTGCTGGTAGAGGAAAAAGGAAAATTGGACCATTGGTGGGTTTTTCTACTAGCCAGATTATGGAATATTTAAAAGCTTCAGCAATAACAGAAGTAGCTTATAAACTGGAAATTAGCGTTGCTAGAAACTACTTACTAAAAGTGTTACCTTAAAGTGGGGGGAGGACATTTTTGCTTTTTTCCCTTCTCATGTAGCTATAGACAAGAAGAAGAGATGCCAGGAAAAGAGCCAGATTTCAGAAAGGGCTGGCTTTATTGGAGCCTCCCTGTTGTTCCACTGCAGTGTGAGTGGGGTTTCTGGAGCAAGCAAGCCTCCCAGGATGAGTCAGAGAAGCCAGAAGTGTGGATGTGGGTCTCCACACATAGCATGACTAAGCTGAGAAAGAAAGGCTCCACTGGGAAAAGAGACTTCAACTCAGATGGAAAAAAGGCATAACAGGCTTAAAGGAAATAACAGTTAACAGAAGCAAGTGTGGGGATCCTCATATTAAAAAAAAAAAAAAAAAAAAAAAAAAAAAAATTAAAAGGAAGAGTTAGAACAAGCTCCTCCGGGCCTAAAGAAAACAAACCCCTCCCATTTGCTCCTATGAGCAAACTAAGAGAGAAAGGCCCACCTGGAGAAGAATTTGGTAGACCCACCTGCTCAGATGCCCAGTTGAGAGAGGATTTTAGAGAATGTCACACAGAGGGACACTCAGGCTACAAGTACAAATTCTGCCCAAAGGGTATCATCTTCCAGTAGCCCAGGAAAAGTGGCCTCTACCCTATGGAGACTCCTATTTTAGAAATGCTTTTCTTTAAGTCCACGAACAAACATAATGCAGAAACAGGGATGATTTTCCTCTCCATGTTACAAGGCAGTAAATCATAAATTTCTCTAAATTTTACTTTTGACCACATAGACTTTTTTTTTCGATTTTTTTGTTTCATTTTGTTTTTATAATTTTTTTAATTTTTTTAATAAACATATAATGTATTATTAGCCCCAGGGGTATAGGTCTGTGAATTGCCAGGTTTACACACTTCACAGCACTCACCATAGCACATACCCTCCCCAATGTCCATAACCCCACCACCCTCGCCCTCTCCCCTCCCCCCACCCCGGCACCCCTCAGTTTGTTTTGTGAGATTAAGAGTCTCTTATGGCTTGTCTCCCTCCCTATCGCATCTTGTTTCATTTATTCTTTTCTACCCCCCAAACCCCCCATGTTGCATCTCCATTTCCTCATATCAGGGAGATCATATAATAGTTGTCTTTCTTCGATTGACTCATTTTGCTAAGCATAATACCATCTAGTTCCATCCACGTCGTCACAAATGGCAAGGTTTCATTTCTTTTGATGGCTGCATAGTATTCTGTTATATACATATACCGTATCTTCTTTATCCATTGATCTGTTGATGGACAACTAGGTTCTTTCCATAGTTTGACTATTGTGGACATTGCTGCTATAAACATTCCGGTGCATGTGCCCCTTCAGATCACTACATTCGTATCTTTGGGGTAAATACCCGGTAGTTCAACTGCTGGGTCATAGGGTAGCTCTATTTTCAACTTTTTGAGGAACCTCCATGCTATTTTCCAAAGTGGTTGCACCAGCTTTCATTCCCACTAACAGTGTAGGAGGGTTCCCCTTTCTGCGCATCCTCACCAGCATCTGTCATTTCCTGACTTGTTAATTTTAGCCATTCTGACCCGTGTGAGGTGGTATCTCATTGTGGTTTTGATTTGTATTTCCCTGATGCCGACCACATAGACTTCTTAAAATAACAAAAACACACAAAGTTTTACTGTTAATACATGGTACCTTAAAACTTCATGTGATAATGAAGAAACAGTGGTCAAGTTACCCAATCAGATATGGAAAGTTCTGTTTAAAGGCAAGTAGCTCTGTAAAAGCTGCCTCTGCCAACTCTATAGTCACCAGCCACTTGTGGCTCTTTCCACTTAAATTTCAAGTAATTAACATCAAGTATAATTTAAAATTCAGTTCCTCAGTCAATACTAGCCACATTCTGAACTCTCAATACATGAGGTTACTGGCTCCCAAATTGGACAGCACAGGTATAGATTTCCATCATCATGGAAATCGCTTCTGGACAGTGCCAGACTAGTTCCCTTTATTTTAAAAAGGCTCTTATACCAAGTTTAGAAAAATAGGTTTAGATGGAGAAGAAATGAAACCCTGATGTACAGTGTGAGGAAAAGCATGGTGTATCTGCACAGTAACCTTTCAGTTTCATGAAACAGCTCCTTAGGGAGGGAAAGATGAATCAGGAAATTAGTCTATACAATTTAGTTCCAATAAAATTGGTTTCTTAATCTTATTAAAGGTTTGCTGTACTATATTACATCCGTGTGGTCATTTATCCCAAAACAGTAGGCTATGAATGCTTTTTAAAATTTCCTCTGATTAAAGTGATCACAACTTCAGACCTTCATCCTTCCTCTGAGATTTCTATGTCTTCTTTTTATGTTCACGTTTTCATTTGTATGTTCACTACGCCCCTATTTGGAATTTCTATATAAATAAAACAGCTTCAAATTTATGAATCTGATAATTATCACCAATTAATTTATTAAACTCATCATATGTTAGACTACACACTGTGCCACATACTACAAAGGATAATTCCTAAAATAAGTCCTAGCAATCACAAAGATTAGAGTTAGAGAGACAAGATGCATATAGATAAAAAGTTTTTAAAAATACACATACCATATCACAATAGTAAGTCACTGCCAAATGGTAACTAATGGGTTCTTTTTTGCTTTGACTACCAGGAAACATATAGTTAGATTTTAAGTTTCATTAATACATATTACTCATCTCTCCCACTTTTTGTTTTGTATTTTCACTTTCTTTTTTAACTGATATGCTGTTTTATGTGGTCTCTACTGTAAACCTTCTCATCATCATTTTGGAAATAGATCAGATATATACTATAAATAAATCAGAAGTAAGCAGCATTGAGTATTGAATAATACAAAGGTTTTTAAAAAGTGAATGACATTAATTACATTGATCTTGGTAATCAGTATAGATGTATATCAGATCATCACATTGTACACTTTGAATACATACAATTATATTTGTCAACTATTCTTCAATAAAGTTTTTTTTAAAGTGAATGGTATTGATATTTAAGTATCAGGGAGACCCTGTGGATGGGGTCAACAGGGTAAAGGAAAGAAGATGGGTTACAGATAGTTTAATAGAGTAGGGCCTGAGGAGTACAATCTGAGTTGGATCATGAAGGACAAACAGAACGCAAATAGCTGAGAAGAATATAGGAGGGTGTTCTAAACAAGTCAGACATGGAGATGGGAATGTCTCATAGAGGGCATGATGGAAGGTTTAGTGGCCCATTTTGAGTGGGACTAGAGAATCATGTGGCAGAGTGGTAGATCATAAAAGTGAACAGACTGATCATGGCCCGATGGCAGAGTACTTTACTTCACCCAGCTCTCATGGTAAATTTGGACTTTATCATCTCAGGAAGACTTAACGTTTGAGTATGGCATGATGACGGTGGGCTTTCTCAAAGATGACTGGTTAAGCTATTGAATGTAATGAAAGATAGTGTGGTTGAACAGAGAACAGTTAAGATGTAACTGCATCATCGTCTAGACATGAAATGAGGACAGTATGCAGTGGCACTGGGGATAAAATCACATAGGCATAAGATGACAGATTCTGAGAACTGGAAGAGAACATAATGGTTACCGGCCCAATTTCCAATTCCTTAAGAGAAGCACAAACACTATAGAAGTTTAAAATTTTATCCAAGTTTTCAAATGGTTACTGTCCAAAACAGATATTTTAAAATAAGGGAAGAATAGACAAGATTATGTGATTCTTATAGACTGTTGCTATGAGGCGATAAATGACTTGAAGATGATTCTAAGATTAGTCCTGAGAAAAATCAGAACATCTGAGAGAAGGCTTTCGTTGGAAAATAAAAATATACATTTATAACTTTCTATCCAAAAACTTGAATGTAATAATTCTTAAATATGCTCAGACACAAATTTTCTTTAGCAGTCAAAAAAAGTCATAACATGGTAATCAGATTGGTTTTGATTTCACAATAATGTCCCCATGCCTCCCTAATCCTTTTTAGCTGGAAAGCATTCTAGAGTGATTATTGATTAATCTCAATATAATGGTAATTTCAAATTCTATATTTATTTGATATATAATCAAAGCATAAGATTTAAAAGATCAGATTGTCTCAGAGCACTCAGCACCCTGTTAATATTATCTTCTGTTAGAATTGGTATTGGTTTTGTTTGTTTATTTGTTTAGGAGATAGCTCCACACGATGGTGATTGATATTCTGCCACATATGAGATCATGCACGCAATTCAGAATCTCCAGCTTGTAAAGGAGTTAAGTTATGGTCATTTTTTTGAGGAAATTATTCTCACATCACTGAGCGATACTAAATGGGGGATATTATTCATTCTTAAGCAGCTGAAAACACTTTCAAATTCAGCCAACAATGATATACATTTTAAATGATTATTAAAAGAGTCTCTTTCTCTTCTCCATCTCCCATTATCAAAAAATAACTTGTTTTTAGCCGAATAAAATTTCATAATTATTTATTAAAGTTTAAGACCAGATAGACCAAATATCTTTGAATTATGGAAAAGCTCAAGATGTGGCTTATTCTTCCAATTAATAGCAGTGCTGGCTACATTTTAAAAGGGCTTAAAGTAAGAACAGCTGCAATAGTAAGCAGCATCTGGGAAGTCCAGTAATTTGAAGAACCACCTGCTTTATGTGTTCTGCCCACTCAAGTCCATAAAATAATAGACATTTTCATATTTTGAATGAAACTGCTTTTTAGTTTGCCCTACTTTTCAACATAAGATCTCTATGATGAAATGCCCACAGAGAATTAGTCCCTACAAGAATGGGGCTGTGTGCACTGACCTGTGGGATGCTGGGCCCTTTCGTGATCCTTCTGACTTGGTTTGTGTGGGGAAAGGGCAAGGCTGCTGTTTTCATATAAAGACGGTTTATGCCAAGAAACACACACCGTTTCTTCTTCCATACTGTGGACCTTGTATATTATCTCCTTTATAGTACCCTAAGGCCATGGAAAAAAAGATTTGCCTACTATACTTCTTTTAAAAGAAATTCCAAAAAAAAGAAACCTTCAGCCCCTAAACCAATGCCTGACATATATCCTGATAGAGTGGAAAGAGAATTGTGCCAAGATAAGAAAAAATATTTTTGTAACTTTCTTCTCTAAAAGTTGAATGTAATCATTCTTAAATACACACACAAAATTCTTCTTCTTTAACAGTCAAGGGAAAACATATAATCAGATCAGTTTTGGTTTCAACATAATGGCCTATTGCTTTCATGATCTCTTTCAACTAGAAAGCATCTAGTCCCATTAGTGTGGGACCGAGGAAGGAGTAAAGAATGTCAGAGCCAACCGATTTCTTTCCCTCTGTAGTTCCTAAGAATTAGGTTTATAAATAGGATTGAACTTGTTTGGCTAATAAAAGCTAATAAACACCAACCCTAAAAGTATTTGGGGCAAGCTATTTTGTTTCTATGCTTCAATTTCTCTAACTATAAAGAATGAGAGTCATTCTCATATAATAGCATTCCCTCCAAAAGCCATCCTCCTTTCTATAAATAATTATTATGCACTATGCGAGTGGCTACCATATGGAATTAGATATGAACACTACTCACACAGAGTTTATAGCTATTTCCTTGCCTCTGTTCATATAGTTTTCTTGTAAACTTTGCTGGAATTCCTTTACCACATTCCACTGTCTGTTAAAATTTTATAATCTTCAGGGCTTAGTTCAAAAAATGACTCATCTATAATGTCTTAAATTCTGAGCCAGTAAACAAGGCATAAGAAAAATAAGGAATATATATATTTTTAAACAATTTGCCTCTGTGCTTGTCCTACACAAAATATAATTAAATTATGGAAAATATTTATGTTCTTTCATATTTTCTCTTCTTGTATTGACTCTCAACTTCTAATATTCATATTAAAAAATTGAAATTTTTAGCTCTTTAAAAACCCTATAGCCTCTTTACAAACCTAAGAGTGTTTTCAAATATAACTAGGCATCAGAATCACCAGAGGAATTTTTGAAAACACAGTTGCTTGAACTTACTATAGATCTATTAAATTAGAATATCTAGGGCTAGAGTCTAAGGATCTGTATTTTTCAAAGTTCCCTATATAATTACATTGTGAAGTCAGGTTTAGAAAGGTGGTTTAAAGATATACACTCTGGATGGGTCTATCCTAAGACTATACAGTAACACTACATAATTCTAGATGTTCTCCCCACCAGAACAGTAATACTACATAATTCTAGATGTTCTCCCTGCCAGAAGAATATTTGAAGGTCAGGCCAGTTAAAACCCTGCCAGGGAGTTTTGAAACACCATGAAGGGCTCCCAGATCAACTTTGCTCAGTGGTTCTCCATCTCTTGAGGCCACTTAGGCTATGGACAACCATAAGCTTAGCATTGTAGGGTCACCGAGGAGTGGGGTAGCCATATGCTCTCTGTTGTTGCATACAGACAATTTGGTACTGATCAACCCTGAGTAACTACTAATAGTGCCCCTTCCATATTTAGAAGTACCCTAGCTTGGAAGAAAAATTATAAGGTCACAGATGGATTGGTAATGGCCTATAGCCGATTCCTATAACCTGGAATACATTCAAAACCCCAACACACACTAATTTTTAGCAAAATGGGCAAAATTTTCATATGCCAATCATGACATGCCTTTCTTTCCTCTCTGCTCTCCAGCATGACCCCACTCCTGCCCATCATCACAGCCACTGAGCTGCACTATATATAGGAGGAGCTCTAATGCCAATCTACTCCACCCTCAAACCTTAGTTTCTTTCCCTGCAACAGAGGGTTAATGAAACTGACATCCTTCCATCACATTTTTTGTCAGCTCCTCCATCAAAGATTAAAATGTTTAAAATAGTTTTAACTATTTTTTCAGTTAGTCCAGGAAACATAAAATGGCATGCTTTCACATGAACCATTGTTTAGGGCAGGGGAAGTGTTTTTAATTTTGTCTTAAAGGAAATCTGCATGATCCATGTACTTTGCAACTACCAGGGGAACTAATTGGTAGAACAGATTTACACCTGCAAGGAATACCTATTTCCTGCCTTTCATGGGAACTATGTTGATGTTTCAGATATAAAATACATCTTGTTTCCTTTATTGAACCTTGAGAAGATGTCCTCTCATTGGTCATGATTTCATGGCAGGGGAAATACATATTCCTAAAGGCACAACCAAGCTTCCCCTTTAGTCATTATCAGCTGTTTAGTTAATTAAGAGCCAGGCATTTTTAATTTGGGGGAGGCTTAAATAAATTGTGATGCTGTGTGTATGTGCTTAATATTCTATCTTATAGCAATTTAAAAGTGAAGTTTTTAAAAATTGTATTCAATTTTCAATTCCTGAACCCAATAAAGACATTACAGTACCAACGGGCATTGATTGAATCTTATGTAAAAAGATAAATTGTGCATAAAGATTGCACTGCATCATCTCCTGTTTGTTGCAGGTATCAAACACAATTACATTTTTTCATTTATAATGAGTGACTAGAAAAGATGCTTATATCTGGACACAAGTTGTGAGAATGTAGAAGACTGGGAGAAAAAAGAAACAGAGATAAAGAGAACAACAAGGCCCCTTCTCTCTGTCCTGCCACCCACTCTGTGCTGGACTGAGCTTTGCACACATCAACTCCAGGATCCCCACATCCATTTCTTTGTGGGGACCCCACAATGCTTCCGTGTCTGATGACACAGTGTGGCCAGAGCAAGCAGTTCCCAGATCAGCAGGGCCTCCCATGCCCAGCCAAGGCGTTTGTCCCTTTATAGGCCACAGCATTGCACAGAGGCATTATTAGGCCAGGAAGTGAACTCATGAAATACGGCCTTCACTAATAGAAAGGATTAACTTCAACCAAAAAGTGCTGGAGGTGCAGGCGAGAGTGAAATAGGTGATGGGAAGCTTCCTCCAACATTCCTACAGGCTAGCTCCGTGGCACAATTCCTCCTCCAATGACTAATGGAAGACTATTATTATCACCATCACATTCAGTTTGCAGATAATGAAACTCAGGCTTAGCCATTCACTCAGAATTACAAAGGTAAGAAGTAGTCAGAGTTTCAACCTAGACAGTGAGAGACTAGAATCAGGTTGTCACCCAGGACACTCCAGTGCCTCTCTCTCTCTCCAGCAATAGATCATAATCCAAGCAGATGGCAGTATCTGCATAGTGCAGAAAGAGATGGCTGTGTTCTTAGAGTGGGTGGGCAGCATTTGGCAAGGGGGATTCCAGAAGTCCTCTGAATTGGGAATACAGGCTTGTAGCTCTAAGGTCAGTCTCTAGATCCTGGCAGGTATGCTGGGGAAGGAGGGGGAAGGACCAATGTGAAGACTAACATAAAACCTCAGACCTCAAGAAATCTGGATGCTGGATGAGTTCCCAACAAGCGATGGAGGATCAAGTCTTAAAGACCAGATTAGGGGTACAAAGTGGGGGTGTAGTGTCAATGATTAGAAGTACAGCACATGCCCAGAACCAGACACGCAGCAATGCCGGCTTGTGCTGAATCACCTGAGTCTTTAAAGCACCTTGACTGCCAAGGGAAGAGCCTGGGGTGTGGCTGATCCTGCCTGGATATGTGGGGAGGAGCAAGTGTGAGAGAATAAAGCAGGTCCTGACAGGCACTCTGAATTTAACAGCTTCATTTAAAGTTCTCGATTTGTCTGTTTGAATTCCAGATACTTACGCTGTTACAGTAATACATTGTGAAAACAGAAACAATTGAGAAAAACCTGAATTATATGCTAGTGGGAGAAATGCCTCTTTAATCCTGAAAGTAGTTTCTCTGAGACTTCCTCCCTGGTAATTATGTATTTGTTCTCAAAAACAAATGCCAGAAGTAAGGAACAGACTTCATAGGGCATTTTACAAGGCACCATTAATCTCTCAGAAGAACAATTGAAATGTTCCATCAATCATGGCTCACTTGTTGGCCTTGTCTATACGATTAGCAGTAATAATAGATAGCTGGAAATGGGTATACCAAAATCTGTCAAGGCAGTGGAATTGCATTCTCTGGATTTCACCCCCAATTATTTTGGTTACGTCAACAGATCTCTTCCTCACTTGACCCTGAGCATCATGGTTTTTAGTAGGGAGAGAAACTGTTTGTCTAAAATAGTTAATAACCACCAATTCACCAATTTATTTTGAGTAAATCCCTCCATCATTCTAGAATGATTCTCATTCTCAGATATTATGCTCCCTGAGGAAGGTCATTCAACAAATACTTAGGAAGCACCTGCTCCACACCAAGCACAGAGCATGTCATGAGTCCTACTGCACGAGTGTCCACCTGACACACTACAGCCATCTGCCAGGGCTCACCTGAAACACACGGGCTTCTATTAGCCTTTGCTGACCACCCTCTTGGAACTGGTCATCTCTTCACTTTGCTTCCACCACATCTTCTTTTTATTCTATTTTGGCATATATCGAAGCCCTCTGAGTATTCTGCTTCTCTATCTCCATCCCTCTCTCCCCAACTTTCCTAGGAAGGAAAAGGCATGCCTGCCTTCAGGGTAGGACAATGGCACCCTGGTGGCCCCAGGACTATGGCTTCCCTGTACCCATCTCAGGGCTCCACACTGAGTCTGTCATCAGCAAATGGATATCAAATTGAATCTGCTGAAAAAAATCTGAAATTCTTCTTTAAGTAACTGAATGTCTCCTGTGAGTAAAAAGACAATAGGATTACATTTCTGAATGTCTTTCTTTGCCCCTTTCTCCAATGGCAGCCACATTTTAAACCTTCTAAGAAAAAGCATATCCAAATAATGAATAAAGAAATCCAGAAACTTTCACTCTATTTACCAAAGTAAAGAAAAAATATGTTCTGTGTATATATTTATTATTAAGAGTTTTATTTTTATCTGTTTGAGGAAGACACAGATGCATCTCTCCTGAGCCTTCAGTAAACAGGCCATGGCACCTGGATGACCTTCTGGGGCCTGGAGGGTAAGGCTAAACTCCTAAGTATCTGTCAGGCAGGACAAGCAAATTCCCAGAATGCCAAGAGATGCTATTGCAAGTGGTTGGCATTGCCCACTGGGACAGAAATTTGAAGACTGACAAGTGGATCTCAGGCCACATGAAAAATTCCTTGCAAAGAGAGGGGTGGAAGGACTCCCTGTCAGACCATATGCCAACGGACAATGGCAAACATCAAAGAAATGACTAGGTCAGCAGACAGCCCTGAAGAAAAATCCAAACCTTCCATTCCTGAGGGAGACAACAGCTATAAGAAGCCCAAGCCTCTTTTTTCTTCTCTTTGGCTTTCTTATTTCTAGATTTCTTAAGTACACAGAGCTCAGAGATTTTACTAGCTGGGAAGGGGTGACCATTAATATCCACCATTCCAACAGCATAGAAATTTCTTTGTACCTCGGAAGTGGTCTTTTATAAATCTCAGAACCCTTCTCAGAAGGAAAAAAAAAAAAATAGACAAAACACACAGATGTCTCTAGAAAGGATCGGACATCATTCATTTCATTGTTGATGTCTGTACCAAGTCAAACAAATGCTAGCTCCTTTTCCAAATGTGCTCCTTTCTCTCACCTCTTGTGAGAGAAGGTGGATTTACTGTAACATGTAAAAAGTAAGACTTTTCAATTTGACTCCAAATAGTTTTCCTATCAACAAGCTAAATATAGAAAATCAGGATCATTATCAGTTCAGAATACATAGGACTAGGAAGTAACCATCAAAAAAGGGTGACGATGTGTGATGAGAATTTTAGGTGTGACTGGTATCTAACATACAGCCAGGACCACAGCCCTAGCACATTCAGTATTTTATCAATGACTGGAATGAATAGGTTAAGAGGACTCACAACTTAAAAATGACACTAATCACAATGACCTGTTAACATCTGTGATAAAAATAATATCAAAGTGCTTTTGACAAATACCAATCACCCACAAAAATAAGATTAAGACCTATATACAAAGTGAGATAATGCAAAATGACTAGAAATAATGAACATAGATATTAAGTAGGAAAAAGTGGGTAAATTTATGAAAAATAAGAAAATACTAGGAAAAGATTATCATTTTTGTGGGAGCTTGTGATATGGAAAACCAAGATGGTTGGTGAGTATAATGGATCAGCTCATAAT
Source organism: Mustela nivalis (assembly GCF_964662115.1). Lineage (NCBI taxonomy): Eukaryota > Metazoa > Chordata > Mammalia > Carnivora > Mustelidae > Mustela > Mustela nivalis. Next base: position 32,252,864 of record NC_139031.1, on the reverse strand, counting down.
ACCACAGTCCCCACAGGACAAAGATCTCCAGGGTGATAATCACTATTGTAAATGTGCCCTTAAATGAATTTACCATGCTCCATTCCCCTTGGGCAATAGGGGATAGAAACTAAGGCTACCAGTTGTTCATAAACATTAAACATCTCAATAATTTAATGATAGTTTAAAGGAAATATAATGGGGGTGGGTGGCTCAGTCTGGTAAGTGTCTGCCTTTGGCTCAGGTCATGACCCAAGGGTCCTGGGATTGAGTCCCACATCAGGTTCCCCACTCAGCAGGGAGTCTCCTCCTTGTGATCTCTCTCTCTCTCAAGTTCTCTCTCTTTCTCTCTCTCAATAAATAAATAGAATCTTTTTAAAAATAAAGGAAGTATAAAGGATGGAAACAAAAAGACAATGTAATCAGAAGAAATGTCACCTATAAGATTCTCTGCCTCACTTGCTATTTGTCAGACTTATTAAAAATGGGTTCCTCTTTTGATCTTTTGAGGGAAGTAGTGATGCTACAAAGATCCTAAGGAGGAACAAAAGGAAAGAGATAAGGGATGAAGAGACACCCTCAAGTTTGGCTGAGGAGGGCTGCTTTGTCTGGAAAATCTGTTAGAAGAGCTGAAGGAACATGGAATGACAGTCGTCTTTAGGTGTGCCAGGATATTAAGAGACTTACAAGAAAAATACTGCTTGGACACAATCACCATTCAGGACAAGGGAAAAGGGGAAAGGGCTGTACCCTTCATTTAAAAAAAAAAAAAAAATATATATATATATATATATATATATATATATATATATATATATATATATATTAGGTTACCTGGGAGAAAGAATTCCAAGTAATAAGAGTGGTTAATCTGAGGAATGTATCACAGTTGTTTTAAAATGATTGTGTGTTAAATCCCTTGTCTATGTAACTTCTCAAACACCTCTACCTCTACAATTACTATTAGGTGTATAATAACACTGACATACAATCAATCTCATAATTAAGCGCTAGCATACATACAAACACTTTCCTCTATTCCAGGATACCTGGTGTATTTGGAGGCAAAGAGGGGTCAGTATGGCATTGTTTTAAACAGTGGTTGAGAATGCAAGTGGTAAACATCTAAAAATAGACCACTGCAAAATGCATGCATTGTCTGTACCAAAAGGTCAGTAAAGGTCTTTATGGCAAGCCTGCCCATCCACTCCCTCCTACACATTGTATATTCATACAATTTCTCAGCTTGTATAAACCCCTATTGTGATTTAAACTCATGAGAGAGAATGGCTTCTGCAAAGGGTGTCTGTTTTGTGACTTTTGACCAGAAGTTCTTTACCCAAGCTGTAGATTATCTGGGGAACATTTTGAAATACTGTTGTGTCTATCCCATCCCTAAAAATTCTAATTGAACTGATCATGATGGGACCCAGGCCTATGTACTGTGCTTTGTTTTGTTTTGTAATATAAGAGCTGGAATTGAATCTAGTTTAGACACTCAGTTAGAATTTCTTAATAATAAAAACATGTAGTGTGATAAAACTTTCAGGACCATAAGGGCCACAGTGGGGAAATTATTACTTCTTTAGGTCCTCATTTGGGGAGTCTTAGCATTTGATTGGAATATGATATTGTCTCTCAAATTCCTATTATAAAAAAATACTTTCTGGAACTCTACTATAGCAACTGCAAAAGACAGACTCTGTATGTGGGATAAAATTCACGTGATTTATGTAATCCAGCCCTATTGTTTCCCCTTTCTTTTGCTTGTTCTTTCTATTATCCCCAAGAGGAAGAGTGTCATCCCTATCCCCCCTTTTTCTACATGGGTTCATGGCTCAGACATACTAAGAATGGAGATAATGACATGCACTAGTTTTTCTCCTAATGGTGCAGAGGCCACAGGAAGCTGCAGTGGACCTAGGGACAGGCAGGTCTCCTTCATTTGTCCAGTGCCTGGCACAGAGAAGAGACCTCAAGTCACTAAGAAGTGCTTTACTGATGCCAATCACTCTTCGAAGCAGATGGGGAAACTGAACCTCAAAAGAAATCTGAATTCTAGCCCTCTTTTGGACATTCAGCTCAAATGGTAACTTGGGCTTCAGAAAAGTCACTTGGACCGATGGACAGCAGCTTCTTCACCTATAGCAATCAAGAAGTGACTAGATGGTCCCTAAGTTGCTTCCATTTCTAAAATTCTGTGATCTGTTTAACCATTATTCATTAAAGAGTAGAATCCTGTAAAGATGCACTAAGTCCATTCAGAGAGAATGGTGGAAGATCTCTCATCTATACTAGGTTTACTACCTTCCTCCTAGATTTTACCAATGGTCAATATCATTCTTAATATTCAGGCTGTGGGATTTAGCTGAGTCTGAAATACTGAGCTATCAACGGATAGCATGCAAATGCAAATATACCACAAATAAATATGAAAGAGATCAAGAGCTGGAGTTCATTTCCCCTTCTCAACTGTGCTCAGAACTGTGTGATACCTTTTATTGCCCTTGCCTCAAAAATTGGATTTTTGTGTTCTAAAATAGACCAGAAAATCATTTCTAAAGTAGGTTACAAACATTCAGGAATCTTTTTTTGTAACCAATAAATTCCTCTTCATTCACATAACAGAGTGCATTATAACTTACAACTTTAGTTAGAGCAATGGTCTTAAAAAGGTCTAGCTAAATAAAAAATGCTCAGACTGTCCAAGTGCTGACAGTTGTCAAATTGCCGAGTTCATGTAACTACATTTCTGAAGATCTTTTAACAGCCTATCTCTGAGGAATTAGATCAGATGACTAAGAACTACAGAGCAGAAGCACTATTACTTTGAGTCAGATTTTCGCATTAGCCAACTATAGTTTATTTCTTTCTGATCCATAAAAAATTTCAAATTTAGGGCCCTGTGTGATTTTAATCCCATCACTTAGCACCCAAGCTGTATGATTCCGAAGATAAACATGTTGATAAACGTGTTGTCAAGAATTCATCAGCTCCCTAAGCAAAGCTATGTCTGCATCTGTAGGTTTGAACCCAAATTTCGCGAGAAGCAAAAGCTAAATTGATTTTATTTCACTGTCATTAGTCACCTTTGATCACTCTTTTATCAAAGCTACTGTGACTGGGTTAGAATAAATTAATGCGATTACTAACCCTTGGACAGGATAAGGCATTCAGAACTTCTTTCCTAAAGGAGATTATATCAAATTATTGCTCTTGTAAATAGAAGAAAGAGAGAAATATAACGTAGCAAATATCAGCATTCACTAATTCATTAAGTAATGGAGCAAATATTAACTTAGTACTTATTATATTCCAGGGAGCTTATAGTCTAGTAACAGAAATAGCCTCTCCCCACCCTGCCCCTCTCTCTCTCTCTCTCTCTCTCACACACACATACACACACACACACCATTAAATAAATGTCAGATATGCTGGATGATAAAAACATCCGGGTGAGAAAAGGCATGGGGACCAGAAAGAAGTCTCCAAAGAAAGAACATTTAGGTTAACACATGACCAATAACTTAGAGTTAGTCAGGTGAAAATTGATGGAAGGAGTTTTCCAAGCAAAACCAACAGCAGGTGGAAAGGCTGTGAAGCAGGGACTGGCTTAGACCATTGTCCTGAAAGAAAGTATTCAAAATTCCAGTGTACACTCAATGATTACTGATTTGGGAAAGGGCAAGAAAATTAGTTCCTCTTCCTCAATAGTTAAGGTAGTGTACCACAGAAGGATAGCACCTCTCCTTCTTAATGATTCTTGAGGAGCTCAAGTAGCCAAGGGCCATCTCCATTTCATTTGCACTGCTCCCTTTTCGGTGACCCATAACCAGCTCATCAACCCTATTCTGGCTCTGTTTCCTTGTTTAACTTTTTCCATCCTCAAAAGGTAGGTGCTTCATAAATATTGAACGAATGGATGAACTCACAAGGCCACAGTACTATAAACCAAAAGGTTCCTGCAATAAATACACAAGCATTCTAGCTTATAAATATTTCCAAAATTCGAGCCCTATCTCATCACATCAATTCTGATTTTCTAGAGCAGAGGTTTTCAACCAGGAATAATTCCCCACCCACCCACTGCTAGGGGACATTTAGCAATGTTTGCAGTTATTTTCAGTTGTCACAGCTTAGGGAGTACTACTCTGGCATCTAATGGGTAGAGGACAGGGATACTGATAATCACTCTACAGTGCACAGGACAGCACGTCTACATTCACCCCAACAACAAAGGATTATCCAGTCCAAAACGCCGACAGTGCTCAGAAAAACCCCATAGTAGAGGTCAGGGGTTGTGTCTTGGGAGCCACATATGGGCTATGATTATCCTTGCTTAGACCTGACAAGAACTCTAGTTTAGATCCTTTTCTTCACTTGCCTAGCAATGTTCAAACCTGCAGAGATTTATTTCATCCATTTTCTATTTGTTTAATAAACAGACTCCAAGCACTGGAGGGAAAAATATTCCAGCAGTGAGGTAAGATGAAAGCTATTAGTAACCCTAGTTTGACTTGACTGAATGGTAGGAAAAAACCTCTGCCATCAGGAAGTGAATTAAAGAAACTGAAAAGAAGTTGAGACTGTTTAAAAAGCTCTGGTTCAAACAAATGTCTATGCAAACCAATGGGTAGTTTGAAAATGGTGAAGACATTTCCGTTTCTTATGTCTTTGTTAGAATGGAAAGAGCTTTTGTTTTCTTTAGTGTAGTAATCATTCATATTTGTCCCATGACACACCCAGAAGTTTAAAAGAATAACAAACTCCCAAAAGTGTAAACACAGAATTTAGTGAGCAAGTGAGGCTTGCTCACTAAAGTGAGTGAATCCTTATAATTGCCTGTTTGGATAGAATAGGATTTCCATGCATTAACCAATGCAGGATTTTTCTATTAGGAAAGAGAACTTCCAACACTTCCAAGGGCTGAAGTTACTTCTCCTCAAGGATGGCGCACACACACACATACTGCCCCCTGTTCAAGTTCAGTGTTTCAGTCTCAAGGCTATCACTAGCCCTTGCGTGGCCTATTTTTACGCTGTTCACTGTTGCATGTCATTCATTTGGTGACACTCAACATCAACAACTGCCACCAAATCGATACCAGAAGGCTGGAGATTTAAATAAGGAATCAAAAGATATGCAACCTGCTTTGTACTGAGCTATCTGCAGCTAGGCACCTTTTGTGATCATAAAAATGTGAGGCCACGTGGACTGAAGAGATGGTTCCGGGTTACTGAAGAAGCCTCAAAACCAGCTGGTTGCAGGGACACTGAAGGTGGCTTTAGATTTCTACTTGGGATCTCAGGAAAAAAAAGGGTGGACAGCCTACTCAAGGAAATATGAAAATGCTCTGGAACCTGGAAATCATCTCATCATGAAGGATAGTTTTTAGCAATTTTTCAAAAGGATGTATAATCATTTCCTGGAGCTACCTTAGCATGTATCACAAACTGGGTGGCTTAAAACAATAGAACTTTATAGTCTCATAGTTCTGGAGGCTAGATGCCCAAAATTAAGATGTCACCAGGGCCATGCTCCCTCTGAAACCTGTATGGAAATCCTTCTTTGTCCCTTAGTTTATGGTGGTTTGCTAGCAATCTTTGGCATTCCTTGGCTTGCAGCTGCATCACCCCAATCATGGGGCCTTCTCCCTGTGTGTCTCCTCATTACCATCTTCTTATAAGGATGCTAACCATATTGGATGAAGGGCTCACCCCATTCCAGTATGATCTCATCCTAGTTACATTCATAAGACCCTGTCTCTAAATACGGTCACATTCTGAAGTACTAGGGATTAAAATTTCAACATATCTTTTTGAAGGGACACAATTCAATGCACAACAGGATGTAAACTAGGAATATATATCTTTGTTATCAAAAAAGGGAAATTTAACTTAAATTTTCAAACTGTAGTACAAACCCTAGGGTAATTCAAACTCTCTCCTAAGAATAAAAGATGGAGAAACCTGTTGGTTACTTTCAAATGAATGAAAAAGAAAAAGAAGGCAAAAAGGAATTAATCTAAAGCAAAGAGTCCCATTACTTCATGTTAGTGTCACTTTCTGACAAATCCAGGAGCTCAGTCAGCTGGGACATTTTTATCCCAAGGGCCTATTTGGTTGCCGTGTGCCTCATGTTTATAATAGACTCTAGAAGGTTGATGCATTTGATAGAGATGACCTACTCCTTCTTGTTTGCATAATGACAGAATGCAAAATAAGCACTCACCTGCCTGAAATGATTTCAGAAATGCCAAGAGTTTCTCCTTTTCCAATATATCTCCTCCATTCTCCCAACACTATTACTGAAATCCCTGACACTTCCCTCTTCTCCTGGTTGGAGTGGCGGGCCAGAAGCTCCTGGTGTAGCACTCACCATTGCCCAGGAACTGCCCCAAACATTTTGCATAATTTAAATGTTTTAGAACATGGAACAATCCTGTGAAGTAAGTACTATTTTACCAGTAATTTACAGATGAGAAACTAAGACTGAGTGGCTTAGTAGCTTATGTGAGATAGCATAGCAGAGTTGAGAGTCAAACCAAGCCGTGGTGCTATCAACCAGAGGACAGTACTGCCTCTCAAAAGTAGGAGGCAACACAGTAACTAAACTACTATTATGCCCACTCAGAAATGAATGTCAGATTTTTCAGAGCCTCTCACCTAGCATAGAATGAAGCCTAAGGCAGCCTTTGTTTCTCAAAGTCTTCTCCCAGACTGCTTGCATCAAGATGGGGGGGGGGGGTACAGATATCTGAACCCTACCCTTGAACCACTGATTCAGAATCCAAAGGCCCAAGAATCTGCATTTTAACAAGCATCCCCAGAAACTTCTTGAGTAGACTAATGTTGGATAACCACTGGCCCTACAGAAATGGAGTAAGATATAATGTTATGGTAAATCCAGGAAAACCAGAGAGAGATGACAAGGTAATGGGGACCTGGTAACCAATGGTCAGTCAAATGGCCCAGGGATCCTGGCTATAGAGGAGCTTGGTTGCTGGGGAATGAGAGTAATGCTGAGCATGGAGGTTTGACAGCAGGACAGCCACATCCTCTGACTTGGATCACTTGCTCTGTCCTGGTGAACGTCATTACTTGCTGAGTCAGGACGGCATGTTCTATCAGTCTGGATGGGAAGCATGGGTGCAGGCAAGAAAGAGCAACCAGAGCGCGTGGATTCAGAAATTCCCGTGTGACTCCGTCTGAATGAGCAGGGTTGCATAAACAGAATGAGAATTTTGGTGTGAGGTTAAAGAGATGTAATAGAGGGTGAAGTGAATGAAGATCTGAGAGACACAAGTCCTGTATTTGGTCCAGTCATGGATTACAACCTCCCTGAGGTTCAGTCTCCTAGTCTGTAAAATAGGGAAGACAACTCCTGCCTTGCCACTCCTCATACACATACAGGATGTGATGTCAACCCAGTGAGGCATATAGTGTTCCAAAACACTATCGTTATTACAAGGTCTCTGTGAAAGTCTGCTGCCTCAGAATATACAGTTGACCCTTGAACTAATGGCACCCTTATGCAGTCAAAAATCCATGTTTAACTTTTGTCTCCCCCAAAACTTAACTACTAAGAGCCTACTGTTGACCAGGAGCTTTACCGATAACACAAGTAGTCGATTAACACATATGTTGATTGTTATATGTATTATGCACTATATTCTTAAAATAAAGTAAGCTAGAGAAAAGACAATGCTATTAAGAAAACCATAAGGGGGGCGCCTGGGTGGCTCAGTGGGTTAAAGCCTCTGCCTTCGGCTCAGGTCATGATCCCAGAGTCTTGGGATCGGGCCCCACATAGGGTTCTCTGCTCGGCAGAGAGCCTGCTTCCTCCTCTCTCTCTGCCTGCCTCTCTGCCTGCTTGTGATCTCTGTCTGTCAAATAAATAAATAAACAAAATCTTAAAAAAAAAAGAAAGAAAACCATAAGGAAGAGAAAACATATTTAAATATATTTACAGTACCGTACTGTATTTATCAGAAAAATCTGTGTATAACTGGGCCCACACAATTCAAACCCATGCTGCTGAAGGGTCAACTGTATCTACCACCCTAATACTCTACCTTTTTCTCCACCTCTTCTTATGCTCCCTCCAGGAAAGTAAACGCAGTCAGCTATATTCATTCTGAACTACAAATTCCTCGTAAGCCTCCTTTCCTGCACTGGGAAAACACACACACATACATACACACACACACACACACACACACACACACCCCAGGAAAACGTTGGGGGGAAAAAAACAAGTTTATTCCCTCGCCCTGTCCATTCCCCACTGGAGTGTTCTGCGGATCCCCTGCTTCCTTTCTGAGAGTTCATCTCACCCTCCTTTTAGGTCAGGATTACGCAATTGTATTCAGATCACTGAGGGCAAAACCCAACCAAGCAAAAGAGTCCTTTAATCAATATTTTCTAAATCATCTCTCCTTAAAGGTGAAGACTTCTGAGCTTGAATTGCCCCTTTCTGTGGTGCCCAAGTCACTTAAACAATAACCAACCCTCCACTTCATTTTGATCAGAATGGTCATGGCATTGTAGGGCTTTGGTAAATAAGAACATCATTTTGAACGGGATACCAAAAAAAAACAGATAAATAAAAATGCACTTGTGGGTACGAGAAGAATCAATGAAACAAGATGGGATTGGGAGGGAGACAAACCATAAGTGACTCTTAATCTCACAAAACAAACTGAGGGTTGCTGGGGGGAGGGGGTTTGGGAGAAGGGGGTGGGATTATGGACATTGGGGAGGGTATGTGCTTTGGTGAGTGCTGTGAAGTGTGTAAACCTGGTGATTCACAGACCTGTACCCCTGGGGATAAAAATATATGTTTATAAAAAATAAAAAATTATATAAAAAAAAATGCACTTGTGATAGCAGGTAGAGAATTCATAGGAGATAATATGATGGTTAGTGAAATGTTATATATATGCCTATATCCTTCTGATGTACATTTATAGCTCCTTTAAAAAAGTATACTTACTGAAGAAATATTTATTTCTAATTAATGTGTGCATAGTACTATTAGGTATCATGGAAGATACCAAGATGGGTGCAACAGACCCAGACCTCCCTTAAGTCCTAGTTTGATCCAGGCATTTATAGTAAAGTGACCTCTTCTTAGTGGGAAAATGAAAGACAACTTTCCATTCTTATTATGAAGATAACCTAGAACTTTACAAGTTTATAAAGAGAAGTAGATGCGTGAAGTTGGGCACTATAAATATGAAGTATCATTATTCTGAGGCTTCTGTAATGTTTGGAAGGCAGAAAGAGGAAGGTCCGTCTAAAGGAAGAGACTCAAGGGTCCCAGCTAGAGCCCAGGTCAGAGATGGCAGATTTCCTCTGAATTCCTCCCCTTGCACCCCAACCCTCTCCTCTCACTCAGAGAGGTAGATAAATACCCCCATTTTATCCTCTTCCAGCTTGAAACCCGCATTAGTAACAGACATCTATCTCCCCTCCTCCCCCAGGAAGCAAACCTGTGTTCTTATGCAAGGTGAAGTTGCCTAGTACCTCCCACCCCAAGGCAGCCCAAATCACCTCAGTGTTCCCGCTCCAGGTTTACATTTTTCTTAGGGCTACGTAGGGATCCTCTGGGAATCCAAGTAATTGCAGGCATTCACACAATCCAGGCCTCCTCTTTTTAGTTGGTGCTGCAAGAACACTGCAGTATTTTCCCTCAGTGGTGCTAATTTGGCCCAGTAAACACATGGGTATTGGCCCTTGCCCCTGAGAAAACACACTGACATTAGGGAAAAGTTCCTGTGTTCTGGTAACATTTAATTGTGCTAGTTCTCAACCCTCTCTACGCCCACACATTCATGCACATTTATTCTGTTGACTTCAAAAGCTACTCAACATGTTGGAAATATGTGTGAGAACAGTGAAGGGAGCTTGCAATTAGTCTAAACTTTCTTTCTGGATGACTGGGTTTGGTACATATGTGAACATTTTAGAAGTACATATTTGATATTTTTAAATATACTTTTGCTTATACTGGGTTTAGAATCGAAAATAAATCAGGATTTCTATTGCCAGTTAGTGTGTTTTCATAATAAATAAGTCATTCATCCTTGTCCAATAATACATATTTAATAGGTTTAAATTAGGAAAAGCTTTTCAGAGGGAATTTCCATTCATTATCCACCAACATCCAGATGCCATCCAGCATATGAGGAGCTTCCAGAGAGAAGCAGGAAGCAAACCAGGGCCTCAAGGCATGGAGGGAAAAGAGTAGCATAGACAAAAAGGAGTTCTTACTAGATCCAAAGGTGCAGGCATAACTCTGATTTAGTCTTTTGCATGAGAAAAGAGGAGAAATCTTGTTAAAAATACAGATTCGGGGCACCTGGGTGGCTCAGTGAGTTAAAGCCTCTGCCTTCAGCTCACGTCATGATCCCAGGGTCGTGGGATCAAGCCCCACATCAGGCTCTCTGCTCAGCAGGGAGCCTGCTTCCTCTTCTCTCTCTGCCTGCCTCTCTGTCTACTTGCGATCTCTGTCTATCAAATAAATAAATAAAATATTTTTAAAAAGTAAAAATAAAAATAAAATAAAAATACAGATTCCCCAGATCCAGAGAATCTGATCTGAGAATAAAATGGGGCTGAGTTTTGCATTTTAACAAGCACCCTCCCCAGCTGATTCCTTTGCCACATGGTCCATTCTGAGAACCCCTAGGAACTGGGACCCCTGTACTAGTTCACTCATAAGTATTAAGTGCAAGAGTCCATAATTGGTGATGGGCCTCCTATATGGAGCTGGCCCTTAGTCTTTGGTAATATTATAAATCCAAGCCACTTTAAGGTAAATGAATGATTGCACCATAAGTAGCCTAAAACTTTTCTAACATTGTGTTTGACGTGAATTGAAGAAAGTTGAAAATGCTCTTTACTTTTCATATATTTCTGAATTTTTCCCCAAGACTGAAGTCTAGGATATTTATTTTGTTGTTGTTGTTGTTGTTTATATAAATTCAATGAATTAACATCTAATATATTCTTAGTTTTTGAGGTAGAGGTCAGTGATTCATCAGTCTTATATTATACCCAGTGCTCATTACATCACATTCCCTCCTTAATGCCCATCACCCAGTCACCCCATCCCATCACCTCCCTCCCCTCCAGCAACTTCAGTTTGTTTCCTATGATTAAGAGTCTCTTATAGTTTGTCTCCCTCTCTGATTTCATCTTATTTTATTTTTCCCTCCCTTTTCCTATGATCTTGTTTTGATCCTCAAATTCCACATGTGAGTGAGATCATAATTGTCTTTCTCTGATTGATTTCACTTAGCATAACACCCTCTAGTTCCATCCATGTCACTGCAAATGGCAATATTTCATCCTTTTGATGGCTGAGTAATATTCCTTTATATACACAACACACCACTTCTTTATCCATTCATCTGTCGATGGACATCTGTGCTCTTTCCTTAGTTTGACTATTGTGGACATTGCTGCTATAAAGTTGGGGTGCACATGACCCTTCAGATCACTATATTTGTATCTTTGGGGTAAATACCCAGTAGTACAATTGCTGGGTCATAGGGTTGCTCTATTTTCAACTTTTGGAGGAAACTCCATACTGTTTTCCAGAGTGGCTGCACCAGCTTGCATTCCCACCAACTGTATAAGAGGGTTCCACTTTCTCGACATTTTTACCAACATCTGTCATCTGACAGGTGTGAGATAGTATCTCATGGTGATTTTGATTTGTATTTCCCTGATGCTGAGTGATGTTGAGTATTTTTTCATGTGTCTACTGGCCGTTTGTACGTCTTCTCTGGAGAAATGTCAGTTCATGTCTTCTGACCATTTCTTGATTGGATTATTTGTTCTTTGGGTTTGAGTTTGATAAGTTCTTTATAGATTTTTGATACTAGCCCTTTATCTGATAAGACATCTGCAAATGTCTTCTCCCATTCTTTTGGTTGTCTTTGGTTTTGTCAACTGTTTCCTTTGCTGTGAGAAATGAAGTCCCAATAGTTCATTTTTGCCTTTGTTTCCCTTGTCCTTGGAGACATGTCCAATAAGAAGTTGTTGTGGCTGAGGTCACAAAGTTTGCTGGCTGTGTTCTCCTCTAGGATTTTGATGGATTCCTGTCTCACACTGAGGTCTTTCATCCATTTTGAGTCTATTTTTGAATATGATGTAAAGAAATGGTCCAGTTTCATTTTTCTGCATGTGGATGTCCAATTTTCCCAATACCATTTGTTGAAGAAACTATCTTTTTTTCCATTGGATATTCTTTCCTGCTTTGTCAAAGATTAGTTGACCATAGATTTGAGGGTCCTATTCTGGGTTCTCTATTCTATTCTACTGATCTATGTGTCTGTTTTTGTGCAGTCCTGAGGATAATAGTTTTGTAATAGAGATTGACCAAGATATTTATATACATCCATTGTATATAATTTTCTATAAATGAGAATTGAATTATCTAACAGAGAAGAGAAATGAAATAGAACACAAGAAAAAAATACCTTGAAAAATACCTTGAAAAAAATACCTTTTTTCAATACCTTGAAAAAAAAAGAAAATAAGAAATGATAATCAAAATAAAGGTGGTTTGTTTGGGGATAGTTTTAATTATTCCTGGTGGCATTAACAATTTACCCCAAAATTCAGTGGCCTGTAACAACAAACGTTTATTATCTTGTGGTATGTCAGAATTCCAAGTGTGGCTTAGCTTAGTAATTCTGGCTCAGGGCCTCTCAAGGCTGCAACCAAGGTATCAGAGCTAGAATCATTTCAAGGCTCAACCGGGAAAGGACCTACTTCCAAGCACACTCACATGGCTGGTAGCAGAATTCAGTTCCTCCCAAGCTGTTGGACCAAGGGCCTCAATTTCTCAATGATTGTTGGCCAGTGCCCTGTCCCGCTCAGTTCCTTATACACAGACCTCTCCATAAGGCAACTCACAATATGGCACTGGCTTCTAGCAGGGTAAGCAAACGTGAGAGTAAGAAAGGAAGCAAGGCAGATGCCACACTCTTTTGTAACCTAATTTTGGAAGTAACACCCCATCACTCTTGCCATGTTTTATTATTTAGAACCACATCTCTAACTCCAGCCCACAGTGAAGGGGAATATAGGAAATAGGGGAGAAGGAATCACTGGGAGCCCTCTTAGATGTTACTTATCACAAATATGTTTGTCTCTTTCATAGTTAATTTATCATCCTAGTTATGCTTTCCTAAAATTAAATGTTAATGTAAAGCAAACATTTTGTGATACAGGTTAGGAGCATATTCTGGGAATAGAGTCTACTAGTGCTAAAAAGATACATTGCTATAGGTAACTGAAAATTTGAATAGCTGTGGCTTAAAAATAAGTGTATATATGTGTTACCCAAGAAGCCCAGAGATGGCCAGCTACTGGCATTGTTTTTATAGGTTGACAATGGCAAAAGCAATATCTTTTATATTCTTGGCCTTTAAAACATGCATGTCACCTCCTTGTCACATGATGACTTCCCTACATCAAGGGATTATGTATTCATAATTAAATTATGTATTCATAATTTAAGCAGGATAAAAGGGAAAAGGGCTAAATCAAGCACCTCTGTCTCTTTTCATAAGGAAGATAAAGTTTTCCTGGAAGTCCCACCCAGCCGACTTCCATTTAGGGAGAACTGAGCCACATGTCTTCCTTAAACAAATCTCTTGCCAAGGAGACTAACACTCTCCTAGCAAGTCTAAACCAACCTAACTTATCTGTGAGATCAAAGGATTATTTCCATTACCTGAATAAATCAGGATTCTGTGGATGCTGGGCAGACAACACACAAGGTTTCAGTAAACACCTTGTATATTGTTAGTTATGTGTTCTATATATCTAATACATTCACAATTTCTACTAAGAGTCTAAAAAGATATTACCACATATAAACAGAATATTCAAGCTTCATATTCTTTGAGATTCTAAATGTACTTTAAATTTTCTACTTCAGAAATAAAATGTCCAGATTTTAGGACAAAAAAATGACCCTGAAAACAAACAAAAAACCCAAAAAACAAAAACAAACAAACAAACAAATGACACTGTATTTTATTAATCCTGTGCACATATAAAAAATGTTTTAAGTATGGTTATGGCATACTTTTAACAAGATGAAACCTTCTTAGATTTATTACCTTAGTAAAGTATTATCAAAACACAAGACATACTGCTTTTCTTGATGTCTGTTGCTAGATTTTTGTTGATTTATGTTTCTGAAATTATAGCATCATAAGTCAATGCTGCATAAAGGAATTTAATGTCATTTATAAAAATCTAGTAATATAAACTGTTGATTCCTTATAAAGCATCTATTAAGACATAGAAATATCACTGAAATACATTCATGCCTTTGATCTTGAGGTCTGCATAAGGATTCTTGCCAGAAGGGCAACTTGTTCCATGGATTACAGAACAGAAAATCAATTCTTGCAGACGCAGGTCAACCTCCTCTGAGGCATCTTATTTTAAGAAAATAAATGACACCTGCGTCTCTTGGTGTTTGTTTTTGTTTTAAATCAAATCTCTAATTCTTCTTCTGCTCCAAATCTAAGTGAGCAGATAAAGTTCCTGTCTAGGTAAGACATACTCATTAAGGAGTAAGAGGAATAAGTTCCTGAAGAAATGGGACTCCAGAGTGATAGTTTTTTTTTTTTTTTTTAATTTATTTTTTATTTTCAGCATAACAGTATTCATTATTTTTCACCACACCCAGTGCTCCATGCAATTCGTGCCCTTTATAATACCCACCACCTAGTACCCCAACCTCCCACCCCCCACCCCTTCAAAACCCTCAGATTGTTTTTCAGAGTCCATAGTCTCTCATGGTTCACCTCCCCTTCCAATTTCCCCCAACTCCCTTCTCCTCTCTAACTCCCCATGTCCTCCATGCTATTTGTTATGCTCCACAAATAAGTGAAACCATATGATAATTGACTCTCTCTGCTTGACTTATTTCACTCAGCATAATAGTTTTAATGAGGGATAAATCAGCCAATGATGGATGTGAACAATGAACACACTGGGGATTGTCAGAGAGAGGCACCATCACTTACTCAGCAATAGCCCTATGGGACCTCTTGAGAGCAAGATGATGTTCAAGTTCCAATGCAAACCTGTCTGTCTTTTGCAGCAGCTACAGCAGTTAGACTGACAGGGGATGTGTAGCAGACAGGCGCAGAAGAGCCCAGTAGAGTTCCTAAGCCTGAATTCTAATCCTGTGTCTGCCATACCTGGGAAGGTACCCTTAGATCCAGTCATCTGACAACCTTGGCCATTAATTTCTAAGGATTCCTTTAGCTTTAAACATCTAAGAAAATGCTGAATCAACTGTGCTTTAGGTGATGGGGAATTCTGACCTAACGCTATATGGAATGACTGATTATCTAGCAGAACTCTGTTGAGTTCAGTGCATTACCGATATATATCAAAATGTGAAATGAAGATTTTTTTTTTTTTTAGAATATTCCTTCCTGTTTTCTTCACCCCAGGTAGATATTCAGAAATGTTCACATTCATACTATAAAAAGGACATTTCTTCTAACCTCAAGTAGAAATAACCTTCAAGTCAATGCCTTAGAAGGTAATGAGAGACTTACAGGAGACCTGAAGATATGATTGGGGTAAATGGAGAAGGGATATGGTAAGAAAGATAAAAGTTCCTAAAGATACAGTGATGAGCAAAGAGCTAGACCTAGGCCTGTGAATCAAGAAGTTAGAGTTCTAATTTCAGCTTTTCCACTGGTTCATTTGGGACCTTGAGAATGTCTGGCCCATTTTAAACCTTCTGTGCCTCAGTTTCCTTCCTCTGCCAGTTAGAGTGAGAGTTCTTGGCTGAGTGCCCAGGATTGTGAGAACACATGGTGCAGAGCCAAGAAAATACAATCAGTACCAAAAATCCAAAACGTCCTAGTTACTAGATGTTCTAACTTAAAATGGAAACCCTATCAACAGTAATTCCTTTAATAATTAAAATGGGAATGTTTTAGGAAGTATATCTATGTGGGTCAAAATTAAGCAAGTATGACTATTATAGGGGTTTATAACCCCAGGTATACAAAAACAAAATGAGCTCACACTTCAGATTGAACAAGTTTCAGCTTTGCCACTTAACATTTGTATAACCTTGAGCAATTTTTTAACTTCAAACACCACCCTCATCTATAAAATAGAAATAATGTCATGCATCTCAGAGAATTGTGGTGAAGATTGTTACAGATGGAAATTAGTTCTTTTGAGCCACTGGTGCTTTGTGGTTGATAGTTTCTATTAAAATTCTCAATTAAAAAGCTTAGTCATCCACAGCAAGGAATTTTTAATGCTACTATTTATTGAGCATTTACTATATTGTAATGCTTTATACCCATGTTAAGCACATTATATAAATTATGTCCTATACTATTCATAAAAACCTACTACTATTACTGTTACAGAAATGGAAGTAGAAAGTAAGCTTTATTTCTGGTTCCAAAGTGTTTCCTTTACATGCCTTACTTTCTTTTGCTCAGCTGCATCTAATGGGCTATACTTTTAGTAATCACTAGCCATCTTAAATTTTCAGGACTAAAACAGCAACCAACTAACTGAATATATTTATGTAACATGTTATTTTCGTCATGTTTTGTCCACCCCTAGAGACCTGCTCTAAATTTACTTGAAGGCAGTTAAGAATTTCCAATATGTTTGTTGAAAAAATGCATTTATAGTTATGCTTAAAAAAATAAAGTTGTTATCAAGAAATCTCACCCACATCCATATGTCCAAAAATCTTCATTAAGGACCAAATTGTATATGTGATATACATAACCTCATTGCAACATTGTCCTTAGAGACCATGTTTTGAGAATTCTTACTATTACAAGAAAAGTAAAATTCAGCAAATTCTTTTTTGTTAATATGGTTTTTCTGAAATAGTAAAATTGTCTTGGAGAAAATTTGAAAAATATTTTTCTAAAGTGATGTGGTATTGAAGAAAGAGTCAGTATCTTTCAGACCAGATTCAAAACTCAAATCCACCTCTTATCTATCTGGACAATTTATTAACATTTCTGAACCTTGAATTTTTCCTGTAAAGTGGGAATAATCTATGAAGAGTTGATGTGAGTTAAATGAGAACAGTGTCTGATCATAATAGCAAGTCAACAAATGTTAGTAACTATCCCTCCCTAGGAAATGCATCTCAAGGCAGGCATAATTCACGTTCTGCTTTGTAAAGAGGTAGGAATACCCTAACTCCAATAATGTGCTCCTTTCCCTTCTTTGATAGTAGACTACCTTTATTTTTTAATAAAAGTGAGGTACCCTCTCCCATTGTGCACTCTGAATGTTCCCATTATAGGGCATTCATGGACCATGACTGCTCTTCTTTTGTCTGCTCTAGTGTATTACTTTTGGCTTCACCAAATATTTTTACAAAATAAGGTCATCTTATAAAAAAAAAAAACACTATTGGGTATCTTGAAATTGGATGAAGAAAAGCCACAGGCTTTTATTCTTAATAGCTTTGGGAAAATACAGTGTCAGTACAAAACCCCATAGTGGACAATTAAGTAAAGTGCACAGAAATATCATTAAAGGATTGATCTGACTTGCCACATATTTCATGCAACCTTTTAAAACACACAAGTAAATGTTTTTCTCTGAGTCTAGATCTAAATAGGCAAAGAAAAGAGTTGGAATGACAATAAATCTGTTTAAAAAATGAAGTTAATTATGTAAATAAAGCATATGTAAATAAAATTACAATCATCATGCAAATGAAACATAATAGCAGAAATACCATTTTTTACATATTACCTTATTAAGGCATTGGACAATAGATCAAGAAACAGAATGTTCTAGAAAATAAACTTTTAATTATTAATAAGCATCATGTACTTTTTCCAAAAGAGGTTTTATTGTGTTGAATCGAAGGTGGCATCCTGGCACTGAGAAGCTCCACAGTCACCCAAGGCTTCATCCCCTAATCCTGAGCTTGCCTGGATTCCTGATGATGTTGGCAGTCATCAACTTGTCTGGATTTCAAACTACATTATATCCCTTCATATAGCTGCCTTTGCCAAGCAGATGAGCTGGTTCTGTCCTACTGTTCTATTGGTAATTTTTTTAATCCCGTGCTTCTGTTGAGATTGTATAAATCCTTCTAGAGAGATAAAAGCTCCTGTGAATTCATTGTTTAGGTAGCAGTTACTGCGTAAGAGAATGCTCTAGGGAAATGTGTCAAGTTTGCATTCTGGTCCCACCATTGCTGTTTGCTTCCTGTTAGCAAGTCACCTTCACCTCTCTGAACGTCTGTATCTTCTTTTGTAAAGGGATAACAACCCACCTTCTCAGATTGGTTTGAAACCCCAGATCATATAGAGACAATGCATGGAGAAGCACTTGGTTACTGTTAACTGCTTTGTACTGCAAATTCATTTATTTGATTACTTCCTTATGGCCACCCAAAGGGACTACTACAGGATTCACTGGTGTGGACCACTGATATTTGTATCTGTCTTTATTCAAAACTTTACTCTGTTCGTTTAATTCAAAAATGATGCTCTCCTTTAACATGTTTTTAACTGCCTTCCTTTCTAACTTCCTTCTTGCTGTTAATGTCACCTCGGCTTTCCTTAGCTAGCAAATCAGAATCTCAAAGCTCATCTTAGGCTTTTCTCTCTCTCTAATCTTGAAGTAACCAAATCCTGTGGGGTCTTCCTTTAACATCCCTGAAATTCATTCTTTCATTTTCTTTTTCCTGGCCACAATTCCAGTTTGGGCCCGGCACCAAACCTGGGATATGTTAACAACAGTCTCTTTGCCTTGAGTTTCTTTTCTCCAGCCTATACACTGCTGTCAAATTCAGCTTGATAAATGACCACATTGAGTGTGGCTGCATTCCCCCACTCTACTATCTTCAATAGACCTTCCACTGTATGCAAAATAAAATTGAGACTGGCTTCAATCAGTCTTACTAGCTGTGCCCACACAGGTCTCGCTGCCTGTGAGACTCACTGTATCACCCTTCCTTGTTCCTGGGATCTTGCTCACACCATTTCCAAAGTACCCTCTTTCTTCTTCTCCAAATCATACCCCATTTTCCAAGCCCTTCCCAAGTTCCACCACCCCATGAAGACTTCTTGAGTCCTCACAGCTCACAGTGATCTAATTTGCTGAAGAAAATCTACCAGTGGAGTGTTCGAAGAGTCAGCAATCAACTATGCACTAACTACCCCTCAACACTGTTTGTGTAGTTGTGTTGGAATACAATTAGCTTAGGTCATGTCATTTACATTTCACTGAGCGCCTCGTCTATTTATCCATGTTGCCAGGTTTTACTTAAATGCAGGAAGTTTAAAGAAACATGTGGAGAACATGTTAGAAATTCTCCTGGATTCCACCCCCAGAGATGCTGTAAGGAAGGTCCAGGTGAAGCCCAAATACCTGTTTCCAGCAAGTTCAGAGTCATGTTGATGCTGCTGAGTACTTTCAAGCATCTCACACAGAACCCGTACATTAAAGCTAATATGTATTTATGGATACTCAGTAGTGTTTTTTTCCTCTTTTCTTCTATTGTAAGCTCACATTCTGTCTCTTCTTCCTTTTAGATTGATTTTGAAGATGTGATAGCAGAACCAGAAGGAACACACAGTTTTGATGGCATCTGGAAGGCCAGCTTCACCACCTTCACTGTGACAAAATACTGGTTTTACCGCTTGCTGTCTGCCCTCTTTGGCATCCCAATGGCACTCATCTGGGGCATTTACTTTGCCATTCTTTCTTTCCTGCACATCTGGGCAGTTGTACCGTGCATTAAGAGTTTCCTGATTGAGATTCAGTGCGTCAGCCGTGTGTATTCCATCTACGTCCACACCTTCTGTGACCCGTTCTTTGAGGCTGTTGGCAAAATATTCAGCAGTATTCGCATCAACATGCAGAAAGAAATATAAATGACATTTTAAGGATAGAAGTATGCCTGATTCTTTTTTTTTTCCTTTCAATTTTCTTGGTGCCAATTTCAAGTTCTAAGTTGCTGGTACAGCAACAGTATATGAATGAATTTTCTTGGTTCAGAACAAAGAAATCACTCAGTTTTCATAACATTATTTGTGTCTTCTGAGCTATTTCATCTATTTTTTTTTTTTGGTGGTCTTGATTTTTTAAACCCATTTAAAATTTTTTTCCTTACATTCTTATTTGCATGTGGACCATTGTTTTATTGGCTGAGATATGGACCTATTGTTGAAAGGTAACTTGAGAGAAATATGAAGAACTGAGGAGGGAAAAAAAAAAAAAAAGAACAAACAACCTCAAGTGCCTATTCTAAAATGTTGATCATTTTATGGTAAGGGAAGAATTCCTGGCTAAGGCCATTAAGTGTACAGGTATGTGGGCAGGTTTTAAGCAAACTCTTCCCCCACCATCTGAAGCATTAATAGACCATTGCCATTCACTTTAATGATCCAACTGGATCTAGTGATCTTTATCAGGTTAGAAAATATAATCTGCACTCACGTATTCCAACTAATGCCTTACACTTCTTGAAATTTTAACCTGTGATTCTTTCTGTGCCTGAATATTTGTTATATAGATAATGAGACCTAAGTGCCTTCCTGTTCTTCACATTTTCCTTTTCAAATAGGGTCCAACTCATCAACTTTCATTAGGTCCAGCAGCCTTCCTGAAGACCAAAATTAGAAAACCCATTCTCCATGCTCCTTTCTAGCTCTCAGAAACAGAGTTGGATGAAGTTCACGTCTGCACTTGATTACGCAGCATCTTTATCTATATCAAGTATGGTGTACATCAACCCCATGAAACAAATTAAGGTGGACAAATGGGACTGAGCCCTCTCTGGGCTGGCAGGAGTGGAAGCCAACTTTCCCTGCCTCTCATCAGCTGAATGAGGTCAGCATGTCTATTCAGCTTCGTTTATTTTCAAGAATAATCACGCTTTCCTGACTCCAAACTAATCCATCACTGGGGTGGTTTAGTGGCTGAACATTGTGTTCCCTTTTCAGCTGATCAGTGGGCCTCCGGGGAAGGGCTCATAAAATGGAGGCCATTGTGAGACTGTCAGAGTTGTTGCAAATGTGACCCCCTTCAAAGTAAAGCACTTGTAACTGTCTGTTATGCTGTGATACACAGCCCCTCCCCCTGCCAGGAGCTTTGGACCTAATCCAAGCATCACTTTGCTCAGAAAGAAGATGGGGAGGAGGCAGTAATAAAAGATTGAGGTAATTTTGCTGGAATAAATTCAAATTCTTCTGAACTCAAACTGAGGAATTTCACCTGTAAACCTGAGTCATACAGAAAGCTGCCTGGTACATCTAAAAGCTTTTTATTCCTCCTGCTCATATTAAGAGTCTGACCTTGGGGACATTACTTTTAACCTTCAGTTATATGCTTTTATTTTTATTTTCATACACCTATTGGAACTCTGCTTGATTTTATTTTTCATCTCTTCTAGATTTCCTGACACTTTAATTATCAACCTGTTACCTACGTTTAAGTTTTGCATTTAAAACAGACACTGGCGTGGACATAGTTTTACTTTTAAACTGTGTACATAACTGAAAATATAGTATATTTGCATACTTCATAAGTGTAAAGATATTTTTATCTTTATATGACAAAAATCACTTGGGAAATTGCTGTGTGATTCAATCTGTAAACTGTGTATCCCAAGACATGTCTGTTCTATTCCCTCATGCAAATCAATTGCTGGTCCAAAAGATTGCTGAAATTTTATACGCTTACTGATATATTTTACACTTTTTTATCTTGCATGTCCTGTAAAGGTTACAACCCTGCACAATAAAAATGTTTAACAGTTCAACAGTCAGCTTCATTATTTTACCCCAGAACTGGTGTGTATGTCAGTGTCTGTGTTTGTGTGTGGTAAGCACGTACATAGTGTGTGTATGCAGTTGTGGGAGGTAATGGTCTTACACTTGTCAGTTATTGCAAAGTGGGATTAGGTGTGATCTTTGTTCTAAGGCCATCACCATGCATGTTACCTCAGATAAAAGTTATAATTAATAAGAATTTATTTAACAGTTTACCCAATGCTTTATTTAAGTTTTTATTTAAATTCCAATAAGTTAATATACAATGTAATTTTAGTTTCAGGTGATTTACACCTGCATATAACACCCAGTGTTAATCACAACAAGTGCACTCCTTAATCTCCATCATCTATTTAATCTATTTCCCCAACCACCCTATGTGTCATCTAATTTGAGCCCCCAACAACTTTGTGTGATGGATATTAATATTCTCATTTGGTAAGGGACACATCCAGGGGCTAATGCTTTGAAATTTGCTATGTCTTAACTGGGATTTTTTTTTTTTTAAGAGGTGTATTTCAGTCACAGTTTATTTTTGGCCTTGGCTAAGCTTACATTCAGAACTTCTGTATTAGTCAGGGTTCTAGAGAGAAGCAGAACCAATAATAAATATATTGATTCTTCATATTTGAAAATATACTGGTATATATAAATAATATTAAAAGCTATATAAAGACATATACATATAGATAAGGAGATTCATTTTAAGAAATTGGTTCACATGATTTATGGGGACTAACAAGTCTTGAATATGCAGGGTGAGTTGACAAGCTGGAGACCCAGGAGAGTGTCAATGGTGTAATTCCTGTTTTAAAGCTGCTGGCAAGCTCAAGACCCAGGAAAAGCTGGTGTTTTAGTTCATGTCCAAAGGCAGTGAAGGAACTAATGTCTCAGTTTGAAGGCAGTCAAACAGGAGGAGGGGAGCCTGCTTCCCCCTCTCTCTCTGCCTGCCTCTCTGCCTACTTGTGATCTCTCTCAAATAACTAAATAAATTATTTTTTTAAAAAATAGTGTCATGAAGAAAGTCACTAAACACATTCTGATATAAATTACAGCATTACCAACAACATACACATCATTTGTTCTTCTCTTCCACTTTATTTCTCCATGATTTTTTCTTCCCATCAAAACTTTCCCTACTGTACCCATTTATACATTTTGATATGAAAAAATATGAGTTTCACCAAGGAAAATTTTAGCAAAAAACTATCATGGATATTTGAAATATGTATTTTTCTTAATTGAATAATAGCAAACACATGTTGACAGTTACTAAGGAAAAAGTTGACTTTCCAGCAGCTGTTGACTTCATCAATTTCACTATGTGATGAGTCACACAAAATTCCACAGAGCTAGGAAGCTACAAGTGAGGAAGAGGGAGTGTGTGTGTGGGTGTGTGTGTGTGTGTGATGAGAGAGGAATAGGGAGACTTGAGACATGGGGAAGCAAATAAAATTAAGTTGAATGAGTGATTTGATGCTACAGAATGTTGAACTGTTTACTCTACACCTAACTAGTACTTCAAAAGAACAACTGAAAAATATATGAAAACTAGCATAAAGTATGAGGTGCTTGCAACAGGTAGAAGGCAATCAAAAAAATAAAAAAGACAACATCTGCCTACCTGAGCCACTTATGAATGGGCAAACACATTTTGGAGCGAAATCTACTCTTCTTCATTTTTTTAAAAGATATTATTTACTTATTTGACAGAGAGAGATCACAAGTAGGCAGAAAAGCAGGCAGAGAGAGAGAGAGAGAGAGAGAGAGGGAAGCAGGCTCCCCACTGAGCAGAGAGCCGACTCGGGACTTGATCCCAGGACCCCGAGATCATGACCTGAGCCTAAGGCAGCAGCTTAACCCATTGAGCCACCCAGGTGCCCCCCCTTCTTCATTTTTATTAATATCTTGCCAACTTTTAATGAGATAGTAACTATTCCAGCCATTAGTCAAAGTCCTTTTTAAGAGGTTATTTCTTTAATCCTTCATCACATTGCATAACCACCTCAAAAAGGTGAGATTTAGTTACCTGCCAACTCTGAATAGAAAGTTCTGTCAACTCTATAACACAAGTGAGCACTGTGAAATGTACAGCACAATGCTCACATTGATGGATGTAATTTGGCTTGATATTGATTTTACATTTTCACAGTGGTTTTCTTCTTTACTTCATTGTTTCTTATATTGACCTCAAAATAAAAATAGCTTCCATATATTGAACATATAAAGTATGCCAAGCAATGTACTAAGCATTTCACAAATGGTACCCCTACAATAGCCATATTGCTTATGTGCTACAATCTAGGTCAAAAGGATACAATTGCTCTGTCTTTGAGATCAGAATATAGAAGCTCATTGGAGTTAAATAACTTACTCAAGGTTACTCAGCAAGTTTAACACCCATGATATTATTTCCAAAGCTCTTCTTTATGTAGAAATCCACTCCATCCTTGGGAGAAATTCAAAAAGTAGAATACCATTTGGCAGTATTACAATAGCATTATGTGTTATTAAGGGGAAAGAAAAAAAGAACACTAAATGGTTAGAAGTCATGAAGATAATGTGTTTCCTAACCCACGATTCTATTCATATAATAGTTCACATTGTTCCTTCAATAGGCATTTATGGAACAACTATTTGGTGAAACAGGGAATAGAAAGATAAGACAAAGAATGGTGAGATGAAGGCCTTTGTCTTCAGGGAATCTCATTAAAAGCAATAATGAAGGAAACTCCAAAATGGAATTAATATTTTGCCATTTTTATGCTAAGAAAATAGCTTTTTTGTAAAAATTAAAATTATTTACAATAAATTTAATAGTTTAATATGATGGCTTTGAAACTGTGCTCTATAGAATCTAGAAGTGTTTGACTGGGTTCTCTAAGATGACAGAGGTTAGTGGTAGAGATGAGAAGAATAACATCCACCACTGTCTTCAGACAGGCAAACTCCTCTGTGATTTCTTTTCACATCAGTTTTTAGCATATTTTGTTTGATAAAATAATCCATCACTAAGAAAATTTGAAAACCATTGAATGACTTGTTGATGAAATAATACATTTTTATATACAAACTTAGATCTTAAATGAAATGATGCTTGCTTTTGTGATTATCACTAAATATGTTCTAATAATATTTTTTGAAGATGCAGGCTCAACTGAGGGGTTGACCAGTCAGAAAATGTCTGTCAAAACCATGAGTACACACCAATTAAATATATGATTGCCTTGCAAACTCTCACACTCTGGTTCTAACAGAAATGAGTAATGATTTGAGTAGGATGACTAGGAAAAAACTAGTAGTGTCATCTATATTCCAGAGGAGAAAATAAATTTAACAGTGAGGTTTTTGGCATTAGAACACATATCTAGGATGATGTCAAATATTGTCCATGCAATTTACAAATAAAATATCAGTCTTCAGTATCTATACTGGACTAGAACAATTTCTTTAGATTTCCTTATTTCAACCTTAAGCAATAATGAATGCAAATAATAAGCCACGCCTGCAACAGAAAAAACTTTGAATTTAGAAGCAGGAACCTATAATCAAATCCTCAATCAATCTTAGAACCAGCTGTGAGTATGGATAAGTCTTATAACTGACTCAACTCTCGAGCTAGAAGCTTTGTTGTTTCCTACTTTATTAGACTATAATGCAAATAAAAATGTGAAAATGACTAAAACAGACCCAGATCTCATGGAAATTAGAAAGTTTCAGGCAACCCCTCATTCCATTATCTTATTTCATTCTTTCTAGTGCCTCAGGGTCATCTACCTGCTTTTCTTAATGCATTTAAGCCATTCTTTTGCCTGTCTTCATCCAACCATATCTCTTCTGGTGCTCATCAATATGGACTGAGTCAAAATGCCCAAAGTCTACCTGACCATTTACTTAAAGATCAATCATCATCTGACTTCCATTTCTGTATCTCTGTAGACTCAAGAGAGGCATCTGATTTGCTCAGACTAGATAATACAATGGCTCCTCCTACATTTGATGTCCACTCTGGCCCAGTCAGGGGTAGTAGCTTGGTTTCAAAGGCTGTCCATTCAAGGAATTGTGGAAGGAAAGAGAAGCTAATCAGCAATAGGGATGTGAATGGCAAACTGGCAAACATGTCCATTATAATGTCAATCTCCATAAAACTCTAATCTTCCAAACCCTTTCACATCTCTGTCTTCCTGTATTCCCATAAGAAAAAAGTGTACTCATAACCCCATTTTATATATACAAAGAATGAAACACCAAGGATAAATGACTTACCTAGGATCACTTGGTTAGTGACTGGTGGAGCAAGATATAAATCCAGATTTTCTGAAAGTTCAGGCTGCCAGATCTCTCTTTAGCAATTAAGATTACAAGGATTTCAAAACAAACAGCAAGTACAACAAAAGCTGTATCAGTATCAACTGTAGAGGCAGAAATACAGGCATGGATAAAAAGAAGTAACTACCCAAAGTCACTAAAATAAGGGAATAAATCAGCTTGAAATATACTTCTATCTTCACAGCAATGTGCTTCCCTTCTCTTCCCAACTTTCTCTCTATAAAGTAACATTAATGCCTGTGAGAAAAGAACATGAGGGTTAAATCCTTGGCGCCAGTCCTAGATGGCAATGAAGAACTTCCCTTCACCCCCTTCCAGAATTCAGCCAATGAATAGATGCCTCTTTCATATGAGTCTTGGAAAATACAGTTAATATTTAGCCATTATCCACAAATTAAATGAGGAGTTATCTTACTGTAAATGACACAACTATTTCATTATTTATGGAATTTAAATAAGACATAATAAAGGGGGAAGAGACATAAAACAGCTGCTGCTGAAAGTTTCAATAAAAGATCACTGCTGACCACTTACAACTGTGAGATTATTATTAAATACAAATATCTATTGCACCTGACCCATGGTGATGGGGAGGGAACAGGAGAAGGCAAGGAGAAGTATCACTGGCATGAGGTCTAACTTCCTGCATTACGAATAATGTTGCCAGCAAATTTGGGAGTTGTCATGGTTCCCACTGTATGGTCCAAGCTCATTTGTAGAATAGAGCAAAGAGAGCTCAGTGTTTTGGAATGTCAATGCAAAATTATAATAATTGCTTATTACATAATACAGTTGTTAAAGTATTTTCTGTGTTATTCATCTACATGGATAAGAAAGACAGAATAAATAAACATAATTGTGTTTTCCTCTCATAACTTTCCCAGGCAGAGAGAGCTGCTCTGGTCCTCAAGGACTTGAGACATTTTACTCATATCTTCACTGAACTGTAAAATACTATGAGGCAGAGACCAATTTTTAGCCACCACTGTGTCCACAGAGTTTAGTATAGTGACTATCACAATAAATATCTGCTCAACTGAACTGATAACTCTGTTGTAAAATTTGCTGTGATATATTCTAAGTTCTGCTATAGGCATATAATAATTATAAGTTCTTAAAAATAGAGGGGCCAAGTCTGATCCCTTTACATCTTTGTAACTATGAAGCAGTGTTGTCCAACAGAACTTTCTGTGATTATAGAAATGTTCTATTTCTATTATAATGAGTGGAAAGCTCTTAAAGAAATATTATTCCTTTAAGAAACTGTATCTGCACTGTCCAGTAACAGCCATCAGTCATATGTGGCTATTTTGAAATGTGGCTATTGTTTTAATTACATTTAATTTCAATTTGAACCACAGGTGGTAGTTTAAATAGTAGCTACAATTTAAATATTTCTGAATGAAACATACCTAAATGAACTCTCCATAAACCTACATTCTTCCAAAAGCTCTCATCTTCAGAATTCCAGGAGCATTTAATACCTCTTGGCTCAGCTGGGTTAAGTATGTGGTGTTAAGAAAGAGAGAATTTAGTCATTCATGGATTTTGTGAGGAAAGCCTTTTGTGGCTAATTTCAAAGATATGCTTCATTGTCACTGATGCACTCAATACTCCCCAAAGCAATCTACAGACTTAATGCAATCCCTACCGAAATAGCAACAGCCCTTTTCACAGAACTAGAACAAATAATCCTAAAATTTGTTTAGAACCACAGAAAAACTCAAATAACCAAATCAATCTTGAAAAAGAACAAAACTGGTGGTATCACAATCCCTGATTTCAAGATATACTAGAAAGCTATAGTAATCAAAACTGTATGGTACTGGCACAAAAACAAATGCATAAATCAATAGAGTAGAACAGAGAGCCCAGAAATAAACCCACAATTATATGGTCAATTAATCTTTGACAAAGGAGGCAAGAATATGCAATGGGAAAAAGAGATTCTCTTCAACAAATGATGTTGGGAAAACTAGACAGCTACATGCAAAAGAAAGAAAAAGAAAGAAAGAAAGAAAGAAAGAAAGAAAGAAAGAAAGAAAGAAAGGAAGGAAGGAAGGAAGGAAGGAAGGAAGGAAGGAAGGAAGGAAGGAAGGAAGGAACTGGAACATAGGCAGTAATTTCTCTGACATCAGTCTTACCAACAATTTTTCTAGATATGTCTCCTGAGGCAAGGGAAATAAAACCAAAAATAACTATTGGTATTACATCAAAATAACAAGCTTCTGAACAGCAAAGGAGACAACAAAACAAAAAGGCAACCTACTAAATTGGAGAAGATATTTACAAATGATATATCTGATAAAGGGTTAATATCCAAAATATATTGAAGAACTTACACAACTCAACTCAAAATAATCAATTTAAAATTGGGTAGAAGACATGAATAGACATTTCTTCAAAGAACACATAGAGATGGCCAATAGCCACATGAAGAGATGCTTGACATCACTCATCATCAGGGAAATGCAAATCAAAACCACAAAGAGATATCATTTCACACCTGTTAGAATGGAGAAAATAAAAAACACAAGAAACAGCAAGTGTTGACAGGATGTAGAGAAAAAGGAAATCTCATACACTGTTGGTAGGAATGCAAACTGGTGCAGCCACTGTGGAAAACAGTATGGAGGTCCCTCAAAAAAATAAAAACAGAATTACCATATGATCCAATAATTCCACTACTGGCTATTTACCCCAAAAATATGAAAACACTAATTCAAAAAGATATATGCACCTCTATGTTTATTGTGTTATCTACAATAGCCAAAATATGGAAGCAACCTGTGTCCATTTTTAGATGAATGGATAAAGAAGATAATACACATATACAATGGAATGTTGCTCAGCCATGAATAAGTCATCTATAAACCATATTTTTACTCCTAGTTTTATAGTTTAGGGCAGAGTGCTTAAGTAGAAAAGCAATCTACCTCTGTTCTAGTCCTACTCAACTATCTACCAGACTGACTTTGGAGCTCAAGTACCATGGAAACCACTTGACTTTTCTTAGGTACAAAAAAGGGGAATTCCTATCTGTTGTGTCGCCTTCCCAGAATGCAGTTAACAGCAAATGAGATCACACGCATGAAAATATATAATGCTAAGCAAATACAGATTATTATTAAAATATGTTATTCATCTTGAATTAAGTGGTATTTATTTTTTTAAGATTTTTTTTTAATTTGTTTATTTGACAGGCAAAGATCACAAGTAGCAGAGAGGCAGGCGGAGAGAAAGGGGGAAGCAGTCTCCCGGCCAAGCAGAAAGCCCGATGTGGGGCTCGATCCCAGGACTCCGGGATCATGACCTGAGCTGAAGGCAGAGGCTTTAACCCACTGAGCCACTCAGGCATCCCCCGAATTAAGTGGTATTTTAAATAATGATTGTCATAGCTATGATGCTTGTGTTATTAACAAATAATTAAATATACATTTCCTTGCATAGTAAAGATATATATATGTGCCCCCCCAAAAAATCAAAAATTACATTCTTCCACTTTTATTTCTACTTTTTCTCTGCTGTTTCATATCTTATAAGGTTATATCTTGCTTTCTGGGTTGATTCAAGTGACAATTCTGTACTTATTCCTCTCACCCATTTTTCAACATTATTGAATGTGGCTCTCAGCACAGAAGGGTTACACTGTAGGATCTAAGTTTGTAGGAAAAACCCTATACTGACATATTATTTCCCAGCCACACTTCCAAGAAGGAGATTTCACACACTGTGTTTCTAAAGGTCCCCTGAAGAATGGCTAAATGAGATCCTCTCAGAAATAAAAGGAATAGAAGGAGCTACACCAGAAAGTGATCTAGGGAGTGTCCTTCAAGACAGGGGAGACAGCACAGAAGTGTGTAGGCTCCACAAGCACTGGAAGCCTCTACCCTGACCCTATGCACTGGCCTAAAAGGTAACAACCTCAGAAGAGAATGGCTACTTCGGGTTCCTAAGGAGGCTGGATCCTCAGTACTGGGCTCCTAGCCTGGCAATGACCCCAGTGCCCCAGGAGAGTCCCCATCCTTGAGGAACAGTAGTTCTCTAAACACTACCACATCCTCTTTGGGGACCAAATACAAGAGACGCTTTGGGCATTCACATGATACCAAGAAGCATCCCATCATGGCAGAGCTTGGCCTTTCCACCAGTCAGGTCCAATGGGGGACTGGAGCACATTAAATTTATTTACAGGAAGAAAAGAAATGTAATATTACTCACAGCCTGTGTTTTGAAGAAAAATCATACTGCTACCCACTTTATGACTATGCCTCAAAGAAGCAGGGCTGCCGCCCATGCCACATTTTTTATAGGGGACATAGAGACATGGCTTTTGGATTCATCCTTTGTCACAGCCCCATATCCACAGAACTATGAAGACTGAGCTGGAGACAAATCCAATGACACTTGCCAGGCAGTGTTCAAAAACCAGTGTTTTTCTCCAACCCTCAAACAAGCTTCTTAGATCAAATGAATGTATCTAGGGAACTGACGTAAGCTAATTTGGTTGTTCATGAGTTTTAGATTATTCTGGCAGATATCAGTTACTTCCAGTGACTATAAACGAGTGAGAATTATAATCCCCCCCCACAACCTTATTACCAAGGGTTTTACTAAAAGTACATTTCAAACCAAAGGAGCCATGTGTTCAAATACTCACAACAAGACTACTAGAAACTACTAGATAACCTGAGACAATAAGTACAATGAAGTCCTAAGCAACACCAGATATAAAAGGGTCACTCAAACATGTATCAGTGCTCTGGTGAAGAATTCATCTGAAGTTGTAGTCAGAAGTCAGGCCACAAGATCCTCTGTTGAGATGTTAAGCAAAGCCTGGGTAAAGCCCTGGTTCCAGAAGACCCCTTTGAAGGGGGTAGACAGCCAAGCTCTTTCTAGAGTCTTACTTCCTATTGTTTATACAAGGACAGTGGTGCCTATACTATATTTCTAGCTAATCCACATAATTCGATTACCACTCATTTGACCAATGAAAAAATAGTGTATCATCCCTTATGATAGCTAGCAAACTTTCTTGTGCTCATTGGAGATGAAGTTAAAATAGTATTGCTGGTTATATTCTTTCAAGTGCTAGCTGAGCATTCACAAAGTATGAATTTCTTAGCCCAGTATTTCAAAAGTTAACTAACCATTGCTAAGGTAAAAATGTGCACACAGACATGTGCACACACATTCTTCTGTTTGTGCTACAGAATTATAATTTACAGAGAATATAACAATACTGTTCTCCCTTCAGAATTCTTCCCCTGAATGGTTGAGGGGTTTGAACTCTTCCTTCTCCCACTCATAGGGCTTAACCTTCGAGTTCAGTGTTTCCGCTCACTGTCTTGATTCTGAGTCCCCATCCAAATAAGCCTCTGGTAAGCCCATGGAGCTATCTGGAAATAACCACACATGTATAAGATCACAGTGAGCACACAGCTTGCATGTGCCCAGCTGCTGGTTCTTCCATCCAGTCAACACACTAGAGTCATTCTTTTTTTTTTTTTTTCCTTAAGATTTTATTTATTTATTTGATAGAGAGAATGAGAGTGAGAATGACAAGGGAGAAGGTCAGAGGGAGAAGAAGACTCCTCATGGAGCTGGGAACCCAATGCAGGACTTGATCCCGGGATTCCAGGGTCATGACCTAAGACAAAGGCAGTCGCTTAACCAACTGAGCCACCCAGGTGCCCCACTAGAGCCATTCTTAAAAATAAGTGCAAACCCAGTAGTGCTGTTCCAAACCTTCAGGAGCCTCCCAATTTCCTCCCAATATTCAACTGATACTTCCTCCAAACATCTATTTGTTCCATTTGAAACAGAGTATCTTCTCACTCAACTGGGGATATCTGAAAAAATTTCCACCTCTTGCCAAATAGCCTGGTGTCTACAATTTATTTTTTTTTTCTTTCTTCTAGGGATAGAGGATGGGTTCTAATAGCAAAGTTGGCCACATAGTTAACTTAAAGGACAATGAATAATAGCCCGTAAATCCCCTTCTTGAACTTTCTTCCTTTAAGAATACTGTTTTGTCAGTCTCTGTTTTAAAATATATGTCTCCTTCAGCTAGTGTTTCTCAAACTGTGAGTGTTGACCTATTACAGAATTATAAAGTTGTTTTAGTAGGTAATAGCTTTCCTTTTTTAATGAGAATAGAATAAAATCTGATAGGATAGAATGGGATGGGTGATGATAGGATAAGATAGAAATATTAAAGTAGATCACAGCAAAAGTAATAGGATGAATTTAGTAAGACTTGGTTTACTTTTATGAATGTGTGTGCAGTGAGTTGCAATATAGAGCACATTTCTTACTGAGGATAATACCAAAAATTTTAGGCTACTACTGTAACTTATGTGGAGATAAATCTTCTTTGGATCTCAAAAAAGTAAAAGAAAATTCTAATGGGAATCACCTTGTGTCAATCAAGATTACCTAGGGTGGGGGGGAGATACCTAAGGGGAAAGTTTGAGATTAAATTCCAACATGATCTCAAAGTATCTGCCTGAGAAAACATTATTTGAAGTATAGGAATTACCCCTGCATGCAGCCCGGGCTATTTTCTGGAAACTAGAGTCTTTGCATTCTCCCCAAAGCAGACCCTAAGACAAAGATTCACATGCAAATCATTTATTTAAGAAGAACAGGAAATACTAAGTGATACAGGGAAGGAAAGACAGCTATAAGAGTCAGCTACTGTGGTTAGCTTACGCACACATAAAACCAGAGGAACAATGCACATCCAAGGGGCAAGAGAGAAGGCATTTATATCCAGTTCCCAAGTTGTCTGAAGCCTGCTGCCAGGGCTCAGGGTGGAAGTGACAGGTGTCAATTCCCTGGTACTTCCAGCCTGCCCTATGCCTGGGTAGAGTGAGACAAAGAGGTTTCCCTTCCCTGCTCTCTAAAAAAGCCCTTGGACCCTGAGACGCAGATACTGAAAGGCCCAAGCGTTGTGGGTAGAGTGGTGCTAACATCTGCTCAGGTGGCCTGATCCTGCAGAGACTCACCTGAAAGGCTATGGTAAAATCTCCATCTTTTCTACTACACCAACTTGGGGGCAGTGCTAGTCCTGAGCTGACCACCATGGCGTAACTGAGGGTGGAAGGCTGTATAAGTAATGTCAAGTATTGTTTTGGCTCTAGTGTTTGGCAGTAAATGAGGTGTAAGTAAAACCTTTTTGATTGTCCTTTCTACCACTTTTGTGTAGAGAACAAAGCTTACAGAAACCTAAAAGGAAAGCCCTTAGTTCTAGCAGATTTTAAACCACTTATGCTAGCTAACTTCGCTGGCTCTCAACCATCAGCCACATACTCTAGCTTTGCCTGCTGCAGATCCATCCCTCCAAAAATTAGTATGCAGTCCGAAATTCTGGGCAGGAACTCCTCCATGGTTTCTGAAGTAGCCCACTCTTCTGGCTTCATTGTCTCTAGCCACCCGAAAGGAGGGTGGTAGGCAACTATAGTACTCAGACTCTTGGCCCATCCCTCCCACTTTTGCCTTAACACTGATGTCCTACTTGTAACAATTCTTCCTGGGCCTCTGGCATACTGAGTGGGAGGGGGATTTGCTAAAATTCTGTAGTCACCCAGCTCAGTCACTGAGCTGGAATGGACAGATCCAAGGCATCTCCATATCCTGTGCTGGGAAATGCCCCAGCTAAGAGGGGTGTTACTCATAGGTGCAGAGTGGGTCCCAAGGGCTACCAAAGGGATTGGTAATTTCATATTTTCTCATCAATTATGCAATTGCAGATTCACATGGGGGTTCTCGGCTCTGTCAAACAGCCTGGCTAGGAAAATGAACGAAATAACCAAGATGAGTTTAGAGCCGTAGTGAAATAGACCTTGGAGCCTCAACCACAATTTCCACAAGATTCAAAGAGAGAAATGGTGTGTGGAACTACATTCCTCAACTGCAACCAATCGAAGAAATACAAGACCTTTATCCTGCTCACCTCCAGAGTTCGTTCCTCTGAGTCTGGCAGAGCTCTAAAGACACCCCCCCACTCCACCAGATGGTATGGTCTAGAATTGTATTTTCCATAGCATGCCCAATACATTTGTATCAGGCCCTGAGCACCCACCCAAAACCTGGGCTACAACTTCTATTTTGTTGCATTGGCTAAGGAATCATGACTGAGTTTCCATCTTGGGTTTCCTTGAGATCATTCTGATTTCTCCCAGGACTGAAGCCTGTCTGGGCCCAGATCATGTGGCTATGGTCTTCCACCATGAAACCCTGCTTGCTTCTTCTAAGCCTTGTCTTCCCATCCCTGAGGGGACTAAACGAAATTCTCCATGTCCCTGCCACTGGCCTCTTCAAAGTAAGCAGACTCTCTTAGATAGGTATAACTTATCATCTGACTTCAAGACCCTGGCATCACTACCAGCCATGCTGGGAAGTAGGCTTTGGCCTCTGTGACAGAGACTAGTTACTTGTGCACAAAATTGTTTTGCCTTTTTTCCTGGGCACACAGCTAAACTACATTTCCCAGAACTTCTTGCAAGGCCATGTGACTCAGATCTGGCACTGGATTTGGGGCAGAAATTATGTGCTCTCTTTCTAGGCCTGAGCCATAAAAACCTCCCACATGTCCTTCCATCTGTAGGCCGGATGTCTAGATCAAGGACATCTATGAAAACCATGTGTTGAAATGGCAGAACATCTCTTCTTTTGGGTCCTCCAAAGACTACATAAAGAAAAATGCCACTCCCCACCCCACCCCTCTTTCCAGCACTAATGGGTTCTTACATGAGTAAAAGCTGAGCTACTGAGATTTCAAGGTTTATCTGGTAGAGCAGCTGCACTCAGATTAACCGATACAGTCACCCATGACAAAGGTTAGGCTCACAGCCAAGTTGGTTACCCCAGCTGTCTGCAGCCTGCTCCCCTTACCCTCAGAGTTGTAGAGGTCCCAGCCTTCTTTACCTCTTAAGGAGGCAGTGTTAACACATACAGGTTGTGTGGATGGGTAGAGACACTGTCAAGGAGATGTTTCTCAAGGGAAAACTTTGCTTTTCCATGTTTTGTAATCAGAATTTTCCAGTCACTCAGTGAGTCAGAGGAAAAACAAGGATTCATGTTCCCCTTCTGCTGGGGTATCTCTCCTCCTACAGAATGGGATTTAGGTTCTGTGCTTAGGAACGTGGGGAATCAATCACAAGAAGGTCATGAAATTAGGTTCCTACCTTCTGACATAGACCATTAAGGAGATTTAAGCCAGCCAGCCTCAGACAACTAAGGAAGTTTAAAATCAGCTGGCCAATTCCTTTTTGGTTTAAATATAGTAATGTTCACTCCCTCTCCCAAGTGACTCTGTCCTGTTATTATTTTCTTGTCGTTAAAAATGCACATGCCTTTATTCAATCTGTAAACTATACTGTTTGATTCATAGGTACAAAGAAGCAAATTGAAATCCACACTTAGCTAAGTGTTGCCACTCAAATGCATAGCAAATTAGCTTAAGAACTAGGAAGAAAACATGCTCTAACAGGGTAATTTGAGGGTCCTGACCCTTGCCTGGTCACCATAACCAGCTTGCTTCCTCCAGGAAAGAGTTCATGCAGCTGAAGTTTCGTGTATCCTCAGGGAATTTAGGAACATTTCATCAGCCCTACCCTGAGGAGAAAGATTCCTCAGAGTGGTGCAAAAGACACAGGGTAGAGAAAGGGGGAGGAGGCTTATGACATGTAGCAGAGCTCCATCTAAAGCCAAATGGCTTGGCCTGAGAGCGCCTTGCCGAGCCTATATTTAGTTCGTTCAGTGACATCTTTGCACCTCATCGCCATCTCTCACGCTAGCAAAGGCCTGTGAGACCAAACGTTTTTCTCATTGTAGCAGGGTTCTGACTCATGAGTTAAAAAAAATATATGAGAACAATAAGACCCAAGGGGACAAGAGAGTTCCAAAAAATAATAATAAAAAAATAAATAGTTGAGCATTCTTGTAGGCTGAATAAAAAATGATGGTCCTGTAAAACTTTTCCAAGCAGCCTCCAAAAAGGTTTTTGTTTTGGGGTTTTTTTGTTGTTGTTGTTACAGCACAAATCCAAATTGCACCAAGTACTAGTTTATAATTTCCAATGAGTTCTGAAAAACACAAGCGTCTTTTTATAATGGGTGTTTGCAAAATGAAAAACTGTTAGCACCAAATACAGACCAGCATTGCAACCTGACTCCAATCTGCAGAAGTACCATATTTAAGCCAAGAGGGGTCCTGTTTTGGTTTGGTGGTGACCCCTAGAAGAGGTTAGAGACAGAATGAATAATTTTAACCAATTCTCCTCTAAATCTGTGAATAACTTACTGCAAAATTTTTCTAGACCAGATAGTATTTTTTTAAAGATTTTATTTATTTATTTGACAGACAGAGATCACAAGTAGGCAGAGAGGCAGGCAGAGAGAGAGAGAGAGAGAGAGAGGGAAGCAGGCTTCCTGCGGAGCAGAGAGCCCGATGCGGGGCTCGATCCCAGGACCCTGAGATCATGACCCGAGCCGAAGGCAGCAGCCCAAACCACTGAGCCACCCAGGTGCCCCTGGACCAGATAGTATTTTTAACTTTGCAGGACATATGGTCTTTGACACAACTAGTCAATCTTGTCATTCCCACACTTTGGCTGTGTTTCAACAAAACTCCATTTCATTGGACAAAAAGGGGAGCCAGGCTGAATTTGTCCTATGGCCATAGTTTGCTGATCCCTGACTTAGTGGTCAAAGCCAGTGTTAATGAGGCCAGGCTCTCAACCACGACCCAGGGCTTCACCCTGTCCAAGCGCCAGAAATGTCCCCTGACCCCCACCCCAGAAGGCATTTCAAAAACCTTTCTGGGCCAAGGAAGACCAAGCAAGGGAGGGTGACTCTATCTCTATGTTTCTATCAGCTCCACAGGATTATCAACTCAAACTCTAACTTTGTAGGCAACAGAAAGTTATAAGAAAATGGAAAATGACTGCATACTCTTTTAGATATGAACCTGAAGGAAAAATGAAGTTTCTGGAAACTCCTGCATCCACCAAAAACAACTGGACAGTTAACCAACTTATCTGCAGTTGGGCTTTTGTACAAGCTAGCTTTTGTGATTATAGATTAACCATGTTCTGGGACCATTATACAAGAGTTGATGTCCAGGAACCATTAACACCCAGAAATTATGAGTAGTGTTTTTGAGGCTAGGGGCCTGGTAGACCCAATTGATTTATGTCTAAGCACCAATATTAATGAATATCCACCTAAACTGTGAACATTTCTGATTTCATAGTACCTAGAAAAATAACAAAAGAGGGGGGAGGAAAAATGACAAAAAGAATTAAATTAAATTAATTAAATTAAAAACTAAAATAAAATAAAAGAATTAAAAAGAATTAAAGAATTAGGCTTATAAATAACTTATTTAGACATGTGTAAGTCATATACTTGCCCCAAAGAAATGGTAAACTCTTACCATACCAAGTGAAATCTCAAAATCTATCTCCTGGTTCTATATCTTTTCCAAGGCAAAAATCATGGCCTTGGATGAGAAATGAGGATGATCCGTTTTGTTTGTTTGTTTGTTTGTTTGTTTGTTTTTTAAGTGAGAATAACTTTTATAAGACATGAATTCTGGAAGAAACTAGGACCTCATTTCGATCCAGTCAGTTGTAAAGGGCATGTACCAAGCTGGGCACACCCAGCCTCTAGTGCAAAAAGGACATGACATCAGGGTAAGATGTCAAGAGAATACACAGAACTGTGGCACTTGTCTTCACCACCCATGTCTAAGACTGTCTGATTTACCTATAGGCAGGAGCCAACAGAAGGAAGCAACAGCATGTGGCTATGTCTATGGTACCTGCCTGAGAAGTCTTCTCATAACTCCTTCCTAGCTCTCAGTCCAGCTGCCCCAGCTCTGCCCATCTTCTGAAACTTCACCTTCATTAAAGATAGAACTGAGTAGCTATTAGAATACTGGGTTTTAGTGCAGTGGTTCTAAATCCTGGATGTACATCAAAACCCCTGGGAAGTTTGTAAAAACCCCAGTGCTGAGGCCATGCCTCAGACCAACTAAATGAGGATTTCTAGGTGTAAAGCCAGGTATCAGTTTGTTTTAAAGCTCCCTGGCAACTGGTTTAAAATCGATGGCCTAAGTTCAAAATCTGGCAAAACTTACCCTTACTAAGCATTATTCTAAGTCTCAGTTTCCTCATCTGTAAAATGGTAGTAATCAGAGTGTGTGATATAAGGTTATAAGGATTAAATGAATTGATCTGTGTCAAAATCTTAGCACCATTCTGAAACATTAGCTTGTAGCATTTAATTTCCTCTTCTTGGCTTACAAGTTTTGAATTTCAGTGCCTTCCAAATATTTAGCTTTTCCTCATCTTCTGTGTCTGAGTTAGGTATGACTCTAACCCCAGGTTGTATAGTTGGCCTCCAGTTGGCCCATACCCTCACCAAGTGCTACTGGACAAGCACTGGAAGGTCCAACACTGAAGAACATAT
Source organism: Mustela nivalis (assembly GCF_964662115.1). Classification (NCBI taxonomy): domain Eukaryota; kingdom Metazoa; phylum Chordata; class Mammalia; order Carnivora; family Mustelidae; genus Mustela; species Mustela nivalis. The sequence continues at coordinate 32,214,242 of NC_139031.1, read as the reverse complement.
CAACAGAGGACACTTACATGTAGAGTGACCACCTGTTCTAGTTTGCTTAGGGCAGAGGAATTTTCCAGGATCAAGGAATTTCAGTGCAAAACCAGGACAGTCTTGGGCAACTCGGCACAGTTGGTCACCCAAGAAATCAATGCAGACAGGAGTCATCTTTAAGGAATTCAGTTAGCAGGAAATCAGAGTCTCAACATTAGGTTCCACTCCTGGACAAGGATGAGGTTTCAGAAGAGATGGAACTATAACAGAGCAAAGCAGGACCCCAATCCTAGAGACATCAACAGGCCAGTACAGGGATGCAAGGACCCAGTTCACAAAACTGGAATTCAAGAAGGCAATAGTATGAGGCCACGGCCCAACCAGACCATAAGTGGCATGCGTGTTGAGCTAAAAATGTTCAAATTCCTAAGATTTGAACAAATACATGGAGATTTCAGGTCCAAGGAAAAGACAGATAGAGATGCTGGCTAAAGCACTCTGCCCTGAACCTTCCCATTCTTGACCTCTTCATTTCATTTTGTTTTTTCTTTTTACCTTATTTTTAATTCTGGTAAAATACACATCATATAAAATTTAGCTTCTTCAGTGTTAAGTGTATTCATATTGTTGTACAACCAATCTCTAGAACCTTTTGATCTCTAAAACTGAAATTCTATACCCACTAAACAACAACTCCTCATATCCACCTCCATCAGCCCTGGCAACCACCATTCTACTTGCTGTTTCTTTGAGTTTGACTACTCTAGATAAGTCATGTAAGTGGAATAATACCGCATGTTTTGCAACTGGCTTATTTTACTCACACAACGTCCTCAAGTTTCATCCATGTTGCAGCATGTGTCGGAATTTCCTTCCTTTTTAAGGCTGAATAATGGTCTATTGTTTGTATGTAACACATGTTGCTTATCTGTTCATGCATCAGTGGACATTTGGATCACTTCTACTTTTTGGCTATTATGAATCATGTTGCTATGAACGTAAGTGTACAAATATCTCTTTAAAACCTGCTTTTGATTCTTTTGGATAAATACCCACAAATAGGGGCGCCTGGGTGGCTCAGTGGGTTAAAGCCTTTGCCTTCAGCTTGGGTCATGGGATCGAGCCCCACATCAGGCTCTCTGCTCAGTGGGAAGCCTGCTTCCCTCTCTCCCTCTCTCTCTCTCTCTCTGCCTGCTTCTCTGCCTACTTGTGATCTCTATCTGTCAAATAAATAAATAAAATCTTTAAAAAAAAAAATACCCAGAAGTAGAATTGTCTTGAGGTCTTCTTAAGCTCTCGTCTTGACCTTCATATATCCTTATAGTGAACACAGAGAGATTCTGTGACTTTCTGCAGGGTGGCAAGAACTTGCTACCCTTCCCCCAGAAGAGCTTTCCCCTGCCACCACTACCAGGGTTGTAGTTACTGCCTCTTTAGTGCCTTCACTCTCTTAGGCTTAGAATATTTACTTTCATTCATTTACTGAAGTAGCACTTACATGAGGTTAAGATGTAAAGAATGAGAAGACAATGGCCTGGTGAAAAGCAAATTCTGAAATTTGCTTCAGAATCAAGCAAATGGCATATGTGAAGACTTATACTTAGTTCATTTCCTCTCACCTTGCCTGATTTTCTTACTATGTGCTCTTTCTTCAACATTTGGCCCATTTCTCTTGGCTTCAAATGGTCAATGACTTCACCTGGCATATTCCTGATGCTCTCACCAAGAAAGTTCTCTCCTTGACCTTCTTCTGACCTTGACAATCTCAACACCAGCAGCAGCCACCTCCCTACTTCCAGCAGCCTCACACTTGGCTTATTCCTGACAAACTCACAATGACTGTTCTGAATGCACTGACTCCTGGAAACAATTATTTTTCTTCTTTGCTCTCCAATGGAGTGGGATAAGTTCTTTATCCTACCCAAGTCTTTGGAGGTAGGCAAGGGCAAACTCACCGTGGAAACTCCTGTCCCTCAAGAGAAAATGTTCCATTATCATTTTCTATCTCTTTTTTATCCCCCCAAACTTTCCCCTTTGAAAAATCAGACTGGCAGTCTGTACAAAAACCACTTTGCAGTATTTAACATTAATAAAATTTTCTACAATTACCCATAAATTGTGTCTTTCAACGGATAGAGGAAACTTTGTAGAAGAACAAGGAATCATCTTGTATGTTGCCAGACACATTTATAGAGCAGCATATTGGCCAAAACTCACATCCCCCAGTCTGTTCCTCTTTAAAAAATTAAGAAAACTTACTAAAAATTAGCTTATAGACTTCATTATTCCAGTGCTTATAGATATTAATAAATGAATAATTTGTTTTATTATGTCAAATTTTTTCAAGCAAAATGAAAAAGCAGATATGTTTTATTTATAAACTTTAAAGCTAAAAATAAAGATACAGCGTGAAATTGACTTTCAACCTCATGTGTCCTGAAATTGACTTTCAACCTTATGTGTGAAACGTCAGCTTCCAAAATGCAGGTTTTAAAAAAACCCTGGTCTTAGAGTTTCAGATGATATCTGTGAATCCTAGTGCATAGACTGCCATCTACTGGATATTTATAATATAAAATTAATTAAGCTACTCTAGAACCGAGGGTATTTAATAACTGAAGCAGAATATGAAGAAGAAAAGTACATTACAACTGTTAATTCTTATAACCAAGGTAAGTATCTCGATGGCTGCATGGAATAAGTAAGTAGAACATGTGGTCCCAGCAATATTCTGTGTTGAAATATTACTAAGGAATTTTCATTTCTATCTACATTGTAATGTTTGTTTGCCACTCTGGTGAACACAGAATCACTGCATTCATGATAATAAAATGATTTTCAAATTGTGCTTCCTTGAAATGGCTACAGAACAGAAGTAACTCATACTATGCTTCATATGGTAGAGTAAAAGTAGGTATGCGGAAATTCCTTTCCTTCTAAGATTATTGCCAAATAGGACATTCTGTCTAATCACACATTCTGAAAACACACATTACAAGTGCATATACAATTATGTACACTTAAAGTAGACCAGTTTTTAAGGAATTGAACTAGATCACACAATGGTGACCTTCTCATAAAGTTCAATCTTCATTTCAGAAAGCAGCTCGCGGTTTTGTAGGGCCTTGTGGTCATTATTGAAAACATCAATTATTTTCTTATAATATCGTAAAAAATACACTTAGTTGAGCTTTGATCTGTTGTTATTTTGGATAGATAAATGCTATCCTTTGATTGTATGGCCTAAATAAATAAATAAATAAATAAATGCATAGGTTTAGCATTTTATTTATTTGACAGAGAGAGATCACAAATAGGCAGAGAGGCGGGCAGAGAGGAGGAAGCAGGCTCCCTGCTGAGCAGAGAGCCCGATGTGGGACTCGATCCCAGCATACTGAGATCATGACCTGAGCCAAAGGTAGTGGTTTAACCCACTGAACCACCCAGGCGCCCAGGTTTAGCATTTTAAAAAGTACAAAGTAACTAGTTTAGATATTTGACATACATGTTGGAATTATAAGGATATTTTTTCATAGTAAATTTATTATAAAGCAAATATTTGGGCCAGGAAAAGCTTAGGTGTGGAAGAGACAAAAATCATAATAGATATCAGAACCAATCCTTATGAGTCATATGTCATTTTTCTATTAATCTTAGTCCAGACCTCCCACACATATGCACCTTGTCAGCAAGGCTCTTTCAACAGCATAAAATAAATTGCTCCCAGTCACTATAAATCTGAAAAGATGTATGTATATTTGTGTGTGTGAATGTGTATATGTGTGAGGTAAAAATATGTATGTATAATTTATGTCTATGTGTATATGTGTTTTTATGCTGTTGTTGGAAGAATTGTTTATCTGGCAGTAGGGATTAAATTAAAGTGTTTTCTATGATGCCAATAACAGAAATCAAGGCTGATTACAGTTGAATCTTGCATGACACAGGCATTTAGGGATACCAACTCACTCCACAGTTGAGAATCCACTTAATTCCCCCCAAAACTTAACTACTAATAGTCTGCTGTTAACAGGAAACCTTACCAACAACATGGTCAATTCACAAAGATTTTGCATATGTAATATATACTGTATTCTTAGAATAAAGTAAGTTAGAAAACAGAAAATGTTATTAAGAAAATGATAAGGAAAAGAAAATACACTTACAGTAGTATACGTTATCAAAAACAATTGGCCTATAGGTGGACATACACAGTTCAAACCCATGTTGCTCAACGGTCCACTGTATAGCTAATGAGATGGATAGAAGAGTGGGTTCAATTATAACTGAAAGAGCACAAAAGAAAGTATACCTAATGATAAATAATCTGCAATGAGTAAAAATGGGATGAAGTTTCTATGAGTGTTTCAGGATAGATTTTTTAAAAAGGTAAAATTTAAGTTAAATAAAATTTTTAAACGTTGTCTAAGTATTTATCTATTTTTAGAGATATAATAAGTAGAATATAATAAATAGAATAATAGAAAATAGTATATTTTGACATTGCTAGCTTTTTTTTCCCAGTGTTCCAAGACACGTTGTTGCTAGCTTTTTTTAAAAACCTGAATTCTCAAATCCAGATAATTAGCTTAAAAAATAGTTATAGGGGTTTGGCTTTGAAACTTACCCTTACTAAGCATTACAAAGTGGTTCTCTATGTTCTTGCATGTTTTAATCCTTTATGAACCAGAAAAAAAAATCTTTGTTTTACCTAAACTTAACTAAACCAGAGTACATAACTGAAACCATGGAATAAATCCTAAAGCACTTGTATGGTAAAGTATCATGAATGTGGAATAGTAAGAATAATATAGGGCCAATCAGCACAGAAAGCTCACTGAGTATATTGGTGAATACAACCCCAAATTCATCAAGAAATTCCCGTGTTTCCATGCACCACAAATCTGTATTGTTCATGATGATAGCCACTGACCACATGTGGCTATTTAAATTTGAATCAATATTACATCAAATAAAATTAAAATTTAATTCTTTAGAGGTACTTGGGTGACTCAGTCGGTTAAGCCTCTGCCTTCAGCTCAGGTCATGATCCTGGGGTCCTGGGGTCCTGCAGTGGGCTCCCTGCTCAGTGGGAACTCTGGTTTCCCCTCTCCCCCTGGCCGATTATGCTCTTGCTCGCTCTCTCTCTCAAATAAATAAATAAATAAATAAATTAATTAATTAATTAAGTTCCTTAGTCTTACTGGCTACATTTCAAGTGCCACAATACTGGACCATGCAGATAGAGAACATTTCCATCATCCAGAAGCTCTCCTACACAGTGGTACTATAAATCATTAAAATCCTACTTTGGTTCTTTGTTATAAGATTTTTTTAGCAAAAGAATAACTACACTTCTCCAATTAACAGCAGTTTTATTTGCTAGTTTACTGTGTGAACATATTCCAAGGTTCAAAAAGAGAGTTGGCGTATATATCCATTGCTTTAAAAAGATATCTCATAAGATGCTAGAGTTAGGAAGAAACTAGAGATAAACACGATACTCTATGACTCTCATTTTACCAATGAGGGCACTCCGACGGACTCTGAGAGGAAAATTACTTGCACAAGGTCACAGGAGCTAGTCAGCTCAAAGACTAGACCCCAGCTTCATGACTTCAAGTCCTATTTTATAATTTGAATACCAAAGAGTAAACTCTATCTACCTTGCATAGGTGTGGTAACCCGAATAAATCCTACAAGGTATGTAAAGAAACTAACTATACTTGTGAAATATTTAGCAGTACTCAAAATTAACACTAGGTGTCAGATCATCAGATTTGAAAAAGTTAAGCCTGATGAACAGAATTTTTATGTATTTGATCAAAACTTACCTATCTTCCCAAATTCATTACAAAATTCTATAGGATGGTAAAATAGCTTTGCTTGATTTGGTTGTCCCTGAAGAATGGAGCAATATAGTCAGTCACTCCCTACTTCTGATCTTTGTTCTAAGAAGAGAATGATAATACTTACATTTCATAAGTCTAAAATGCTTCTGTTAATTATTCAGGGACATTTTAATTGTTCTTCTCTGTGTTTGAGAAGAAATCAGAATATTCAATGCTTAACAATAAAGAGACATAAAGTGGCACTGTACTTCATCATTATGATATGTACTTAATACCTGAAAGGTAACATAGCTACAATGCAAATGTAAAAGTCTTTCCTTCAGATAAGTTAAGAAAACAACACAAATGTAAGGCAAGAAACCGAGTTAATCCCTTTGACAGAAGAATATATAGCAGGTTGAAGACTAGGGACCTACAGGAAGGATCTCGGCAGAGGAAGGGGAGAGTTCATGGTAAAGCAGATTAGAAGATCGGTTCTAACATGAGGGGCATGTGGCAGAAGAGGCTCTGAGTCCAAAACCAGCTCAGGGAGTGAAGGGCAGAGTAAAGAGGGAAGTTTGACAAGAGAAGGGAACAGGAAGGAGTGTGGGTAGAGATAACGGCTATAATCTAGCTAGCCATGACTCTGCTGGTCCCTCAGAAGATGAGAATTTGTTATAAGGGAAATGAGGGACAATGTGGGGAATTAGAAGTGAGAGAATTAGAAGACCTTGAAAGGAAAGTGAACCCACTATAATTCTGGGGAAAATGAGAAGGGTGAGATTAAAGAAATCAGAGTTCAGAGCACAAGAGAAATTCAAATGAAAATATTCAACCCCAAATTTGTGCTTATGACCTCACTTTGGCATGTGAAAAGAAAAGGATTCCACAACCAGTGATAAAGGCAGTTTGGTTTGGTAAATTTTGTGACAGATCCTATTCTCTGATTTGTGGACTCCCTAGAAACATCAGTTAGCTTCAAGCATGTCCCACAAGATACCTGGACTTCTGTTCCAGGTCCCTGACAACCTTCATGATCCTCCTAAGGCCATTTTCAGGTACTACAGGGAATAGGTCAGACAGCCCAAAAGAATAAGTGGACAAAACTTGCCCTTGAGGAGTTATCCTTTTAAAGCCTGTTCACATTTTTTAGGAGCCCATCCAATGATCTATTGCTCATATAAACTTGCCTTTCCATAGCTTCCACCCTCCACAGATTACAACATTCCACCAAATCTTATTCTCAGGTTATTATATCTAACAACAAGAACAAAAAAGTTAACATGAAAGGTTTGGGGTGCTTTACAACATGTAAAACTTATGAATACACATAGGGCTGGGCATATATCCCAAAAGAAAACTCACAATCCCATTAAGAACATTTACAAAGTGAGGAAACTCACTATTTCCTATGTTCATTTCTTCTTGTGTTTATAGGAATCACATTTCCAATGTTCTCAAACTGATCCCTTTGGCACGGATTTTAAAAACAATCACGTAAAACTGAGGGAAACCCTGCTGTTTTATGTCTGTATTTTAGATTGAGGAAAAGCAAAATAATGGTTCAAAGAATATAGTCATAGCATTGGCAGAAAAGACTATTTTCCAGAGCTTTTTAAAGTTATAGGGTGCCACAGAGGTACCTTAGAATTTTTTATGGGAGAAAGACATGCTCAGTCAAGGGAGAAGCTAGGTAGATGTGGCTTAAGGCCTCAATCCCTTAGCTTCATTCTTCTTTTATCTATGTTATATACTGGAGAGTTCATATTTAAAAAAAAAATTAATGGTTCTACTGGTAAATGTTAACAACCAGCTCTCCAGAGCATGCAAAAAGCCCTGACTTGCAGTGTTTGCCAGTTGCCATAATGTAAGTATTCCTACTATGGCCGATTTCAAACTGCCAACATGAAGTCTCTGAATACAAAAGCTGGGAAGAAATGATACAGTCAACTCTCACAAGCTAGTGTGAGCTGATTCCAGCACACTTCTGCACAGCTCATTAGCAGCTAGACCAAAACTGGATCTCAGGACCATCACATCAAAATACAGTCCCACCACTCATTTCAAACTACTAACAATCTTGGGCTAAATTACCCAGATTAGTGTTTAAATCTCACATACAAAAAAACCTGAGTTTAGACCCTTCTTTATCATGATGATTCAAATGCTTTATAACAAATGAATGTTCCAATTAGACATGGAAATGTTAGAATCACGTACTCAGGATTTCCAGCTTCACTAGGAACTTAGAGGTTATTAGTCCAACCACGCTTCTTATGCCTAAATACCTACTGTAATTGATCTTTCAACTTATAAGTAAATGTCCCAATGACAGAATTTACTACCTTTCAGATCACCTGTTACATCTTTAGTTATGAAATACCCTTTCTTAGAGTAAACTATCACCTTGACACTATATCTATTTTTCATCATCAACCACATGAAACCAAGCAGAACAAATCAAACTAAATTCACATTAACAGCCTCTTGGCTGGGACATTAACATTTCCATGAGTTTTCTCTTTCCAGTCCAAACACTCCTAACTTCCTTGAGTATTCTCCTGACATGATTTCAAAGCCCTATCACCATCCTAGTCCCTCTCTTCTGAGCCTGCTCCAACTTGCTTGTCTCTCTGCTTCTCCAAGCTTGCGATGAGTGTCCTAGGCATCATGTGACCAGTTCAGAGTAAATCAGGAACAACCTCCTCTGCTTACTTATTTCCTAATGGCCGCTACAGTGTCAACTTTTTGACACAAAAGTCTTTCTCATACATGCCATTGTTAAAACATGCCTAACTGAAATAATCCCCTTAAAATCAAAGGGGATGCTTGAACCCAAACACAGATTTTTGTATTTATCATCATCTCCTTTAATCTTGTGAAATTATTCCTCTCCTTCAGTACCTTTTTGAGCCTTGATTCTCTCATCCAATATATCCCTATTTGCTTTCTTGAGATCCAGACAAAAGACCAAGTCATGTGGCACCCACTGCCTAAAAAAACTATTCTTCCAGGTGATATCAATCTATTTATCAACATCATTTGTGTGTCATTATTCCAATTCCCCTTTGGAAAGTTAAAAATGACGATTCAATGTAGTCCTCACTGTGGGCTCCTAAACGTCCTTCAGGTGATCATTATTACTAGCACATGAGTGATCCAGAATAACCCACAAAAGGGTCTGACCTCAAAGCATGGGCCTTTGTCTTCCTGTATTCCTATGGGACCCTCTTCTTGCATTCCTAGTGTCAGAAAAAGAAAGGACTGTGAAGAGTAGACAGGTTTCTTGCGGTCTGGTTTTTGTTTAAGGTTGTGTGTATGTGAGTGGGTGTGGGTGTGGGTGTGTTTTTAGACTGTTCTTTCTGGTACTTGAGCTCTGTAATTATAAGAGAATTCTAGATAATAGCCCCCAAATAATGAAATCCTCTGTTCACAATGCAAGGCAGTATCTGTCACAACCGTGTCATTCTAACATATTTCCTGCACTACAACCTTTCACTGGAATACTTAAAAGACTCTTCTTTGGGATCAACACCAAAATAAAAGACAGAGTAACTGCTAGGGAAGTCAGCAATTTGTACTATCTCAGGGGAATCACATCTGGACAGGAGCTAGAAAATGGCAGCAGCTGAATTCCCAGTAGTATCTATCACACACTATCTAACAAATCTGGTCCTGTGATAAGGTAGCTATGAAAGGTCTACAACTGCCTATTTTCAGAGAGAAAATTCAAAAGATTGAGTGGATTTCTATTATTATGAGGCACTGATTCTGGACTGGAGTTAAGTTTTCACTCCATTCCAGGACACCCATGGAAACACTTGCATGCTGGATTTAGAGGCAGTCAACTCTAAGGTTGGCTTCAAGTGCTTTGATTATAGTGAGGCCTTCAGCTCCTGGTCACCCAATATACTGTGACATATGCTGAGAACCTGGGGGCTCCTTGTGGGGCTCCTAATTGTTTTAGTGTCCCCAAAGGTAATAATACTTTGAGGGGAAAAAACAAAAATAAATCAGAAAACCCGCAAGCTTAACCTTGTGGCCTATCTAACTCCTTCAAGGTGGTAGTTGGATGATGAACATGAAGGCCCAAATGGACACATTCCAAAGTTTACAGGAGGTGACCTTGCTCCTGGATAAGGAAAGGAAGTGAGTATGGCCCCTCGGGTGTTCAGTCAGGGAGATTTAGGGAAATTCAGTCTAGCAAACTCGGGTGGTCCCAAAGAAATTCCTGTCAAGGCCAGTGCCAATCAGGAAAGGTAGAGAGGAATGCATTTGAAATTCCCCTGGAAGTTGGAGCTATAAAATAGCCATGAATTTTTGTTGAGTATGTAGTAAAGAGGAGATAAAAGAAAGATTTGGAAATGTGATGGAAATAACTTTTTTTTTTATTTAAAGATTTTATTTATTTATTTGACAGAGAGAGATCACAAGCAGGCAGAGAGGCAGGCAGAGAGAGAGGAGGAGGCAGGCTCCCTGCTGAGCAGAGAGCCCGATGCGGGGCTCGATCCCAGGAGCCTGGGATCATGACCTGAGCCGAAGGCAGCGGCTTAATCCACTGAGCCACCCAGGCGCCCCTGGAAATAACATTTTATTCAGTATTCATAGTTTTATTTATTTTAATTTTACTAAACTTCTGAAATAATTATTTTTGAACTATTTTACTAATGACAAAACTAAGTCTCAGGTTAAGAGACTAGCCCACGGTCACAGCTAGCAAATAAAGGAGTCAAAATTCAAAAGTCAAGTTGTTTGATGCCCAAATCTATGTTTTCCCTTCATAAGAAAGAAGAAAAAATAGAGAAGGATATGAATGAGAAGAAAACATGTTGAGTTTCTAACACAGACCAAGTTCTATGCTAGGTACTTTATATATTTATTTTTGTTTGTCTATCTAGCTTATTTATTCATATATACATATATGCATTTATTTTTATTTTATGTAGTCTTCAAAACAATAGGTACAGTTGCTATTTTTGTTCTACTTTACATCTATAACTGTGATTTCTTGTGTGACTTTGAGGGTCCCACAACCCCTTTTATCCCCACCTATCATTTTTCACCTACTCTAGACTTTTCCTTGATATATTCAAGGTTTTGGGCCAGTATATAAAATACTCAAAGGCCCAGACCTATTAGTGTCTCTCGAGCTTCACTCAAAAGAGTCGAGTTAAGAATGAGGAATCTCACAACTGGCATCTGTAGCATTTGCCCTGAAGTACACCAATGCTCACCTCAAAAACGGGAGGCCACAGTATAAATGCGCAGCCTGAAGAGCTTCTTCTCTACCACTAGAGGACATCATTCCTGTTTCGTCCAGGGTTGATTTCCGCCACCACTGTGCTCCACATCCCTGAGCTCTGCCAAGGAAAAGAAGGTATTTGCCCTCCTCTCTCCTACTGCAAAAGTTCAGACACGGAGACTCCAAGCCAAAGTAGCCCAGGCTAACCTTGCAGCCCTTTCAAGTGGTTCACACAGAAATCCCACCAAAGCAAAAGCAAGTTCTCCTTCACTTCTCCCAAACAGTGACTGTGACCAGGTCAGTGGTTCTCCCTTTCTACACTCATCATTTTTTAATTTCAGGAGTTCTATCATCTATCCCTGTCTTTGCGCCTTGATCAAGGCAATCCCAGTCCACTCTGGTAGGCTTGCTGACTGAATCACAGAAAGACTGGAATTAAAGGGTCAGTGAAGAGTCTTGGCCCCTTCTCTCCCAGAAGTCTTCTGGGCTCCTTATGCAAAATTACAAAATTACTAACTTTATTCCCAAATAGTTAACTATTCATCTCACAGGGGAAGAAAAAAGGTTTGCAGGTTTGCTTCCCACCTTCCAGATTCTCCATACACAGATAAAGAAATTAAAGCTCAGAAACATAGCAAAGAAAGATGAGAAAGGAGAAAACACACCTAAGTTCTTTAAGCTAGTTAGTGAGACAGCAAAAATTCAAACCCATGTCTAACTCCATGATGCTATGTGCCTCAACATACACACTCACACACACACACACACACACAACTCACTGTGATTCAAAATGTGGAATATTCATTATTGGGGTACTCACCCCAGGAACCTAGTCACCATGCTGTGAGAAACCAGTGCCTCACCAGAGAAGCCACTGGTAGGTGCTATAGTCCATAATCACAGCTGAGCCCAAACTCTCTGTCATCCCAACCCAGGTACCCGCATGGACCCTCCAGAGGATTCCAACCCAAATCTTTCCAATTACCCTCAGCTGTTTGAGTCTTCCAAACTGAGGTCCCAGACATGAAAGAACAAAAGAATCCATCCTCCTTGTGCCCTGGCTGAATTCCTGACCACAGAATCAGGTGCGGAACATGAAGGCTGTTGTTTCACCACCTGAGACTTGGTGTGACTTGTTATGCAGGAACAGATAATTCTAGAAATTCCTCAAGAAGGCTAAGAGATCAAATACTCCATAAGCAAAGTTTTTGGCCATCCTAGACAAACAGCCTCAAATGCCAGAAAACACACTTTATCACATAATTTATCTAAATGCATGTCTCTCACATAATAATCTTGAGCTGGGGGACTCAATATACACATTACTAGGTTATTGTTAACCGAGTATTGTTCATGTTGGGCCGGGAAAACCTTTACTGGCAACAGTGGAACATTTGGATATGGAATTCACTGCCATGGAAAATATAAAAAACATTCTTTAGTAAAAAACACTGATCATCTGGAAAAATCTTTATCAGTATTTTACTGATGCTTTTCATTTTCTTATGAGACAAAAGCAGTTTCTCTTAAGTCTAGGCTATGTTCAGAACTTTTAAAAAATAGTCCCCTGGTCCCTATTATGTAGATAACAGTGCACAAGAAATGAGAAGTTGTCTAAACTGTGGAAAAGATTAGATAAATCTATGAAGTATAAGACAAAGACTCATAAATATGAGGTTTTCATATTTCTTTAACATGCACAGTGTCATATACCATATATGTGTTATGTGTGTGTGTGTGTGTGTGTGTGTGTGTATTTGTGGCCATGAAACAACAAAATAAACAATATAAACATCTAGTAAATCTGTTGGTTGTGTGGAACTAAAACATAAGGATAAAATTTTTTATTGATTTTCAGCATTTTTTTAAAGATTATTTATTTATTTATTTGACAGACAGAGATCACAAGTAGGCAGAGAGGCAGGCAGAGAGAGAGAGAGAGGAGGAAGCAGGCTCCCTACAGAGCAGAGAGCCCGATGCGGGGCTCCATCCCAGGACCCTGGGATCATGACCTGAGCCGAAAGCAGAGGCTTTAACCCACGGAGCCACCCAGGCGTCCCATCAGCATTTTTCTATCATAGTAGCAAGCAGTTAAAGTCAAGAAGAACATATAACCTTATGCATGTATTTACAGACTTGTAACCATATAGTTAACAATACAGGAATTAGGAATGTCAACTCTCTGTGCAGCCAAAAATCTGTGTATATAATTTGATTCCCCATAAACTTACTAATAACCTATTGTTGACTGGAAACCTTATCAGTAACATTAATAGTCGATCCACACATATTTTGTATATATATATGTATTATATACTATATTTGTATAATTTAGAAAAAGGGAAATGTTATTAAGAGAATCATAAGGAAAATTCATTTAGAGTAATGTACTATATTTATATAAAAAAGGTATAAATGTACTGGCATAGCTCAAACCCAGGCTGTTTAAAGATCAACTATTCATTTGTTTATAAACTTAGTTCAATACCATAAAAAGTGTAGCTTATAACCACAGAAATTATTTCTCACACCTCTGGAGGCTGGAAAGTCGAAGACAAAGGCTCCAACAGATTTGGTAACTGCTGAAGCCCACTTCCCAGTTTATAGATGGCCATCTTTTCATTGTGTCCTCTCATGATGTAAGAAGCAAGGGAGTCTGGGGGGTCACTTTTATAAGAACACTAATCCTACTCCTGAGGTTTCCACATTAATGATCTATTTAGATTCTCCAAAGGCCCCAACTCCAAATAGCTTCACATTGGGGTTTAGGTTTCATCATATGAATTTTGGGGATATACATTTAGTCTACAGCATAAACTGTCTATTGCCCATAGTCAAACATTTATTCATGCATTTATTTATTGAAAAAATATCTATTAAACACCAACTATGTGTCAGACATGGTTCTAGGTACTGGAAATAACAATGGTGGAAAAAAGAAACAAGACCCCTCCCCTCTTAAACTTACATTCTGTGGGGGAGAGAGTTAAACTTACATTCTGTAGGGGAGAGAGCTAAATGATAAGTAAATAAATAAGAAGATCTATGGTCTCTGAGGATTCAAGAAAAAAACAGTTTGAAACAATGAACTTTTGAAATATGGGCTTACAGAGCAAAGAAGTGAAGTAGAAGTTTGTTCTTCAACTGTCCAAAATAGTATACCTCCTTTTCCTTGAATAGCTTGGTCTCCCTTTAAGTAAAATCTCTTGATAAAGGTAATATCACACTCCCATAATGCAAACGAAGGAGTAAGAACCTCCCTTTCCTCACCCTGCTATAGTGGTAGACGGGCATATGATTGAGATGTGACCAAACAGGACTTTGATTTTTTTTTAAGATTTTTTTTTTTTTTAATTATTTGACAGACAGAGATCACAAGTAGGCAGAGAAGCAGGCAGAGAGAGAGGAGGAAGCAGGCTCCCCGCCGAGTAGAGAGCCCGATGTGGGGCTCGATCCCAGATCCCTGGAATCATGACCCCAGCCGAAGACAGAGGCTTTAACCCACTGAGCCACCCCGGGCGCCCCAGGACTTTGATTCTTGATTGCCAGATTCTTCACTGCTCTCAATGGTGGCAGGCTAATCTGGCATGGCAAGATCCTCTTTTTAGATAGGCCAGATTAGTCAACTTATCTAGGCTATGGTAACCAAATATTGGTTCAAACATTATTTTAGATATTTCTGTGAAGGTATTTTAAGATGACATTAATATTTAAATTAATAGATAGAGTAAAGCAGATTACCCTCTATAATATGAGATGTGCCTCATCCAGTCAGTGGAAGACCTTAAGAAAAAAGACTGACCTCCCACTAAGAGGGAATTCTGCCAGCAAACTGCCTTTAGACTCAAGCTGCAGCATCAGCTCCTCCTAGATCTATCACACAGATTAGCATCATAAAAGCACAAATTACATTTTACAAAATCCACCCATTTCGACTTATACATCAGTCCAACAAACTTCCTTCTGCTCATAATGGACAAAGGAGACTGCAACTCGCAGACACAGGAAAGCTGTAGTTTTTGAAACCTGTGGTATCTTCTATATCTTTTGCCTAATATCTTTTGCCTTTTCTTCCCTGTAACTTGTCCCAGTCTCTTCCTGACTCCAGTAAATCATATACCTACTGAGGACATTTTTGGCATCCTCACATTAATTCTGGTTTGATTTATGTGTTATAATTAAAGCTTTCCTTATCTCCCTAGCTAGGTCCTTCAGAGCAGAAGTCATGCTTCACACTCTCTCCTATCATCCACAGTGGCCCATTAGGGCCCTGTGGTCTCTTGATATGCTGGAAGTGCCTCAGTGAAAGACCAACTTTCAGTCTGAGAATTTTGTTACCTGTAGTAGCAGTAGTGACTAATTTGATTTATAGACCATCGTTCTTCCAATGAGTAGTAAACGTTTGAGTATATTATTTTACGCATGCAAGATACTTTTTTTTTTTTTAGATTTTATTTATTTATTTGAGAGAGAGAGTGCAGAGTGGGGAGAGGGGCAGAGGAAGAGGGAGAAGCAGACTCCCTACAGAGCCCCACTCAGGGCTTAGTCAAGGACCCTCAGGATCTAGGATCATGACCTGAGCTGAAGGCTGACGCATAAGAGACTGAGCTGCCCAGGTGCCCCACAAGACAAACTTCTGACAATTATTTATAAATAGAAGTCCAACAAAGACAAAACATTACGGTGGTTTTTCCATAGAGTCAGTTGAAGGTAACCTGAGAAAAAGGCTACAACTGTCTTTATTTTCAGTAAGTTGTGTTTTTATTATGCCTGTCTGTGTGGTTGACCTATAGTCTTTTTTCTCTAATTGAAAAAAAACATTTGTTGATATTTGAGGTGAAACTGGAATGTCTGCCTGCAAATCCCAGACTGACAGAGAAAGAGGATAAAGAAAGTGTAAAGAGCCTGGATGGTGGGAGGGGCATTCAAAGCTACTCATATCTATATAGGTCAGGAGCCAGAATCAAGGCAACTAGAAGGAGACTGGGTATATCACTCCAGCTCCTGTATTGTTGTGCATTAAAGAAATCAGGCGAAGGACTGAGGCAACGAATAAAGGTTTATGGGCTGAACACAGCTAAGATGTGACATTCAGCACATTAATAAGAAAGACCTCTTTTTCAGTTCCTCTTAAGCAGAATGTTTCCTTTAAAGCATTTCTCATCAGACAAAAATGTTTCTAAGGCAGTTCCCATTTTTCAGTACTTCTCATGAGCTTGAAGGTAAGTTTAAAAATCACAAGATCAGAGGTTGCAGATATGAGCATCTCTCTTAACTTGAATTTGTATATTTTGAAGCTTTAGAAGTTAGTAAGGGGAAACAGCAACAAAATAAGAAACAAAGCTTACAGATATCAAATTATTAAATATAAATTGCTATTTGCTATCAGCTACCTGCTATAGATAGCTATTTGCTATCTGCTATCACAATTCAAATTATAACTAATAAATTACACTTTACATTACACAGAATTACACAGAAAGATCATGTTGGTGAAAACTGCTAGTACAGAGCCTAAGTAATAATGGCATGATGGTCTTATGTAGACACAAGAAAGGAAAATTCAGCCCCTATTGTTTTAAACTCTCTTCTTTGAATTTACTACAGAGGCCATTAACTGCCAAGCTCAGATGCAAAAGGCAATGAGACAATAAAGGTAAAATTTAAAGCAGCTGAAAGGGAACTTGGCTTCCAGTGTAACTTTCCCATTAAATTACTATCATCACAGACTCATTTCCACCACAGTCCAAGTTACTGGCTTTTACGACAAGCCATCTAATAGGCAATGCAGGAAAATTCTTGTTCCGCTACAGAGCTCCAAACATGGTGACTATGTTACTTCAATGCCTCATACACACCAAGAGCAGCCATAAAACCCCATTACAAACAGCACTCTGCAGGTGGTGCCTCGTAAACGCTACACAGCATTAAGTTTCTGTAGCCATTTGAATATGGCCAAAATGAGGCCCTCAAATGAAATCCAGCTCTTAAAAGAGCCACTTCTAATTCTTACCTAGGAAGTAGAGTTTATACCTGGGCTCCAGGTACAGAAAGGCCACCGGGGCCTGGCATAAATCACTTAACTTGTGAGCTTCAGTGTTCTCATGTGTGAAGTGAGGACAATAATAATGATAGTAATAACAAAAAAAAAAATAATAATAATAGCCAACAACTAGGCAGCCTTCACTACTTACCAGGAACTATTCTCAGCAATTAGGACAATCCTATGAGACAGGTACAGGTATCAGCTGCCCTTCTTTCTGTGGCCTTAGGTGTCAGGCCAGCTTAACCTCACCTCTTAAAGATTATGGAGCTGATCTCAAGTGGTGCCAGCTAAGGGAAGAGGCCTTAAAACCTAACACAGAAAACAGCACCAGGACACTACAAGCAGGATGTATATATGTGGCATTAAACAAACAAACAAACAAAAAACACCACACCATATAATTTTGAGTTTGCCCCTGGTTTCTGGCAAACTCCCAAAACCCTTGGAATTTCCTGAGTGATAGGAGTGTCTTTTGTTATTCATAGCTAGCCCCTTTCTACCATAGGAATTGGTAATGGGGTGACTCATGGTGAGGCCCTTAGAGCAAGTCCAAGCACATGATTAGAGGGTTGGAACTTGGCCTCACCATTCAATCTCAGGGGAAGGGACTGGGGGCTGGGGATTGAGTGTAATTGCCATGGCCAATGATTTAATCAATCACGTTTACACAATGAAACTTGATTTAAAAACTCTTGAACAATGAGATTTGGGGAGCTTCCTGAGTGGTGAACACATCAAGGTGTTGGGACGGTGGCACACCCAAAGAGGGTGTGGAAGCTCTACCCAGATACCTGGCCCTAGGCATCACTTCCATTCAACAGTTTCTGAGTTGTAGCTTTGAAAACAGAACTGTAAGTATAGCATTTTCCTGAGTTCCATGAGTAGTTCTAGCAAACTTAAACCTGAGGGGCAATTATGAGAACCACTGACTATGCAGTTGACCAGGCAGAAATGTGGGTAGTCTGGTGACCCCATTTGTAGCTGGTATTTGAACTAAGGGCAATCTTGTGGGACTGAGCCCTTAAGTTTCGGGGTTCACTAACTTCACATAGTTAATGTAAAAACTGAATTGAATTCCAGAACACCCAGCTGGCATTAGGGAATTGGAGATTTGGTTGTTTTGGGCAGGGGGGAATATTCCCAATGGCTAATTAATTGGCTAAATCAAGATCAGGGACAGAGATGGGTATTTCTAAAATGGAGTGGTATAATTTACTCTGTAAATTGCAAAGTAACCTGTATTTCTAGAAATTAGAAAAAAGAAACAGAAAATTCTTACTTATTACATAATATTAAAATTTCCCCAATCACTAAGGTCATCTGACCCTACTCTGAATGGGAAGATATATTTATAATAAAAGCCGTATCTGAAATTTTCCATGAGGAATCTGTATCTTTTGAAAAGTTTACTTAAAGACTCTTTCCTCAGGAGAAAACAGATATATATATATATATATATATATATATATCAGGGAGAGGTGGGTTATAAAAGATTTTATATAATCATAAAAATTTATTATAATACTTCTTTTTAAAATGCCCACTGAAATACTTAGCATTCTAAATATCTAGTGAAAGATAAGGGACACCTGGCCTTAAGTCACTACTTCTGTAATCTAAATCACTTTGGCAAAAGGAGAAAATAGATGAAGGAATGGAGAAAAGAAGACAGAGACAAGAAAGGTGGGAGAGAGACAGGGAAGGACGGGGAGGAGAATGTCTGCCTTCCCCCACATTAATCTGCAGTCATTCTTTTTGTCAGGTATTAATGTGATCTAATGAAACATCAGCCTCTATTTTGATCTGTTGCTGCTGCAGAACCCTCAATTTATTAGGTACTTGCTTGCATTTCAAAACACAACAATGCTTTGAAGGATGATTGGCCTCCTCTGATCAAAGCAAATTTCATTAGCTGAAATAGCTTGACTTCTAGCTGGCCTATAATACAGAATTGGAAAAAAATTTTAATGTCTCTATAAAAATATCTGCCAAAGGCCTTTCAATAATGTTTATTTTTCTTCAAAAGACAAAAGGAAGATTGTGTAGCTAAATAATTTCTTATCCAATTGAAAAGCCTAGTGCCCAGAAATCATTCAAAAATTTTTCATATAAATTAAAATTAAAAACTTTGAAATGCTACCACATGAACTGTAAAATCTTACTTAACAGAACTGAAAGTGATTTAGAAAAGCTAGGAGACTACATAGCTAATTCTTTTAAAGCTCCTGACTGATAGGATGTAAGTGCACCCAATTCTTGGTGATTTAGAAATTGATAATCCAAATCACAGGTTTTTTATGAACCCTGTTTTTCTAGAATTTTCTTTCCCTGGCTGCATTTTGGGCATTTAATTGCTTTCAGTCTCAGCCACTGCATTTGGTAAGGAGTGAAAGAGAAGGTCTAGCCCAAATATCCAAACCAGTCTTTATCTGATAACTTGGTTACTTGACTGGAAAATTTCAAACCATGGATTAACATGGGTTTCTTCTGCTACTGTTTGTTAAGAAAAAAAAAAAAAATGTTAAAGTTATTTGTAATAATTTTACAGTGGAAAATCTTAGATATTTTCCTACTAAGACAAAATGAATGAAAGTGCCTTTCAAACAGCCAATCAAGTTAAGTTAAAAAGAAACACATTCATCAATACAAATGCTATTCTACCTTAAATATTCTAGTACTTGTATTTTTCCGTAATTTTGTCTAAGTTTTATAGTTTATTTTACCTATGTAAATACAACATCCACTGTAAGACTTTTTAGGGTTTTTCTCATTTTTAATAACTTTGGCTACATGCACTATAAATCATCAATAATTGGGAAAGTCAGATGACATTCGCATTCAAGCCACTTAGTATAATCGTATAAAGAGCAAATTTGGGAATTTATCACTGGTAAATTCATTTAAGATTTCCCACTGCTCTCAATAATTAAATTTAACTCAAATTTTAGACCATTAAAAACTCTGAGACTGAAGAAAAAATTCTGTCCATGGACTTCAGCAACAGCTCCTGCCTGAGAATTTCCAGCCTGCTCTTCCTAAGGGTCTGACCTACTGATTTGGGGCTTAGTCAGCTAGGCCCCACAGTGGCATTAGGTCAATTCCTTGTGATAAACAAGAATATGTATCTCCTACTGGTTCTGTTTCTCTAGTAGAACTCTGACTGAAACACTCTTTAACACTCTTGCCAGCCTCCCCAGAAAAGTCTCCTTTTTCTGAGACTCCTCTCTGAAAAGTCTTGCCTTATATCCCATCCCCCCACCTCTCCTGGCACCATAAAGGTAGACATATCATAGAGAGAGAGAGAAATCCATTACTAACAAGAAACTATAAACCACAAGGCATTTTAAACTTTTCTACTTGTCTTCCTCCTACATAAAATTTCATTAAAAAAATTTTTAACTATAGAAAAAAAAAAGAAAATTTGAAAAATTTTATAGTAAACACTGTACAACTTAGATTCTGCCATTAACTTTTTATTACACTTACTTCATGTTATCTATCCATCCACGTATCTCTTTACTCATCCATCAAATAAGTTGCAGACAATAATATCCTTCTTCCTAAGTGCTTCAACATGCATATCATTAATTAGAATTTAATATTTGTTCAAAACTCTTTTTAAAGGAAAATTTCATACAATGAAATGCCCAAATATTAAGTGTACCATTCCGTAAGTTTTTGTTTTGTTGTTGTTATTACTGTTGCTTCTTAAGACTTCATTTTTTAGAGCAGTTTAAGGTCACAGCAAAATGGAGAGAAAGGTAAGGGATTTCCCATATACCCCCTGCCCTCACACATGCATAGCCTCCCCCATTGTCAACGTCCCTCACCAGAATGATATATTTGTTACAAATTGATGAATTTACATTAATACATCATAATCACCCAAATTCAACAGTTTACATTATGGTTCACTCTGGGTGTTGTGCATTCTTTGGGTCCAGACAAATGTTTAATGACAAGCATCCATCATTACAGTATCACACATGGTATTATCACTGCCCTAAAATCTTCTCTGCTCTGTCCCTTGATCTCTCTCCCCTCCCCAACCCACAGAAACCACTGATCTTTTTACTCTCACTACAGTTTGTCTTCCATTCAATGAGTTTTGACAAATGCATACATGTGACGCAGAATTAATCAATAGCACATTTACATTAACCAGAGTTCTCCTATGTTTCTTCTCAATCTTTGTGTCATCCCACCAGAAGCAACCACTAGTAAGATTTATTTTCCTCCAAAAATTAGTTTTGCTTCTTCAAGAAATTCCTAAATATGGAATCATAGAGTAGATACTCTTTTGTATATGGCTTGTTTTCTCAGCATGTTTTTGAGATTCATTCCTGTTTTGCTATTAAGAAGCATCTACTTGTATGAAAAAACCATAAATTGTTTATACATTCTCCTACTGATAGATATCTGGGTTGTGTTCAGCTATTATAAATAAAGCTGCTGTGGACATTCTAGATCAAAAATCAATCAATTGATCAATCAATCAATAAAAAGAAATCCAAGCAACAGTGATCAGATAACAAAGAGAAATAAAAGGTATCCAAATTGGCAATGAAGAAGTCAAACTCTCTCTCTTCGCAGATGACAGGATTCTTTATATGGAAAACCCAAAAGACTCTACCCCCAAACTACTAGAACTCATACAGCAATTCAGCAACGTGGCAGGATACAAAGTCAATGTACAGAAATCAGTGGCTTTTTTATATACTAACAATGAAAATACAAAAGGGGGAAATTAAAGAATTGATTCCATTTACTATAGCACCAAGAACCATAAGATAGCTGGGAATAAACCTAACCAAAGAGGTAAAGGATCTGTACTCGAGGAACTACACAACACTCATGAAAGAAATTGAAGAAGACACAAAAAGATGGAAGACTATTCCATGCTCTTGGATCGAAGAATAAACATTGTTAAAATGTCTATACTGCTTAGAGCCATCTATACTTTTAATGCCATTCCAATCAAAATTCCGCTGGTATTTTTCAATGAGCTGGAGCAAATAATCCTAAAATTTGTATGGAATCAGAAGAGACCCCAAATTGCTAAGGAAATGTTGAAAACAAAAATAAAACTGGCGGCATCATGTTACCTGATTTCAAGCTTTACTACAAAGCTGTGATCACAAAGACAGCATGGCACTGGCATAAAAACAGACACATAGGGGCGCCTGGGTGGCTCAGTGGGTTAAGCCGCTGCCTTCGGCTCGGGTCATGATCTCAGGGTCCTGGGATCGAGTCCCGCGTCGGGCTCTCTGCTCGGCAGGGAGCCTGCTTCCCTCTCTCTCTCTCTCTGCCTGCCTCTCCATCTACTTGTGATTTCTCTCTGTCAAATAAATAAATAAAATCTTTAAAAAAAAAAAGAATAATTAGAAATTTAAATGTGAATAATAAAATGAATATTTAAAAAAAAAAAAAAAAAACAGACACATAGACCAGTGGAACAGAGTAGAGAGCCCACATATGGACCCTCAACTCTATGGTCAAATAATCTTCGACAAAGCAGGAAAAAATATACAGTGGGGAAAAGTCTCTTCAATAAATGGTGCTAGGAAAACTGGAAAGCTATATGTAGAAGAATGAAATTCGACCATTCTCTTACACCGTACACAAAGATAAACTCAAAATGATAAAAGACCTCAACGTTGGGCGCCTGGGTGGCTCAGTGGGTTAAAGCCTCTGCCTTCGACTCAGGTCATGATCCCAGGGTCCTGGGATCAAGCCCCACATCGGGCTCTCTGCTCTGTAGGGAGCCTGCTTCCTCCTCTCTCTCTCTCTGCCTACTTGTGATCTCTGTCAAATAAATAAATAAAATCTTTAAAAAAAAAAAAAAAAGACCTCAACCTGAGACAGGAATCCATCAGAATCCTAGAGGAGAACATAGGCAGTAACCTCTTCGATATCAGCCACAGCAACTTCTTTCAAGATATGTCTCCAAAGGCAAAGGAAACAAAAGCAAAAATGAACTTTTGGGACTTCATCAAGATCAAAAGTTTCTGCACAGCAAAGGAAACAGTCAACAAAACAAAGAGGCAACCCACGGAATGGGAGAAGATATTTGCAAATGACAGTACAGTCAAAAGGCTGATATCCAGGATCTATAAAGAACTCCTCAAACTCAACACACACGAAACAGACAAACATATCAAAAAATGGGCAGAAGATATGAACAGACAATTCTCCAATCAAGACATACAAATGCTATCAGACACATGAAAAAATGTTCATCATCACTAGCCATCAGGGAGATTCAAATTAAAACCACATTGAGATACCACCTTACAGCCGTTAGAATGGCCAAAATTAGCAAGACAGGAAACAACATGTGTTGGAGAGGATGTGGAGAAAGGGCAACCCTCTTACATGGTTGGTGGGAATGCAAGTTGGTGCAGCCACCTTGGAGAACAGTGTGGAGATTCCTCAAGAAATTAAAAATAGTGCTTCCCTATGACCCTGCAATTGTACTATTGGGTATTTACCCCAAAGATATAGATTAGTGAAAAGTAGGGCCATCTGTACCCCAATGTTTATAGCAACAATGGCCACGGTTGCCAAACTGTGGAAAGAAGCAAGATGCCCTTCAAAAGACGAATGAATAAGGAAGATGTGGTCCATATACACTATGGAGTATTTTATTATGCCTCCATCAGAAAGGATGAATACCCAACTTTTGTAGCAACCTGGACGGGATGGGAAAAGATTATGCTTATTTACTTATGAAATAAGTAAAGGAGAGAGAGTCAATTATCATATGGTTTCACTTATTTGTGGAGCATAACAAATACCATGGAAAACATGGGGAGATGGAGAGGAGAAGGGAGTTGAGGGAAACTGGAAGGAGAGGTGAACCATGACAGACTATAGACTCTGAAACAAACAACCTGAGGATTTTGAAGGGGTAGGGGGTGGGAGGTTGGGGGAACCAGGTGGTGAGTATTGGGAGGGCACGTATTGCATGGAGCACCAGGTGTGGTACAAAAACAATGAATACCATTACACTGAAAAGAAATTTTAAAAAAATAATAATAATCACAGACACACACACACACACACACACACACACACAAGTAATCCAAAACTATATTGCAAGTTGCATTCCTCATATGATTATTTATTATACATTTACTATATGCAAAGCGCTACTTTAAACACTGATGTCAAGAAGCTTAAACCCCAGTGGTAGAACAAAACATGTATATAAATTATTACTCTAAAAAGTAGAGGTGTCACAAGAATAACGTGAAATTGAGTGTATCTGGAGAGGTTTCAGGAGAGAGTGTCAGTGTATAAGTCTACGAAAGTGTGTTTCGACTATACTTCAGAGAATTTTTCATGGGAAGAGCGTTCTATCGACTTCAGCAAATAATGAAAGGGAAGCCGCTGAAGGGTTTTGAGTAGGAATGTGATGATCAGAACTACGTTTTCACTAGATCCTTCCAGAGTTTGTGACAGATTGAAGAGAGGATAGCCTGGAATTAAGATTCCAATTAGAAGGCCACTAAACCCAAAGGAGGTCATGGAGAAACTGCCTAAAGTTTGGGTCAGTGAAAATGTAAGGAGGGAATAGGTTTGTTACAAATGGACCTACAGAACTTGGCTTCCAACTACTATTTTATGCACCCTTTGATTACTTTGTAATTCAACACAGATACATATGCATAAATAACTGAAACAGAAGTTTCACAAAAACATGCTCTTACTATGTGTAAGGCACACTATTATTTTCTATTGTTTATTCTCTTTCTTTTTTTACTTAAAAGCAAAGAATAAACCACTAAACTGATTCCGTAATCTGTTGGGTCATGAACTATGATTGAAAAAACACTACATTAAATGATAGCAATGAAGGTAACTCAGATTCAAATGCAGCCAGTTGGGAGAAGGGTGGTTTTGTGCATTTGAAAATACCTTATTGAGAAGTCTCAACTTGTTGGAGAATAAACATAAGACAACTTAATTTTTTCCAGTAATGGCCTTAGCTATGCTCCATTGCTCACTTTATCCCCACCTGGCTTCACAACTTTTCTATTTATTTTTCTAATGGATTTTAGGACTATAACATTGGCTGAAGCATAGTGTTTTGCTCATTACATATTATCATCATTCATGGCCCCCTTTTTACTTATGTATTAAGTACTTATTAATGATATAATCAATACCCACAAATCACTCAGCCAACTGGAGAATTAGAACAATGACAAAAACTTACATCTACGTGTATGTTCACTATCTTATTCTATCTCTTGCCTATTCTTATCTAATATGACCATTATACTAAATTATGTTTATCATTTTTTAGAAGTTTTTTAAAGATTTTATTTATACATTTGAGAGAAAGAGAGAGACAGCATGAGCAGCGGGAGAGGCAGAGGGAGAGGGAGAACCAGACTACCCACTGAGCAGGGAGTCCGATGTGGGACTCAGCCTCAGGACCCCAGGATTATGATATGAGTTGAAGGCAGACACTTAACTGACTGAGCTACCCAGGTACCCCTCATTTCCCTGATTTTTAAAAAATAATTTTCTATAAATACTGGGTTAGAACAAAGTGGTAAAGCTTTATAATCTTGGAGGGCTGCCTGGGTTGGTTTTTTTTTTTTTCACTCAACATTATACTATTAGAATTCATCCCCATTTTTTAATAGAGCTATAATTTATTTTAACTGCTGTATAATATTCCATCATGTAAACAACTGTCATTTATCTTCTTTTTTTTTTTTTTTTTTTTTTTTTTTTTGCATATATATATTTTTTTATTTATTTATTTTTTTAACTTTTTATTTTTTATAAACATATATTTTTATCCCCAGGGGTACAGGTCTGTGAATCACCAGGTTTACACACTTCACAGCACTCACCAAAGCACTTACCCTCCCCAATGTCCATAATCCCACCCCCTTCTCCCAAACCCCCTCCCCCCAGCAACCCTCAGTTTGTTTTGTGAGATTAAGAGTCACTTATGGTTTGTCTCCCTCCCAATCCCATCTTGTTTCATTTATTCTTCTCCTACCCACTTCTTTTAATGCTTTTTTGTTTTTGCCACGAACATTTTAGTTGTCCAAAGATTTTTGTCTGTTTCTGTTACTATGAACAGTGGTGCTATTTTTTTTTTCCTTTTTTAAGTGGGCTTCACCCAATGTGGGGCTTGTACTCACAACTCTGAGATCAAGACCTGAGCTGAGATCAAGAGTCAGACACTTAACAAACTAAGTCACCCAGGCGCCCCACTAGCAATATTTTTGTATCTGTGTCCTGGTGCACATATTCATGAGTTTATCTTAGAGACATACCTGGAAGTAGAATTAGTCAGTCATGGGGTATTTATATCTATAACATCGTAAGATAATTCCCAGGTAATTTGACAACTTATCTCCCTCTAGTTAAGATATTGAAGATATGATTGCTTTATATTCTAACACTTGGTATCATCTCTACCTCTCTATACTTTTTATTCTACTTCTCTAAATTAAGTTCTGGTAATTTAGAAACCTCAACATCACATGGATTTATAGCTCTTCTTTGAACACTCTTTTCCCATCATGCCATGTTAGACCTGCAGCTCAGGGTGGAGGCTGAGGCATGGACTCTTTCACATATATCCCTCACCGCTCAAACCACCCTCCCTCCCGCAGCATTACCCATCCTTCTCCTCTGCTCTTAGTATAGGAAGAAAGGACAAAGATGGAAGAAGTATCTTCACTTGATAACTCCAGACCAAATTTTACAATTTCCTATTGCTGCTAGGGGAAGGATGGAGAAAGAGGTTAGAAAGAGATGGAGGCAATAAAAGACTGAGTAGTCAGAGAGGCCTAGCTAGATACACAGCAGACTCTGAAAAAACCATTCATCAAGCACTGAGGGAAAATGCCTGATTTCTACAACAGTATAGTCTCTGCATTTAGAATACAGACTATTTAGAATCTTCTATTTCTAACTTTGGGCCTTAGTCACAGTTTTGAGCTAAGTCCCACTCAGCATCTAAAACAACCTATTACAAAGAAGTAGCAGTGGGTTGAAGGGAGATAAAATTCACCGTCAGAACACTGAGTATAAATTGCTAATGAGGCATCCAAGTAGAGATTCCTAGTAAGCAGTTGGTAATAGGGTTCTGAACATCAAGAGGATGCTGTGGTCTAGAGATGAGAATTTGGAAATTAGCCACATTGCTAAAGTCATTAAAAGATAGATATTATAATACATTTTTACTAATTTTTTAAAAACCTAAAGGTCACCTGATATAAATAATTTACCCAAGATCCTATAGCTGGCCAGCTACATATGTATAGCTATATATCTTATAGTCTCCCAACTAGCATAGACCATATCTGTCTCTGAAATTTCATGACTGCAAAAATCTAAGCTCCTTTGACCACACAATAATATTGCATGAGGGACTAAACAAAGAAAGAAGGGAAGGAGGCACCTATGACAATCATTATTTCCTTTGGGAAACATAGAGATAAGATAGCAAATGAGAGTTTTATAAATTGAATCAATGATCCTTGATACAATCTGCTTTTAATAACTCAGAGGATAAAGGGATTCTCATATCTATTAAGATATGACTGTACTCTAAAGAAAGACCATTCATAAAGAATATGCGAAGAGAACATAAAGTGGGACATGGTATGATGAAAATTAGCTAATGAAGCAAAGATGAAAGAGGAGCACAGAGCACTGCTCATCCCAACTCCAAGTACTACCCACAGGGAGAAAGAACACTGATCCATGAACTCATCCTTTCCAAATCCAGACCAAAACATCCCCATTGTGAAGATCAATTACATAATCTGCTCCTCATTTTCCTTCCCCAAATTCACCATGCAACCCTGATGAGGGTAACTTGGCTTCCTTACACTTTTCCTTAAAAAAAGAATGCAGTGACCAGAAGACAGGAGCACCCAGCCCCTCAGCCCTTCCCTATCTCACTGTAGCCTAATTTAATAGAGTTTTTAAGCGTCAACTTCTGGTAAAATTTTCCATGAGATAAGGTTTGCTAAGTCAATTTTGGAAGCTGGCTCTCAGCAATGGTCTCTCCACCATGGTAAAGATTTGGTAAGGCTCCATGTCTATCCAGTGCCTTCCACCCCACTGCCCAACTCTACTCTAGGCTTCTGCAACAAGAAAGTTAGCGCTGCAGATAGCCAAATACTTTAATAAAGGAAGAGTAAGTACAAAGCCAAGAATGCTATGGCCACAGGACAGAGAATGTTATAGTTAAATGAGCAGAGGGTAAATGTTCACTATGCCAAATAGTACCAAGGTAGTAGGACCCACACAAGAGAAAAGACTTGAACCATTTTCTATATAAGTATACTGTAATGACTAAAAGTCATATCAAAGAGAAAAAGCTAGGGGCTAACAATTGAAGAACTGCTTCTGCATGAAGATGTTAAATTTAGGGGAAAATATTATTTATAAGCTTTGAAAAAAAGAGTAAAAAGAAGTAAAATTAAGTGCTTTGACTTTTTTAAAGTATAGGTTATTAATCCATTCAATTATAAACAGCATGGGCTTGTACATTTAAGAATATCAGCATAAAACCTATTCTACTAAAGGAAGAAAGACTGAGATGGTCTCCTGAAACTTTCAGGAGACCATCTCAGGTCTAAGCCTATCACATTGCCCAGGCTTTGTGGCAAAGCTGTGAATCCTTGGCTGCCAGTTAGTAACAAATGAACAGGGAAAGGCTATGGTCCTCCCCTCAGCTGAGGTTGCAGGTGTACAAGCCACTCACTAAGGGCAAGCAGGGAGCAGAATAGCAGGAGAGTGTCCTATGTGAGCCCCGTTTTCCCTATGTGCCCAGACAGGACTGTTAGGAGTGTCCTCTAGGATCTTCATAGACTAAGAATAAATATATATATATTAAGATATTGAAGGGAGTGTCAAAGAATTTAGCTTATTCATAATTGGAAAGAACTCAATTATGGACCTAACAAATGCATGGACAGTTCTTTTAAGGAGGATCCTTGCGTATATAAAAAAGAAATCTCTGTGATGTCATATTCTCTGGTGTCTGAGACCTACACAACAAGACAAGTCAAAATGTTGGCAACCTCAGTAGTGTTTGCTTAATTTGATTTAAATGTTGTACTCTCAGTATTGATGTCTGTACTTTCCTTGACTTTTTTTTATTGGCATGGCCTTCCTGAGGACCTAGTTGTCTAGGTGATGAATACTGCACACCATAATAAAATAAAGTACAGTAATTAATGCATTTGCTTTGTAAGTTTAACCTTTCCCCTGATGGGGGAATGGGAGTACGGATAGCTTCCTTGTCAATAGTCAGGAGGTTTGGTGTTAATTCACCTGTGTCTTTGTTCATCCTTGATGGGCTGCAATTCATCCACATTATAAAAATACTTTAAGTAAGCTTGATTTGAAAAAAAGAAAAGAATGTTACCTCATTTCTTGCCAATCATTATATCATGTGTATAAACTATTATTTCTTTACAATTCTTTTCATAACTTACTGAATTCACATTCCAAGAATTTCCTGGAAGTATATATGCAGTTAGGTTTCACTTTTAGCACAAGTTTTGGTCTTGCCCCAACCTGAGCCCTAACATACCAGTTCTCAATTATCAGCAATTCCATCAAGTTCACATAAAGGCTTCTCTCAGTTATAGCTCAGTGATTCAGTGACAAGCAGCGGCCTGAGTGAGGGGGAAATGCACAGCAGTGCATTGGCTAATCCTTTTATACTTTTAGGGAAAATAATGAAACTGAAGAGAAACAAAAATCATCTATAAACGAAGGAAAGTCAGAACAGGATATAAACAGCTCATTAGGCTAGCATGGTAGGTTTCACATTTCAGGAAAAAGGATTTCAAGAGCTAGGGATAAATGAAAAGGAATTGTTTCGAATGTTTGAATGTTCATGTTATTATTCATTTAGAAGAACATCCACACACACACCATACAAAGACACACATATACACTCACACATTCACACCTATGTACACACCTGAAAACTTAGTACATGGGTGTGCCGTGCCCAAGAAAGGAAAGGGTAGTAGCAGCAGGAGCAGGTTTGTTGGCAGAGCTGCACAACAAAGGATAAGTATACACAGCATGCAGTATGTGTGCTTGGCTCAAGTCTGTGCAATTAGTACTGCTATTTACAGCAAATTCCTTGTACCAGCACTTTAAAAGTAAATGACAACTAGATTGAAACTGTTTAATCAGAATGTAAAATTGAACCACCGTAGGTTCCAAAGCTGATTAACTAGCTCACTTTTTTTTCCTCCTGCTAATTGCTAAGTACATTTGCTGGTTCCTGGCATTGATTTGCTGGATTCTAATTCAGGGTATGAGTTTAAAATATTAATCCACAAACTTTTCATTTTCTTTATTGGTCAATACAACTCATGACAAATAGTACTCCATAAATTCTTCATCTTAATGCTTCCATTTTGATTTTTCCCTTGATTCTTCCATTTCATATATTTGTCTCCATCCCTTCCCCGACAGACTGCATTTTTATTCTTTCTTCCGCTAAATTTCCTTAGACAAGAGCAACATCAGTCAGAAAAATGAGAATACAAGTAACAGAGATTAATAGATACCACTTAGAGCCCAGGGGCTCAACACAATGGGTGTTTTAAGCTAAAGAATGGAAGCATATTAGAAACCTTGAGAGACTCAGCCAAAGGTAAGTATGGGCTGATTCCTTCCTTTCTATGATTGTTTCCAAATACCTTATTTAGGAAACATGGGGTCTTACATTAATCAATATATTTTCCTTTGGAGTTTATGACTAATCTAATTTTACAAAGATGCCAAATTTCTGTTTGTTGGGGAGAATGATATCGGTGCTCCAAAGAAGGTGGGTTACCCCAGCAAATATATAATGCCTGATTCTGCAGTCTGTTCTTTCTAGACAGGGAATAAATAAATTCTGTGCCACTGTGAGGGGACTCACAGTGATGATTCTTCCAGCAGATAATGGTGTGAAAAACCTCTGTATTCCACAGTTCTTTTTGGGAAGACTTACTGTTCCTCAAAGGATCTACCATTTTAATCACGATTTATACTACATCGAAAAAATTAAATTCACCTTTGCCAAAAAGGCAAAATCACTATAAGAAGTTGTACTTCTTTATTTCCAAAACAAATATTTCTCATACAAAGAACATGAACCAATTAAATTAAAAATTTCTTCAAGAAAGTAATCAACCTTTAAATCGTCTAACTGATGCCAATATGAAAGCAGAGATTTTTAATGTTACCATTTTATTTACAAAATTTCTCCAAGTATTCTCATCACTTACAATTCAGAGGTGTTTGGAGGAATAAGAAGTGAAGGGAGCCGTATCTTTTTTAAACCACCTAGATGCAAGGTGCTTTACATATATCATTTCACTGAACAGTCAGAAGAAGCCAATAAGAGACCAAGTATGTTGTCCCAGATCGCAATGATAGTAAGTTGTGTATTCAAGATTTAGACCCAGGATATCTGCCCTAACAGCCATCATAATCTTTTTACACATTGTATCATTCCCTATACTTCTCTTTCTTCTTTTTCTCTTTTTTCCCAAAAATGAATTTCTTCTACCACAATGACTAGGAATGTATATTGAAGAACGTATCACTTAAATTGGTAAAGATGTTCTTATGTATAAATCAATTAATTTTTAAGTGAACAAGGGTGGGATTTTTTTTGCTATAAATTCTTTGTCAAAAATTTAATAATTAATTAAGCTATTAATAAAGTGTAGTTTAAATTATTAAATCCTCTTACATTTAAGGTGCATGTCCTAATTGGAACTTCGGTATAACAAATTTAAGCATGGCACTTAATAATTATGAGCCATTCTTCATATGTAACATAAATGACACCAGTGACCAGCCATAAGTTGGTAATATTACTCAAGGTGTTTTTCCAGCAGTGGTGATGGATTTGCACTGATTCATTCTCTCTCCTTTCTTTTGCTGGTTCCCTTGGGACCATGTGTATGTATTTGCATTTGCATTCGCTATAAAGTCTGTTTAAGATTGAGAGCATGAAAATAGTGCAAAGTGAACTGGCCCACAAAGGGATTAAACCTATGACCTTGGCCTCATTAGTATCATACTCAAGTCAACTGAGTTAACCAGCTGTGTTTTCTTAAGTCCAAGCACATATTTATTTGGTAAATACAGAAGTTTGAACTTCTTCAAGTCCCTTGGGGACCATTAAGTGGACTGCAACATTCATTCATTGAACAGATACTAATTGAATACTTACATTGAACAAATCTTGTTCTTAGCCATCTGAGAGCCATAGAGCAGAGCAAGATGTGGCTCATGGTCACCAGGAATTACAAGTTAGTTAATTAAGAGGAGAAGACATATGCACAAGTAGAGTCTTATGTATTATTTAAGAGTCTGGACCTGGAGACAAAGAAACTTGGCTTTGAAACCTATATTAAACACCCTGTAGGTTATAGTTAGTATGTTAAGACTAGAAAGATGTGAATCAAAATTTTCTAATCTCTTAAAATTATTCAATTTGTCCAGAACTAAAGCTCCTCTCAACCCAAACTACCCATATTTTTCTTCCATTTCCACTATTGGTATCACTATTCCCCAAACCAATCTTATAAGCTCTAGTATCCTTTCTACTTCCCTTCAGTTAGATTCCAACATCTCAACACTACTTCTTGTCACTTCTTTCACAAACTCCTTTAGTTCTCTGTAGAGCCATCTCCTCACTCCTTTCTAAGTAAAGCTTCTGGGCTGGACTAGTCCCTTGCCAACCTCGGTAGCCCTCTGATTTGATTTATTTCTTTCTAGTTTATCATTCATTCAAACAGTCTTCCATGCATCTGTCCCTAGCAATCCTACTAAGCACAGTGCTGGTCAAGTCCTGACTTACTTTCATTGGCTTTCCATTGCCTACCAAGTACTCATGAAATGCTCAACAGCTTTATAAAAATTCCTTTCTTTGTTACTCCATTTCTTGTAGTATCCTCAATATTTGCCATTAAACATATCACACAAAGGTCAAACTTCATGGTCTTCCCATCTGTCTCACATCTTTCCCCTTTAGGGGCTTTGCTTAGTCTAGTCTCTGCCTCCTGAAACACAGCCTATCCTGCAAAAAAAAAAAAAAAAAAAGTCCAATTTAAGTGCATCTTCCTTCAAATTAAGCCTGCTCTGATGTTCTCAGAATGAGACAATCTCTCCTTCCCTTGTGTTCTAGTTACACCTCATTTGTTGTTTCATACAACATTCTCTGCTGTGCATCTTCTACTGGGATTATTTATATGTGCCTCTCCTCCATTTCTAAAGTAAATCCCTGAAAACAGTCACAGCACCTTATACATCTCCCCATCTTACAATATTCTAGCACAATGACTTCTTCAACCTGCACAGTCCAATTCCCTATTATCCACTTTTAACACTTATTTATATATGATAAAGAACAGTGCAAGATCTCCTAGCTCCTAAATCCTATTGACACATTTCAGCTCTTATTTTTAGTTGGCCTCTCTGCAGCATTGGCATTATTCATCCCTCCTCTCCTTCTTTAAATCTCTCTTCTGTTGGCTTCCAAAACACCTCCCATTCACAATTTTACCTCCTATAACCTTTCTTCTTCTCAGCTTCTTTCATAGGGGTCTCTCCCTCACTTATCCTTAAAGTATTGGTATTCCCATGTTTCAGTTATTAGTCATGCCACCTTTTCATTCTACACACAATCTTTTTGACTCAGTAAATTTGACCATCAATTTCCACCCCCCAACCTAATCACTCCTTATTAAAAAAATCAACATAAACTCAATCACTTAAGCTAAAAGTTGTGTTAGAGTGCTCCCCAACCTCATGCCAGCTATCAATGTATTGTCTCAGAGCTCCAAATCCACCCTCCATTGCCCTGCTTATGATATTAAAGCTGGACCCTGTAAATATTTCTCCTTTGGATAGTTCAAAGGTATGCTCTGTCAGTGGAGGAAACTAAAAGGACATTGCAGAAGGAAGGGGTTCTCTTCCTGATTACATTTTTCTTTCATTTCCTCTTGGTCCGGTGCTGCCTGTGCAGCACACCCCAAAGAGTTTGCAACTCACCCCAGAGAGTTTGAGCAGCCTCCTTACGGGAGCTTCCCCATGAATTCCACTGGTGCCACAGCTAGCTTCCCAGAGAGGCCAGCCATGAAATGGCTACCCAGCAAGTTCAACAACACCCCTTCAGACAGCTTCCAAACAAATTTCACTTGACCTCACAATTTTATCAGCACATTAGCAGATAGTTTTCTGCTTGCCAGTCCCAGCCTGCTGCCCCTTGGCAGACTTCTTCACCATTCAGTGGGCTATAGAAACCCTCTCCATAGAGATCTGAATCTCTACCTGGGGAGTGGAGGTTGGGTAGGGGAATTACCAAATTTGTTGGATGTCTTATATCTGCTCTTCATATATTCTTTAGTGTTTTCTTTGCCCCTTCATAGTGAATCCTCTGTTATTAGTTAATAATTCTTTAGAACCTCCTGGGTGACTCAGTCAGTTAAGTATCTGCCTTCAGTCCTGGGATAGAGCTCCACATAGAGCTCCCTGCTCTGTGGGGAACCTGCTTCTCTCTCTCTCTTTCCCTCTCTCTCTCTCTCTCTCTCTAGCTTCCATTGCTGTGCTCACTCTCCCTCGCACGTGCGTGCTCTCTAGTTCTCTCTCTGTCTCTGTCAAATAAATTGATAAAATCTAAAAAAAAAAAAATTCTTTTTTACAAAACTTTCCCTTTTCAAATCACTGTGTGGTTTCTGTCTCCAGACTGGAACCGGTCTGATAGTCCTCCCCTTCTCAATTCCATCTCCTGAGCATCTCTCAGATCTATCAAATTCTCTCCAGTCATGAAGTCCCTGCTGAAGTTTAGACCCCTGTTACTTTGGCTTTAAGTATAAGTCTCCTAAGCCATTGCCTTCTTCCAGTTTTATGTTTTTCAGTACTTCTTCCCCAACACCAGAGAAATAATTCTATAATGTGCATTGGGTGTGAATTTCAATTCACCAACTCGTGTGGATGCAATGTCAAATTATTTTTCCTAAAACCTAATTAAATCTAACTTTGAACAGAAAATCTTATTCTTAGTTTTTATTGAGTTTCTTCTAATGTCCTCCACTCTATCCCCAGGATTGTATAGGGATCCCAGGAGTCTTATGGAGATTAAAATATGATCCCTTGATGGTAGGTGGCACTGCTGACTCTCTCAAAGGATAGGAATCTTTGCTGAAGCTGATAGAGCTATTACTATGAATTCAGTCTTCTTATGGTGCCCTGTCCTATTCTCTTCCTAACACTTTCTGGGACACTACAAGAGAATGGAGCATAGGTCTGCAAGGACCCTGAAGACCTTCACCCTTTCCAGCTTAAAGAACCTCTTGTTTTTCCTCTTCCTCCTCTTAACAAGGTGAGGTTTCTCCCAATAAGATTTCTTTCCTCTGGCAACTCTGCTTTTAGACACTAAAACCCAAAACTCTTCCAGGCCAAGAAACACAAAATCCTGGCCACCTTCTAGAAATGGAAAAAGAGAGAGGAATACATGAAGGATAAAAGAGAAATTAATATCTCACATAGGGTCAGAATTTTTTAGTCTAGAAAAAAATCTTTAGTCCTTTATGTTTCTGGCCAAGACATCTTAAATACATGTTGTATCCTCTCAAACTCCTTTTACTTTTTCCACAAATTTTCTAAAATCTTCAATAAAAAGTTTAGGTTTCACAAGATGGGATTGGGAGGGAGACAAACCATAAGTGACTCTTAATCTCACAAAACAAACTGAGGGTTGCTGGGGGGAGGGGGTTTGGGAGAAGGGGGTGGGATTATGGACATTGGGGAGGGTATGTGCTTTGGTGAGTGCTGTGAAGTGTGTAAACCTGGTGATTCACAGACCTGTACCCCTGGGGATAAAAATATATGTTTATAAAAAATAAAAAATTAATAAAAAAAAAAGAATAACAACCTTAAAAAAAAAAAGTTTAGGTTTCAGAGACACAATTTCTCAGACTTTTGGTACTTTTTTTCTTGCTACAATTCTAAGGCAATGAGCATAGGGCTAGCAGTCTGAATATGGGAAGATGAGGTAGGCAAACAATAGAGATAAAGGGGCAATACAAAGAGAAAATAAAGCATCAGCTAATCACTATCTCACCAGAAATTCAATAAGCTACCCTTCCACAAATGCAAATTCAACTTGTCCCTCCCCACTTACCATCATTATTTCTCAATTATTTCTAGAACAAAAATTCAGTCTGCCTGCATCTGGGCATGCTTCTTCTCAATGTGGCTCATGATGACTTCTCCAGGCTCATGTCCTTTACAGGTTTTGCTCCATGCATACCTAAGTACTGGCAGTTTCCTGGGACTTATCCTCCATCTGGCCTCATACTTTTTATTAACTAGTCCATCTTAGAAACATCTAGATAGTCTTTCCAAACTCAGCTCAGGTGACAACTCCACCAAGAAACTTGCAGGCCTGCTCCCCACTACATCAGTCACTCCTTCACAGTGCTTCTCATACCCTGTGCATTCCACAGTCATAGCACCTGCATTGTGTTTTATTATGATCTGGATTTTACATTTCTGTTTGTTTTCTTCTCTGCTACCCTCTCTAAATGATGAGTTATTTCGGGGACAGGCAGGGTACCTCTCATCTCCATATCCCAGAGCTAAGAGCAAAGATTGTTCTTAAATGTTTCCATATTTGTTATATCCTTTTATTAATTCCTTTCAGTGGCTACAAATAAATCTGAAGACAGGAGTGCCCTGAAAGATGCATTGTTCTGTGAGATGTCAGAACTGAGTTGTCAGGTATTCTTTCATTTTTCTAAGAACAACTAACCTCATCATTAATTTCAGCTATAAAAAAGGGCCGCTTAACTACTTCATCTTTCAAATACTACTGACAGCATCTGCTGTGATACAGTCCTTGGAAACTTCTAAATATGGAAAAGCATGGAAACCTCTCATTCTCCACATTTTTGGAAGTCAGGTGTGTATTTTAAAATATGATACATTGAAAAGGGTATGCATGTCTTTCTGATGACCAGTAATAAAATTGTTGATGATTTGCATTTTTAGGCTTCTAGAATTTGGATTACTGAGTTTTCAGAAGGGGTGGATATTTTTCCCTTAAAAATGAAATGTTAATATTTTTGTGTTATTTGTGTATTTTGGCAATCTCAAGAAATGCCATCTGGATTAACAAAATGAGGTATATTCTTAAGGGCTGGAAAATAGCTCACAATTTATAAAATGTTAGTGCAGAAAATATAAGTTAAAAAAAAAAAACAACTAAAGCAATTAACTCAGCATGTAGCAAAAATATGGTAGAGGCTCAGTATAATTGATTCGATACTTGGTTCTCCAAAAGTGAAGTTATCCAAGTGCATTTCATTGTGCATATAAACCAACTTTCTTTTGTGATTATTAGGTAAAATTATTTCACAATTTTGCAAAGCAGCAATTCTGGTTGGTTCAAATGGTTCTGCTACTTTCTGGCTATGTAACCTTGACAAATTATCTAACTACTCTGTTACTTAGTTTTCTCATTGAAAACTGGATACAATAATAGTACCTACTTCAGATAATTGTGGTGATAATTTAATAAGTAACATCAATCAAAAAATATTTGTTTGACTTTTATGGATCAAGGGCCATGCTAGGCTCTTGAGATACAGCAGGGAACAACACAGCCAAAAATCTCTATCCTCATAGACCTTATATCTTAATTAAAATGCTTAAGGGGTTTGCACATGAATCATGGGAAAAGAGTTATCATCATCATCATCATCATCATCATCATTATTATTATACTATTATTAATACTGTGACCAGTAGGAAAGTATGTGCTGACTAGTAAGTAAATGCTAATATTTTATTTATTTATTTGTCAGAGAGAGAGAGTGAGCACACAAGCAGGGGGAATGGCAGGCAGAGGGAGAAGCAGGCTACCTGCTGAGCAAGGTCTGATGTGGAACTTGATCCCAGGACCCTGCGATTGTGACCTGAGCCAAAATCAGCCTGCTTAACTGAGCCACCCAGACACCCTAAATGGTAACAGTCCTTATGTAATTGTCCAGGATCTCAAGTTATTTCTCTGTAGCCTGCCACACCCAAGGCTTCCGGATAGAAGGTTGCAGACCACTCCCAGCTAGGTCAGGTCCTGCTCAGGGGAGGAGGAGGAATGATTGCGAGGGGGAGGATTTAATTCATCTCAAAATGCTTAATGTTAGCAAGACTAATTGAGTATCATGGGATGTATTTTTTCCCCTTTGCAAAAGCCTAGGGAAGATAGTATGGAAACATGAAACAAAACCAACTCAAGGCACAGAGAATGAACCAATCCTGAGAGTCTATGGTAGCCAATAGCACTTCTGGGAACATTCTAAAGAGGTTGAAACACATGGCATGTGAATCTGAAAGGCAGTGCACGTGTGTAGGGAGAAGTATGTAAGTTTTGGGAATAAACAGATGTGCCCTGATGCTCCATTTCCTTCAGAGTTTTGTACCAACTTGAACATCACATAAGATATTTTTCACAGAGAATGACTAATACAGGTAGCCTGCAATTTTCTTACAACTATCTTAGCTTAATCCTGATTTTTCCAGTATTTTATCTTTCCCTTCACACAGCTTTTATCTTCCTCTTCCTCCTTCTCAACCCTTGCTTTATTGACTCTCCCCTATACTCTTAATTATTTACTACATCATAATTTGGGAGAAACTTATTAAAATGATTTTGTAAGATTTTTCTAAACCTACTTGAAGACAGGCAAAAGTAAAGAAAGCATAAGCAATGGAAGTCTTTTCAGACTGAACTTTACTACATTGGCAAGATTTAGACATGATTTGGTGAGCTTGCATCTATACCCTGAATACTATCCAAGCTTCCAAGCTCCTTGTCACATGAGGCCAGATGGACAAGGCCACAACTAGTCTCTGTGCTTACACAATCCAGCCAGACCTTGGTTGACCTCTAAAAAGGTGGGGGTCTCCCAAATGAGAACAGAAGCTCCTCAGAAATGCAGTTCAATGGCCTTCCCAGTGACTTAGAGGGAACTGAGTCTCATATTTCTGCAAATCTTAGTCACTTCCAAGATATACGACCCCCTTGCTATTTGTTTGCCTAAGGATACTTATCCCCCAAATATTCTTTATTTTCTCTCCATTGACCTAATTTTTCACTGTTCTTCTCCCTCCCTCACCTTCAACAAGCACCCTTGGAACTCTTTTTTTTTTTTTTTAATTAATTTTTTATTTTTTATAAACATATATTTTTATCCCCAGGGGTACAGGTCTGTGTGTTTACACACTTCACAGCACTCACCAAAGCACATACCCTCCCCAATGTCCATAATCCCACCCCCATCTCCCAACCCCCCTCCCCCCAGCAACCCTCAGTTTGTTTTGTGAGATTAAGAGTCACTTGTGGTTTGTCTCCCTCCCAATCCCATCTTGGAATTCTTTTGATTGCTTAACAAACTTCACCAGCCTCCTCACCAGATGTTCCTTCTACCTCCTTGCCGGCAGGAGAGAATGATGTTTTCTCTACACCCTTTCATGCTGAGATAGGAGGTGGAGTCATTGTCTTCAGGAAACTTCCTGCTCCTTGGAGGCTTGTGCCATTTTGCTATCTCTCCTGTTTCTATCATCTACCAGCCTCTAGTCATTCCTTCTTTCTACCAAAGTCTTAGGCACCTTGTCTTCATCCACACTACGAATCTTAATTCTGGGAGAGACCAAGCCCATAAAAATTACCTAATTAGTGCTTCAACCACCCAACATATGAACAGAGTCATAAACCAAGTAAATCCATCCTTTTAAATTACAGATGTGGTTGTATAATAACTTAAACCTCCTCAATCACTTGAGCTATCACTTGTGATAGCATTTATCACCTTGTTGGCTTTCTTGCCAGTTAGACTATAAGTTCCATGAGGGTAAGGATTTTGTCTGACTAATTTACTACAATGTTCCCAACCTCTACTACAGTGCTCGACACAGAGTAAATTTCAAATAAATACTTGTTACATGAAAAAACAATGCCCTGTGTTTGCCTCGATGGACAAAATAGCTCCCAGAGGCAATACAACTTGAGAAATTCATGAAATCGATGGAAGTTGAGCTACTTTGCATTCAGCAATGTGGCAGAAGTGGATGCCAAGCCA
This sequence comes from Mustela nivalis, assembly GCF_964662115.1. NCBI lineage: Eukaryota > Metazoa > Chordata > Mammalia > Carnivora > Mustelidae > Mustela > Mustela nivalis. The sequence goes on along the minus strand of NC_139031.1, from coordinate 32,173,988 downwards.
CCCATGCATTAGCTATCTTTGCAACAAACAGTTAATAACTACTGACCGAAAAGAGCAAGAGGACCATTTGCTTGACTAATGAAAAATTTATTTCAAAGGGAGTTTCCAGTAAAGCTTTCCTGATGGTATTTATGGCATTTGTTGTTTTTTTGTTTGTTTTTTTTTTTGTTTTTTGTTTTTTATCTACATGTAAAGTGTTCTGATTGGTAAAGAAATCACTTTCTTTTGGACTAAGGTAAAACGGATCCTGTTGGAAACTCGACCTTCCTGGAGACTGCCCTGGCTATGTGCTAGGTATTCCCTGGACTCAAACCAACCACACTCCACTTGTAACATAAGTAGGAAAGGCAACTATTTACCAAAATAAATGAACTTAGAAAGTATTCTTTGGGTTTGATTAGCCCAACAATAAACAATTGTTTTGATACCACAAAAGAAAAAAATAATAATAACGAAGTCAGCACTGATATTCTTTGAAACTAATTAGCTATTTAAACTTATAGATTTATTAGTAGAATAGTTTTATTAATTATGATATTTTTAATGGTGATTTAATTTAATTATAACTTTTAAAACAATAATCACAGTCCAGAGCATTGATGAAAGATCATGCAAACCTGTTACAGCAGTAAACTGAAATCCAGGGTTCCTGGGATTTCAGTGCTGACTGCACAGTTGTAGGAAAATATTTGGGAAAATATCTCTCATGCAGAAAAAACATGAGTCTTTTTCTGGGCCTTCCTATGCAGTCTTCAGGAATACCACAGAGAGCCTCTAAAATAGCACAAATATACTTCAGCTACCCACTGGGACCAAGAAAAAGATATTCTATTTAACAATCTTTTTGAAAATAACCTGTTTTTATTATAGACTAGATCTAGACACAACTATTTCTACAAAGGATTTATAAAACAGTGCTCAGAACAATTCTCTTAAATGCTTAGAGTGATATTAGTGCATTCCCCCATTAGTGCATTCCCCCATTCTTGAGAAATACAGGATTTTCCCAACTAAGTCTTATAACCAGACTTCTGAATTTCAGTGTAAAAATAATCTCAATGAATTTTCATAAAAATGTATAGGGTTTTTAAGCCAAATTAAATCAAATTATGATAACAGCTACCACTTACTGAACATTTATTAGGTGTCAGGCTCTGCACTGAGCTCTTTTACATGCATAATCGTTCCCTAATCAAGAAAACTTGAGAAGTTCATGAAAAATGACAGGCATCTAAAAGAGAAAATTTGATTATGGAATATAAGCACAGAGTACTGGCTCTGAGAAACAGTGACTGATGGGAGGTATTATTAAGGTAATAGCCTTTAAAGATATCATAAAAATATAAATATAGGAGTTTAATCAATTCTTCCCTTAAGATCAAAACTGCAGTTTCTGTATGTTGAGAGCACAGAACTCTTAAGGAGCACCTGGGAAACATCAGGGCAGGCTACCCAACTTCATTTCCAGACTCTCCCTCCAACAGATTTCTCTGCATCTTTGGTAGAGATCCCAGTGTGCCTTAGGGCACCGGGTAAATCTGAAGTAACTGAAATATTATTATAGTAAGTACTATTATTATCAAACAGATCCCAAGAAAGAAAATAATAAAAAATCAAAAATGAAGGATAAATCAAGATTGAGTTGATTTCTTGTTGAAGTCTCAACAAGAAAATAAATACAACTTAAAAAATACTTATTAAATTAAAAATTTAATAATTTGGATGTGAAGTAATTCCATGATTGTGCATGTACCAAATCAGTACAATCAATGCACACAATTTTCAACCACAAAATAACTGTAATGATATTTTAAAAGAATAAACAAAAACATTTATTTTCATCACAACAAAAACCAATGTAAATTTAAATGGACCAATGTATGATGTGAAAAGTGGAAACAAAACACATTTCACGGGCGCCTGGGTGGCTCAGTGGGTTGGGCCGCTGCCTTCGGCTCAGGTCATGATCTCAGGGTCCTGGGATCGAGTCCCGCATCAGGCTCTCTGCTCAGCAGGGAGCCTGTTTCCCTTTCTCTCTCTCTCTCTGCCTGCCTCTCCATCTACTTGGGATTTCTCTCTGTCAAATAAATAAATAAAATCTTAAAAAAAAAAAAAAACACATTTCACATCTTTAGTACTAAAAGGAAATAAGAGTAATTAAGGAAAAATTAATGTAGAACATACCTAGTAGTTATCATAGCTAAAGTGATAAAATATGAACTGTGATTAGAAAAAATCATACCACTAAAGAGATTACCTAAAGATAAATGTGGAGATGATAAGAAATATAAGCAGAAGATGGGACGCCTGGGTGGCTCAGTTGGTTAAGCAGCTGCCTTCGGCTCAGGTCATGATCCCAGCGTCCTGGGATCGAGTCCCACATCGGGCTTCTTGCTCCGCAGGGAGCCTGCTTCTCCCTCTGACTCTGCCTTCCACTCTGTCTGCCTGTGCTCGCTCTCGCTCGCTCTCTCACTGACAAATAAATAAATAAAATCTTTAAAAAAAAAAAAAGAAATATAAGCAGAAGAACTAAATTACAACTGTAAATTAGTTCAGGTGCTTTTTAAACTATCTCTACCTAAGTGATATGAACCAAACCTGACCAGCGATCAAAGTCTATTTCTAACTATGATTTAGCTGAACACACATTAACTTCCTTAGCACCACTCTGTGAGCACCAACCCAATGAATGTTTGTACAATCCTGTTTAGGTTTTCCAGAAAAAGAGCTTTTAAAAGAATAGTAAAAAGCACAGAGATTTTTGAAAACTCTTTGGCATTGGTTTTTCTCTAAAAGCTCTCTGGCAACAGATCGTCCTTTGTCAATGACAGAAAAAAGAAGAACTTATCCACTGCTCACCTTAGACTCTGCCTCTTTAGCACAAGAATAGCAAAGATACTCTTTGCATAGCAATGGTAGCTTCATACTTTAGAACAGGGGTTGAAAAAACTTTCTCTGGAAAGGGCCATATAGTTAATATTTTAGCCTTTGTGAGACACAAAGCAAAAATAAAAAATAGCATGTTAATATTTACATACTAGGAAGAAAGCATATTTCTAAAAAAAACTTTTTTTATTGGCAAAATTGAAAATATAGTGATGATAATAATTGAGTACAACTTTTGTTGTAATACAGGTCTACTAATAAGAAGAGTGAAATTCTCGGGGCACCTGGGTGGCTCAACAGTTAAGTGTCCAACTCTTGATTTCGGCTTAGGTCATGATCTCAGAGTCATGAGATAGAGCCCTGTGTTGGGCATGGAGCCCACTTAAGATTCTCTCTCTCTCTCTCTCTACCCCTTTCCCTCTGTTCCCCTCCCACTCTGCCCCCTCATAAATAAATAAATAAATAAATAAATAAATAAATACAAATAAATAAAAAGATTTTTCTAATTAAAAAAAAGTGAAATTCTTTTCGAGGGGGATAATTAACTTACCTGTGGGATAAAAGTTAGAGTTTTCTATCCTCAAATCAATTGCAAATATTCATCTGTAAAAATCATTATTAGGTCACAGGCCATACAAAATCAGATGACCAGATTTGGTCTGCAGACCATAGGTGACGATGAGACTCCTTACTGACACAACAGAAGAGATTAAAAAAAAAAAAACAGAAGCAAAGACCAGCAACAATACAAATTGTAATTTACGTTTTTTTCTGAAATATATTTATATGCTTCTTTATTTCACATTTCATTTTATTCAACCTTCTCCTTGAATGGCCAAAAGCATCCACTTGTCTTGGGGGTGATTTGGGTTATTTAGCAGAAATTAAGAGGGAGAAAGAATCAATGCTTAGCTATTGATTACCAAAATAAAATTTTACAGTTCTAACTAAGTAAGGCCAGAATATTAAAGCCAAGCATAGCAGAAAGTGAAACTTTTTTTTAGTTATTCAAATTCCTATTCTTATAAATTCCTTAAAGTCCTTCAGACTCATTAAGGGAAAGGAAGAGAGTTATATGATATGTCAGTCACCCATAGCCACATTAATACTGAATAACAAACCACCTCAAATCTCAGTGGCTTACAATAGTAAGAACTTACTCTCATCTTCTTGGAGTCTACAGGTCAACTGTGGTTCAACTGATAAAGTCTGGGCTTAGCTAGACTGTGCTTTAGCCTGAGGTCCAGCTGGGCTGTATTCTAGGTTGTGGGTTCATTCAAGTTTGCTCATGTCTACTTATTCTGGGGCCCAGCTAATGAAGCAGCAACTAGCAATAGAACATTGTTTTTGTGGTACATCATCAGACTGCAAGAGGCCAACCACACTATACAAACATTTAAAGCTTCTGCCCATGTCACAGCCACTAAATTCCACAGCCAAAGCTTGTCACATTGCCAAGCCCTATATCAATAGTTAAGGGAAGTATACTTTTCCCCCAGTGGACTAGGAGGAAAGTGAAATTGTTATACAATAATTCAGACTATCACAAGATAGAAAAAAAAAAAAAAACCCTAAGTTTAGAACCCCATGATATATGGAAAGGAAGATGAGAAAGAAAGTGAATGGATGCAATCAAGCAGACACACTTGTCCTGACATCACCATTTTATCAGTCAGGAAAGCATTTAGTCCCATGTAAAACAAAAACAAAAAAACAAAAACAAACAAACACACACACACACACACACACACACAAATCCACTATAACACTTTAGTTTTTCTTCTAATTAAAAAGTGCTGAAATAGGAAGATGAGGGCAGATGTATTCCAGACAGGGTTGAAGGTGAAGAAGTAAAAAACCTTTTTTCTTATTGCTTTGATTTTTTAATTCAAGAAATAAAATCCTTTCTAGATTTTGCTATATCTTTTTAGCCAGAATTGTGTCACATTCTCACCTCTGACCAGATGACTAGAAAGACTGAATATTTCATTTTCCAACACCCAAAGCACAAGAACGCAAGACAGGAGGTGATTATAACGGGAAGCTGAGTAAACTAGTTCACACTCCATGCCGTAACTTCTCTATCCTAAGACTTGGTAGAAAGGTTCTATTCTAACAATGCCCAGATAAAAATGGAAGAATAAGAGAACACTGCAGCAAGTAGGCCACTTACCTGATGCTGCTATTGAGGTTTAGGGGTTGGTCTATAATTTTAAAGAAGAGGCCTGGCATTGACTTAGAACTGCATCCAACTTGACCTGGAAGTACATTATAGTGTATAGAATATACTCTCTTAGGTGAGTAATTGAGTAATTACTCACTTGAGTAATTACCCAGGTAAGTAATTAAGAGAATATACTCTCTTGGGTGAGAAATTGGTGTGAGAAGTATAGATCTTGGTTCCTGTTTGTATATGATCTGGGACTCAGAAAAAAGTTAGAGTTCTGAGGAGGACACAAAAAGGAACAAAGGCCTGAGAGCAGAGCATTCTGGGAAGAAGTATTCAGTATTCAACCCCCTCTCCTAAGATTCAAAATTATTGAGATAAGCTATGGGGGACCAACATACTTAACCAAGTCCAACAGAGAGGAAAAGGCAATAGATCCCTAGTAAATAAAGTTACTTTGGAGATGGAATAAAGCCTAACCCAATGAGCTGGCCAGAACTAAGTCCAGAAGTCAGGTGGGAATAATAGTTTTGGGTTTATGATAAAAATAAAGCCAGACTGGGGTGCCTGGGTGGCTCAGTGGGTTAAAGCCTCTGCCTTCAGCTCAGGTCATGATCCGAGGGTCCTGGGATCGAGCCCCACATCGAGCTGCCTGCTCTGCAGGGAGCCTGCTTCCTCTTCTCTCTCTCTCTCTCTCTGCCTGCCTCTCTGCCTACTTGTGATCTCTGCCTGTCAAATAAATAAATAAATAAAATCTTTAAAGATAAATAAATAAATAAATAAATAAATAAAGCCAGACTACCCAAGCCTGACCATTTAAATCAGGCTTATGTCCCAAAGAAGTGGCTCTGAATATGAACCTAAAGGTCTGGAAGGGGGAAGCAAAGGAAGCAGAGCAAGGTAAGAACTTTCCCTCAGCACCCTGAAGAACCATAATGCCCTGGGAAAGACAAGAACCAGTACCTTTGGCAATGAAACATGAAGAGATATAGCTGTCGTGTATCATCACAGACAAGACTTGAAGCTGTGGATCTCCCATTTTCTGAGCATTAGCTGTGACCCTAAATATCTGGCCCAGTGTTTCAGCTAGTTTAACAGACTGATTACACATAGTGGCACAGCATCCTTCATCACTAGTAGGTATGTCTGGAACTAACCCAAACACAACTATGGAGCTAGACAGCTTGTAGCAGTTATTTCAAAAGAATATTCTTTCTTTCTAGGCAAGATGGGAACTCAGGGCAGAACTAACTACCTTATTTTGAAAGCCAACAGAGAGAGTAGGGCCTCCACAATAGAAGAAAAACAAGTAAGTGTTTATGGCTTTGTTAGTTATTTTCTTTCTCCTATGATGAAGAGAAAAAAAATTCATCACATATTATTTATATAAAGGACAGCGTAAATCTCAATTTTGTTTCAGGGGAGCATGAGCACGTAAAATATAATATTTTACTTATTGTGATTATAGCTAATCTTGGTCTTTAGCTCTTAAAATCTTTTGGATAATAATGTTGAAGAATATCTTTAATAGTATAGTGAAGGTGAGTTTATGGAGGATGAACTTTCTATTAATATACTTCAGGAATCTTTTTATATCTCAATTCTGTTGAGGAATATGTGGGAATAATCATTAAGCATGCCCAGGAAAGGGGCACCTGGGAGCCTCATTCAGTTGAGCATCCAACTTTTAGTTTCAGCTCAGGGCATGATCCCAGGGTCCTGGGATAGAACCCCGCATCAGGCTCCATGCTCAGCGGGGACTCTGCTTGAGGATTTCTCTCCCTCTCCCTCTGTCCTCCCTCTGCTCACAGCCTCCCTGTAAAGTAAATAAATAAATCCTTTTTTTTAAATGGTCAGGAAAGAAGACTTTCCATAATTCTCTTCTCCAATAAATGTGACAGGTTGTCACCCTGTAACAACATAGTCATCCCTCTCTGTAATGAAGATATTAGGGAACAAGACAGAGAGGGAGAGACAGAGAGATGGAGAAAGAGAATTAGTTAATTAAAATGAGAAAGAGAGAAAAGGAGAGGAGAAAAGAATAGACTCCACAGCCTGTCTCCAAAATTGTGAAAGCAAGGAAAAGGAAGGTAGTACAGAAGTACATTATCTAGGTTTACACCTCAGATCCCCTCCTTTATTAGTTGTGTGACATTGGGCATTGTTTGAGTGACTTAAACCTCAGCCTCTTTATCTGTACAATGAAACTAATAGTGCCTACTTCATATGGTTATAATGACTATTAGAAGACCTAGTGGATATGAAGTATTTTCTAGAGTGTCTGGCAATAGAACTTGGTAAACATTAAATGCTATCATTACAGTAAATAAATAAAGCAAACAGTCCATCTCTGCAAATTACCTAATGGACATCTATTTTATCTGTTGAAGTCTATAAAATAGGTTCTTCCTTAAGTTGATTTACTCTTTTTTAATTATTTGGAGTTGATTTTTCCACCCACAGCTTACACAAAGCTTACCTTATTCCTGAAAAAGGTCCACTTTTACCTGCTTCCTCACTTACCACCTCCCACGAAGTAGACAGTGCCCACTCTTCCTGCTACTCTTTAGCCCTCAGGATCAGCATGACCACTTTCATGGGCTCTTCCAAGCTACAGAATCTAGGCAGCCCATGGATCAGTCCATCAAACAGGGTTCCAGGCTCAGGCACTATGAAATGACCCTCCCCTGGGTCACTCAGTAGTCACAAGTGTACACTTAGGGAGGAGGGCACTCTGAAACTGGGCTCATCAGCAGCCTCTTCTTTCCCTTCTAGCCATTTCAGGGCTCCATGCTTAAGAATTTCTCCTCGGGCAAAGAAAAGCTGCCCCATATTTGGAAGAAATTTGCTACTAAGAGGTCTCCTCTGGGTGAACTTTCAAAAGAGACTGTGAGTCTACTAATGATCACCTTTCATGGAATCATAACATTTTAGAGCTGAGCAGTGTATATAGTCCTCTCATTTCATAGAAGAGGAAACTGGGGCCCAGAGAGGCAGATGCCTTGTCTGGAGTCACACAGCCAGGTCACAGTGCAGCTGGAAGGACCAGATTCCTGGTCCTGTATCTTTCCATTAGATCTTACTATTCCCTTCCTGTTTCACCTAGGGATGAAGAGAAAGGGTTGAATTATGTCGTATATGTTCCTTTAAATAGTACAATCAAAGCAACTACCATATTATAGCAACTATTTACAGAAAGGGGCAATACCCTCCTCCACTGAGATCTGCATGCATTAAAATAAGCAAATGTCTTAGATTTAACTTGATTGTCTAGAAACAGAATTTATGCCTCTAGGAACACATCTGAAATTATGATGGAAACAATGCTTACCCAAAAGCCTGACTTTCATCTACAAAATTTACTTTTAGGCTCTTCAATAGGACATGGAAAAATCTAAGATGTTGTCAGTTCTTACCCACTTTATTTTGTGTGTGTGTGTGTGTGTGTGTGTGCGCGCGCGCGCGCGCACGCACGCGCATGTTTATCCTAACAGTGTATGACAGGTCAAAATTTTCAATTGGTGAAGTTTCCTGCAAACAAGGAAAGGGCTGGCCCTGTTGTAAGTTCGCCCTAATGACTGCCCCTTCCTTTCCATCTGCCTGTTGGTCAAACTGCAACGCCAGATGGAATGAAATCCAGTGCCATACGCTCTGCAGTGGTTGCTATTCAAGCTGAGCACAGATTATCAGGACACGGAGTTTACCTAGACTTTGGTGAAATATAAGGTTTATAATCTACCAGGTATAGTCAAACCGATTTAAACTCTAAGCTATTTAGCATCCACAACCAAAACTACAAACTGTAAATATTATTTGATGGATTAGTCTTCAACTTCACTACTGATTAGAGAACAGAACACAGAGTTAATGTAAGGCTTGGGGCATATATTCCCCCCATATAAGCTAACATTTGATGAAGCTTAGAATAAAGATAAAAGAAGGCTATAAAACATAGGTTATAAAAAGGAGGGGAGGACAAAGATAAAAAAAAATTTATCAGAAATGTGGGACAAGCAGTTACTTCAACTGAATACCAGATTCACCCTGGGCTTCCTGACCACAAATAATATTGGTGAAACTGAGCTCCTTATTTTACATATTTGCTCTCCTATAGACAGCATTCTGCTTATCTCATATAATTCTCTTTTGTTCATATACTTTGAACCAAAGAAAATCATATGTAAAGGCTGTTCTGAATCACCAGGTTATAAGTCAAAACTATATAAACTAATGTGGTGAAATCACATTATGGACAAATTGAAGATCCACAGTCACTTCTCTAAAACTACTGGAACCAGAATTCAGAATGATTCAGGGTTCAAAAAATGTAATAAATTATGTCAAGCCTGTGTTATGTATCATTTCCAGAGCCTATGGCAGCACCCTACAATCAAACGTAAGACTGTTTCTAAAGTGAAATACATGAAGAATCACACTTGCTGGTATATATGAAGTCTATAAATAGCCATGCATCAGTTCACATGAGGTTTTGCCACAATAGAGTTTATCCCAAAGATGAACAACTTTTAGTTTCTAGAGCTTTTTGGATTTGGGAACAGTGGATATGGGATTGTTCACAAATATACACACACACATGCACATGCACACAGATGTACACACACGTACATATACATAGTAAAGAACTACACATTAAAAATTGGACTAGGGAAACCTTTGCCTTTTTTCTTATTATGTATTTGAACTAAAGCAAATTATATCACTCTGGCCTATTTTTACAGTCACAAAAATAGGAGTAACTGTGGAGTTAACCAAAAGATAAACTGTGACTAAAGGTTGTAAACACTCTTTGAAACACTCTGCCTGAATGAGCATAGCCAGAAAGTTAGGAGATTTGAATGGCATCATAGCTTTGCTATTGACTTTCAATGTGACCCCAAGAAAGTCACTTCATTTCCCTGGTCCTCATATTTCTCTCTTGTAAAGTGAGGCGATTGGAAATGATCTCTAAAGACCTTTCCAGTTCCACAATCTGTGCTTCTAAGGTTTTCATTTTGCTCATGCCAACGGTTTTGATTTTTTAAAATTAATATCCAATAATGTGTTTTAAATCATCTCTTAGAATGACTATTTTTATACAACTGTATATGTTAAGCTTCCTTTAGTCATTGAATTACAAGAGTTTGGGGCCAATCATTTCACTTACCATTTCTAAATACATTCTTTTACATGCAAGCAGCATGGAACAAGAAAGCATGGGAGTAAACCCAGAATGCTCCCACTCCCTTCAGCTAAGCTGTAAAAACTATGCATTATTTAAATGCCTTGATATCCTTAAAATAAGAACAGAAAGTGCTACAAGATTATTTCTCAACTCTGGAAATATTTGTGAGTAATTTTGCCAAAGCATTAGTCAGAAATGCTAATTGAAAACTACAGATGGCAGTATCACAGTTACCTTGCTTTGCTAATTTTCCTCTTTGAAATCTTGCCCTCCTAAGAAAACACATTGAAAAGAAATCTCTTTGAAACATTATCTTGAGCATGGAAATTAGCTTCTCAAGGGTTTTAAAAAGAAAATCCATACTATGTCCTCTGTACTATGTCTTTTTTGTAGGCACTGTCTTAATTTATAAAAAGTAAATCTTGGAATAGCCCAGTCGTAGGAAATAGTAAGTTGAGTTTTATTAAAAAAATATTTACCTGTTGTGAATCTTACTAAACTGCTGGCACTCAGGGGGGCAATTATTGTGTTATCCAATGTCCTCCTGGAGCCAATCCAAATTCAAAATTTCCAATGACCTTGAATGGGACTTTGTACTCCTGTCAGCTGCTTAGTTATAAGAATAAAATAATAATCTAGGTTAGTATTTCTTGTGCTGACAGTATAACACTTTTAAAATTGGTATCATGCATATTTCTCCATGACTTATATTCTTGCTAATACATATTTTCCTTTATCTGCAAAATGTTTCTAATATTGTGTGTCTGAATATCTATATGTGTGTATTTACATGTACATATACATATAGTGACCTCTTCAATCTCCATCCTTAAAACTGGTAACTCATTCCACTATAATTACTTAGTTTAGTGATTAAAATGCTAAAGAGCCTAAATAGTTTAATACATTTCATTCCATTTCATTTTATAGTTTAGGAATAGGTCCTCCAAATCCTAGCCTGATTTTCCACTCCTAATATGTATACTTCCTGCCCTACTCTTGTCTCTATAGGTTTAGAATGTAAACTGGAAAGAAAGCTCAAGGATTAGAGCATTTTATCTTTTAGCCTTTCTAGCTCTCATTCCAAACTCTGCCTTACACTCATACTGTGTCTTCAGTAGTGGCCTGAAGTTCCTATATTAATGCATTTTAAACTGGAGAGACACAAAGTGATGTATAGTACATCCAAATACAAATTATTATAAGAATCTACTTGCAGTACTTGTGTTTTTCCACTTAAAGAACATGTTTCCTAGGGGCGCCTGGGTGGCTCAGTGGGTTAAGCCCCTGCCTTCAGCTCAGGTTATGGTCTCAGAGTCCTAGGATAGAGCCTGCTTCCACCTCTCTCTGCCTGCCTCTCTGCCTGCTCGTGATCCCTGTCAAATAAATAAAATCTTTAAAAAAAAAAAAAAAAAAGAGGGGCGCCTGGGTGGCTCAGTGGGTTAAAGCCTCTGCCTTCAGCTCAGGTTGTGATCCCAGAGTCCTGGGATCGAGCCCCGCATCAGGCTCTCTGCTCAGCAGGGAGCCTGGTTCACCCTGTTTCTCTCTGCCTGCCTCTCTGCCTACTTGTGATCTCTGTCAAATAAATAAATAAAATCTTTTTAAAAATTTAAAAAAAAATGTTTTCTACTATGTGTAAGAAATATTTTTATATATCTTTTTTATTTTTGTACATTACAACTAATTTCCTAATCTAGTTTTTTCAAACTTTTTAAAAACAGACATCAGTATTTCTACTCATTGCTCAACTTTTTTGAGCAATAGTCTCACTTCGTTAAATTCTTATAAAGTTCAGTGAGGAAAATTTCTGTATAACTTCTTTATGTTTTCTTCTAAGAATATGGTCTTGAAAATAGAGTTACATATACTTATGCCTATAAAATATATTAAGAGACATTTTGGGGTGCCTGGGTGGCTCAGTGGGTTAAGCCACTGCCTTCGGCTCAGGTCATGATCTCAGGGTCCTGGGATCGAGTCCCACATCGGGCGCTCTGCTCAGCAGGGAACCTGCGTCCTCCTATCTCTCTCTCTGCCTGCCTCTATGCCTACTTGTGATCTCTGTCAAATAAATAAATAAAATCTTTAAAAAAAAAAAGAGAGACATTTTAATAAGTTCAAAAATTTAAATGGGAGGATAAAAAGAAGGCAAATTTGTTCTCCCAGCTCCACTCTCAACCATAACATACCATTTATATAGCTCTCACCACACCTCCTAAGGTTTATTGATTCTGCCTACTGGTCTCCCTACCCATAAGGGATAGAGAATTAGGGAATGGCTGTTAAAGAGAGAGGGAAACAAAGCTAAAACATAAAAAGAGATAAATGAGGGAAGTTTGGGTGCTAAGCTAGTGAGTTCTTGCATGTTTGATACAAACTAAAAAGTAATGGACACCACATAATGCACACCAAAGAACAGGAGAATCTCCAAGGTTCCCTATCCATCAATAGCATTCCCCTGTTCTCCAAACTTAAACACCCACCCAAATTCTTTATGTAAATTTTCCTATAAAAAGAATCAAATCAGTAACTATGAATAAGATGTAACCCAGACTATTTGTTTTTTTGAGTAAGTTAACAGATCCAAGCATGTTTAACAGTGATTATAGATTTGGTGAAAGAAATGGTATATTACTAATAATTTACAGTCTCTCCAGTGTACACTCAAAATAATAGTAATAATAGCTAACATCTATGGTATACTTTTTGATGTCATACACTTTCATGTATTTTCAACACTTTACATATATGAAATCAACTTAATTGTCACAACAATCTTATTAGCATCCCTGTTTTAGAGACAAACAGAGACACTGAAAAATTAAATAACTTTTCCAAGGTCTCCCAGCTCTTAAGTGGTAGCCTCAAGGTCACACACATGCAAGAGAAATTTTCACTAACTTGAGAGCTTACTGAAAACAGATAATTGTGCAAATAAGAAATAAATAATTTATCAAATTTTGGAAATGGTTCATTTGTATTTAATTAATTCTGTTGTAATTTCTGAAGGGAGAAGTTTAGAAAAATCAAACAAAAAAACTTTAACCACATAGTAAATAAACAATCATAGTTACAGAGTAACCACTTTTTTGCCAAGAATTACTCTATGGAGTGAATGTTTTTATTATTTCTTTAAACTCAGAATATATACTAGTTGAATATTCCCATGATCTAGCAAAAATGCAAAAAATATGTCTGTGTGTGTGTTATATATAACATTGAAGCTTTATTATATCTCCTAATACTGAAAATATTTATTGGGAATGTACATTAATCTTCAGTTGCCACCTTGCCAGCAGTATATTAAAATTACAGCCTTTCATGACTTTATACTGAGAATTTAAACTGCACGTGTTATTTAGCTCTAATTTTACCACCACCTCAGATGTTGTGTTTGTAAACTTACACCTCCTGGTTCATTTTATAGGATACAGTTATGTGGATAGCTGCACATGGCTGTGACACAGTAATATATTTTTGCATGGTAGTTTGATTTAAGGCTATTGATATGTTTGTTCAAAAGACTGAAGACTGAGCATTTGCTAGACATTTAAAGTAGCTGCCATAAAATCAAACTGCAAACAGTACAATGGTTTACATGCCCATCATAAATGCTCTGCCTTACTGTTATTTTGAAGACCTAAAATAACTTGCAAAAAATAAAATTGGAGTTCAAACACTCGAATAGAAATACTGGAATGAAGGTTTAGTTTTAAAAATTTTTAAATAAAGTTTTTGGAAATATTTTAAAACATTAGGAAAATAATAATGCAAATACAGAGAACCAAACCGAACTTCACAAAATACTACAGGAGTGTTACAGACATTACCCACCCCCTCTAAAAAATTCATTTGGATGTTAAATAATTTGGAGAGATGCAATTTCTTTATACATTTTTTTCTATAACTCCTCTTGATAATTTTAGTGCTAATTAATTGCCTTGGGAATCTCCAAGAAGGGAATGACATCCAGCATTTCATAAAATGCTTGACTATAAAACTACTTTTTCAAAGCATATTGGAAAACCCAAGTTACACAGAAATCATTTGGGGATTTTTGATTCAGAAACAAAAGACTCTTGCAAGAGATCTATTTGTTGGTCTCTACTGGAAAGATGCCCCTGAGTGCAGGCAATCCCCCTACAGAAGATTTCACTTGGAGCACCTGCAGGGTTCATTCTGTTAAGCATCTGACTCTTAGCTTTGGCTCAGGTCATGATCTCATCACTGTGAAATCAAACCCTGCCTTGGGCTCTGCACTGAGCTGAGCATGGAGCCCGCTTAGATTTCTCTTTTTTTGTTGTTCCTCTGTCCCTCCTTCTTGCTCACGTGCGCGCGCTCTCTCTCTCTCAAATAAATAAATAAAATGTTTAAAAAAGATTTCCACTTGACTCAGCTCCCCTGAGGTAGAAGCAGTGTCCTCCATCATTGACTCCCCAATCTACCACATTGCTTGATACATTTTAAGGACTCAAAGAATATTTGCTAAATATTTCTATTTCATATTCTGTCATTACACTGCTGTCTCATTATCCTTTCCCCTTTTTTCTCTCATTTAGCTCCCTGAAGTTGATCCATTAATTGGTCATTTAAGTCTGGGCCTTTCTACTTCCTGATACAGTGTTTTCAGAGCCCAGAGATGATTAAAGGACAAATGTAACTTCTCCATACCACAATCTTCTTGATAGGCAATCTGGGTGCCAAGAGCCAGAGTTTGTATGTATAAGGACCTCAGTTATACCCACCCAGGGCCCTTCCAAATTGGCATGGCCAATTTTGAAATATTTTCTCTTTCTTTTATATAAGATATTTCAGTTATACAGGAAAATGAAGAGAATATTTTTTTAAATGTATGCAATTATGACTTAATGAAATGTTAACATTGTACCATATTATTAAAACATTACAGAATACCTGAAGCCCGTTTGTAGCCATCTTAATCCATACCATATTATTAAAACATTACAGAATACCTGAAGCCCGTTTGTAGCCATCTTAATCCATTCCTATTCTTCCATTCCAAAAGGTAACCACTATCCTAACAAAATCAGGGTAAATACACAATATAATACCTTTACTACATACTATGCAAACATAGCAACACCAATATCCTGTGTGCATCTTTAATATGCATAATGATACCACTTACTGGTATCATTTTTCAATTTGCTTTTCTCATTCAACATTATCCTTCACTATTTATCCATGTAATGCATGTAAATCTTGTTCATTCATAATACAGAATTCCACTGTATGCATACGCCTTAATTTTTTTACTTATTCTTACTTATTCTCCTTTCTTTTTTTTAAAGTGGGCTCCACACCTAACATGGAGTCCAATGTAGTACTTGAGCTCACAACCCTGAGATCAATACCTGAGCTAAGATAAGGAGTCAGACACTTAAACCAACTAAGCCACCCAGGCACCACTCACCCACTGAACCACACTGGCACCACTTACCACTAGATATTGCATTTTCTAAGAAAGTTGTAGTGCCCCACCCAGATCCCTTTCCCTGGGCAGTGCATCTACCTCCAGCTGCTTTAAGTATTGGCTGCTGATGGCTCACAACCTGTCCCTCTATCCAGAAATCTCTCTTGGCTAAGAGAAGCTACCTCACATTGGAGGTGATATACATATCCCAGGTATGACAGGCATGGAATACAAAATGAACCCATTACCTCAAGGGAGAAATTGTTCAATGTAATTTATGTCACAGAGCCTTTCATGGATCTAACCATGAAGACTTCTTCACCTGAGACCATATCTTCCCCTAAAATTTCTCCACCCTGCCTCTGCTTCCCTCACTCCCTTACAGGTTTCTCCTGAAGAGCATGCTCATAATAAACCGCATATACCTTCATCACTGTCTCGGACTCTGCTCCTGAGGAACCTGACCTCTGACAGAATCACTATCATAAACACTATTATAAAACGTGGAAAACATCCTCAAGGGTCTCCATGAGCAAGTTTGCTAGAGGGTTGCCTGGGTATATACCGAAACTGCTGCCCAGTAGGATAAGCCATCTTCAACCTAATTAAATGTCACCAAATTGCTTTAGAAAGTAGTATAAATTTACACAACTATTCCCATTTCTCCACAGTAACTCTAGCACTTGCTGTTGTCAGGCATTTTTAATTTTTCAATCAAGCTGGGAGTAAAATGGTTCACCTTAAAAAAATATATTTTATTTATTTAAGAGAGAGAGAAGGAGAGAGGCAGATAGGAGGGGAGCAGAGAGAGAGCAGTAAGCAGACTCCACACTGAGTGAGGAGCTGGATGTGGAGCTCAATCTCAGTACTCCAAGATCATGATCTGAGCCAAAACCAAGAATCGGAAGCCCAAACCAACTGAGTCACCTAGGTGTCCCCTGAATTATTTCTTTTAATTTTGTTATTTAATAAATATTTTTATAATAGTTGCCTTATAAATGTGCCTTATAAATGTTGAAAGCACTTTACTAACATAAATCATTTAATCTTCATAAGAAACCTATGAAGTAGATACTTCTATGATTATTCCCATTTTACATGAGGAAACTGAGTCACAGGGGTCACAGAGGGTAAGAAACTTGCTCAAATTTGCACAGATAGAAAGTGTGGCAGAATCTGTATTTGAACCAAGGCAATCTATCTAAAAAATCCAGTGTTTAACCACCATCCAATACCATTTATTAACTATATCCTTTAGTAGTTCTTACAATACTGATCTCTGCCTAGTAAGTCTCTTGAATTTTAGTTTTCTTGGAAATGTCTGAGTTTTTTTTTAAATGAATAAATAAAAATTAAAAATAAAACCCTATATAACAATTGTGATCTGCCGAATAATGCCTGCTCCCCCAAGGTATCCAAATCCTAATTCCTAAAACCTGTGAATATTAACTTATAGAGCAAAAAGGACTTGGCATTTTTAAGTTAAGTTTCCTAAAATGGAAAGAATATCCTGGATTATCCAATTAGGCCCTGAATGTAATCACAAGTGTCCTTATAAAAAGGAAAACAGAAACAGATTTGACTACAGAAGTAGGAGATGTGACAACAGAAGCAAAAGCCTAGAGTGGAATGAGGAAGGATTCATGAGCCATGGAATATGGGTGGCCCCCAGAAGCTAAAAAGTCAAGGAAATGAACTCTCCTCCAAAGCCTCCTGAAAAAACAGCCCTGCCAACCTTTGATTTTAGCCCTGTACAACTCATTTTTCAACACCAGAACTGTAAGAGAATGAATTTGTGCTGTTTTAAGTCACTAAGTTTGTGTTAATTTTATACATCAGTAATACAAAAATAATCCAATATCCATCTGTAAAACTCAAGAACAGAAAAAACAATGATTTATTCTCATGGATTGGATATGTGGGTCAGCTATTTCCTGCTTGTTGTTTGGGATGGCACTGTTCTTCATGTCTCTCTCTCATCCTCCTGGGTCCAGTGGGGCGGCCCAGGCATATTCTTCCCCAAGGTGATGATACCAGCACAGAAGAAATTCACAATTGAGGCCTGCATCAGAAACTGGCATTTTGTCATTTTCACTTCATTCTATTGGCTACAGCAAGTCACATGACTGAGCCCAAACTCAAACAGTAGACAACTACACACCACGCCCTTTCACCTCAACATTTAAAAATGCATTCCAGGGGTGACTGGTTAGCTCAAGTTAAGCATCTGACTGATTTTTGTCTCAAGTCATGATCCCAGGGTCATGAGATCTATCCCTGCTTGGATGCTCAGCATTGAGTCTCTCTCTCTCTCTCTCTTTGCCCCTCCCCCCACTTCCATGGGCATGCTCTTTCTCGCTCTAAAAAGTAAAGAAAGAAAGAAAGAAAATCCTTTTAAAAGATGCATTCCATCTTTTAAAAGTTTCCTGAATCTAGTTTCTAAGTCTAATTGCTTTCAGTCTAATTTGTCATTTCTTTTAGGTTTTCTTTCATTTCTGTCAGATAGCTTTCAAGATTTTTTCTTGTTTTTAAGGAGCTTAGATTTGAATTTGTTTCTATTTATCTCACTATTTCTATTTATCTCACTCAGATGTTGGTATATTCTGTCAAATTGAGCATTCCCATCCTCCTTCAGGCCTAGAAAATTTACAATCATACAACCTCTTTCTTATTATTCCAATTTTATGGAATTCCAAATTTCTGGAATTTCTATGCTGGATCTTCTAACCTATCCTCCATCTCTCCTCATAATTTTTCTTACATCTCTTTACGTTTCTGTGCTATATTCTAATTTATTTTTTCCAGAATAGCTTCACTTCACTAATCCTCTCTTTGGCTAGGCCTATTCTGCTATTTATTTAACATTTATTGAGTTTTCATCTCACTGAACATTGTACCATAACATTGTACCATCTCACTTACTATTTATGCTTTATAACTATGCATTTTCTTTTTCCATACAACTTTATTTTTTATTATGGCTTTTGTTCTTTATCACTTTAAACTTTTTTATTGGGCTACTATATTGGGCTACTATATTTCAGATCATTCTATAATCTTCAGTTCTTGATGTGCAAACTCTCCTGGTTATTGCAGCTGTTCTGTCTCCCTCATGGAATTCTGTTTTCCTCTTTCTTTCTTTCTCTCTTTCATTCATGCATTCATTCATTCCTATATGTTCTGCCTTGTGAGATGATCCTTTCAGAACTGTTCTACTCCTTTTTCTTCCAGAGACCTGAGAGGTTCATGAGTTCTATTACCAATATTGTTTAAGTTCTTATTTGGGGATTCCTGCACCCCTGAAGTGGTATAAACTCAGGACTCACACCTGTTGGTGTTAGGTTAGGCTTCCAATCCCTTGCAGATATCTTTATTCAACCCTCCCCAGGCCTGCCCCAGAGGACAGAATCTTAGTAGTCCCACTTAATACTAGAGGCAGCCCTTTAAGACTCATGATGATGCAGGAGACTGTCCCAGTGTCTGTCTCACATGAGTCTAGGGCCTCACCTCCTGACTCTGAACTGGTCTTTAGACCCAGCTCTAAAATCTCTATCCAGTTGTAAAATTCCTGTGAGCCTCCATGGCTTCATCTTCTTACAAATCTGACTTTGTATTCCTTCTCCATTTCTGTTACCAGGGATTTTTAAATCCTTTCCTTAAAGCCTGGTTATTTACTTTTAAAAAACGAACATATCTTCCAGTATTTCCTAACTAGGAGCAAGAGGAAAAGATTTCTACTGCCATCTCCTCAATTCTTTATTGTATATTTGCATCTGGTGATCCTATTTACTCTCCCAATCCCTTTTAGCACTGGGACCCTATACTAAATCCAGCTGGCCCTATTGTCTCCTTGCCTTCCTTTCCCAGACTGAATCCTCCACTCACGAGCACCACTATGCAGAAGTCTTCCAGAACCAATCAACCACCATCCATTTGGTTAGATTTCCTGGTTGTAGCAGTTCCACCATATCTGAACTTCTATTATTCTAAATCTAAATTTCCATTATTCTAAAATCAAGCCAGAGGTTTTGACAGTGCTTGATGCTAAACAGACTACCCTTGCTCAAGATCCATCTCTATACCCAGGTTACTTCCTTCTATCTATTCCCCAACCACGAGCTGCACCCTCTTGAGTAAAATCACTGTCTGGATATGGAGTAAGCCTCAACAGTTTACCCCTGTGCTCATCAAAATCCTGCCATAACACAGTAAAATCTTATTTCAACAAACATCTAGTATCTAGAGCCCCTGATTAAAGAATTTCCAATCCCAAACCATTGCTAGAGCTCTATGTTGAGATGGGAAAAGAGGCTTATGTTGAGAAAGGAAGTTTATATCAAGGCTTTATTCCAATAATAAATTCCTAGTTACGTGCTGAAGTTATATACATTCATCCTAATCTCTGACTGTACAATGATTATTGACATTCAGAAAAATCAATATCAGACACTGGAAATTCACAGTGGCCAAAGATTAATACACTTTTTATACTTCCCATGACAGTAAAGGTCATGAATACATTTTAAAAGATTTTCAGTAAGAACTGAAAGTGAAATAGTTAATCCTAAATTTATAAAGTAATT
The DNA here is from genome assembly GCF_964662115.1 of Mustela nivalis. Classification (NCBI taxonomy): domain Eukaryota; kingdom Metazoa; phylum Chordata; class Mammalia; order Carnivora; family Mustelidae; genus Mustela; species Mustela nivalis. The sequence continues at coordinate 32,153,739 of NC_139031.1, read as the reverse complement.
AAACAGAACAGAATGCTACCAGAATTTCCCATTAATTGAGGTATTTCCATACAGTATTTCTATTAAGGTACAGTATTATTTAATGAAAGTTTTCAGTTTCCTAAGAATGTTTCCTATAGATGTTTCAAAATTAGATTATAGATTTTATTCACCTTGTGAAAACTTGCAGAAAATACTGTCTTTTAACATAGTAAAAAAAAAAAATCAATGATGTAATTTGAAGTTGATTCTTTAAGAATATTCTGACCTACAGCATGACAAATACTGTTGAAAATCTTTGGGATTTGTAAAGAAAAAAATAGAACAGTAGTAAATAAGTAAATCCTAATAATATTCTTCTCAAATGTTACAATTTTTGAAAAAGAAAACTTACCTACAGTATAGTTAACATGCATGAATAACCTATCCCTTGGCTTTTTCATCTGGAATTTCTTAGAAACTTTTGCTTACTCATGTGTGCTACAAGCGATTTCAGGTGTCTCCCTCCCAGGAATTTTTTTTTTTTTTTTTTAAGAAAACTCCCCAAATAACTTTCTAATATGAAGCCCCATGTGTATGCTATGCCATGTTTTCTATTTGACTATTTCAAAAAAGTTATCCCACAAAGTGATTAGCAACATTTTCTGGGGAAAATTATTTCATAATTAGAACTAAAAGAGTTCCAGTAATAAATATAAATACTTCTATATTTCTTACAGCTGATCTATGTAATAATGAATTCTGTATACAGCTTACGGTAGCTGAAGATAAGATTTAGATGCATGGTATAACGAAGCCATGAAATAGGTTCTATGTTAAAAACAGAAGCCTGTGTTACTCTTAAAGATATAGGAAAGAGAATATTCTCATAATATTAATTAATTAATATTAATTAATGCAGCATCCGTTATATTATTCCTAACATCATTAAAATTCAGCTGCCTATTTTTTTTAAAGACTTTATTTATTTATTTGACAGATAGAGATCACAAGTAGGCAGAGAGGTAGGCGGAAAGAGAGAGAGAGGAGGAAGCAGGCTCCCTGCCAAGCAGAGAGCCCCATGCGGGGCTCTATCACAGGACCCTGAGAATCATGACCCGAGCCAAAGGCAGAGACTTTAACCCACTGAGCCACCGAGGCACCCTTGCCTAACTTTTTTAATGTCCAATCTCTCTGGATTAGAAAACATCCAATATAACTCATTCTTACTGTAGATAGATATAACTATAACATATTTGCAGATCAATGATATTTATGAGTCAAAAAGAATATTACAAAAAGTATCCAAGTATGCATTGCCTTTAACTAGGATATTTCTAATACCAATATAGGATTGGTTTTGCTAAGGAAATCCTAGAAGTTGGTTAGATCTTTCTATCTAGTCAGTTTACTGTGGTAGCTTCCATTAATGATAGTGCTTGTTGTTTTTGATTAAATTTCTAAGAGTTTGGGACACCTGGGTGGCTCAGTTGGTTAAGGGACTGCTTTCAGCTCAGGTCATGATCCTGGAGTCTCAGGATTGAGTCCCGCATCAGGCTCCCGGCTCCACAGGGAGTCTGTTTCTCTCTCTGACCTTCTCCTCGCTCATACTCTCACTGTCTCTCTCTCAAATCAATAAATAAAAAAATTTTTTTTTAATTTTCTAAGGGTTTAAGTTGCATCACTGATGGAGTCCCCTGTTCTTTCAGGCCTCTGCTCGCCAAGATGTCGTGATTCTTTTCCTAAATTGAGCATAGAGCCCCTCTTTTTCCTATTCTAATGAATGTTCTCACTCTATATACATTTCTTTAGCTAGACTTTGCACTTCACAATGGGACTTTGTGTTAAAACCAAATTAGTTTTTAAAGGGCTTTTTCCTTTATCCTTGTCTAAATACAATCACTATTTGAATAGGCAGCACTAAATAATTTTTAACAACTTCACTGATACTAATTCATTTTAATTGTTCAATATTTTCTAAACTTCCAAATTAAGTGCACATCAAGAATGGTGATAAGAGAGTTTCTTGGGACACCTGGGTGGCTCAGTAGGTTAAGTGTCTACCTTCAGCTCAGGTCATGATCCCAGAGTCTTGGGATCAAGCCCCCAATCAGGCTCCCTGCTCAATGGGGAGTCTGCTTCTCCCTCTTCATCTCCCTCTGTCCTTCCTCACACTGCTGCTCAATCTCTCCCTCTCTCTGTAAAATACATAAATAAAATCTTTAAAAAAATAATAAATTTCTTTAAAAAGTAAGTTTCTCAAAAAGAAAACTCCATAAAGATTCTCTTGTCATTTGTGGGTAGCATCCTATGAAAATACTTGAAGGGCATTTTATATAGCAACACAGCTCAGGCTTTGGATCCTAAAAGACCAGGCATGAAATCCATACTTACTAACTCTGCAAATTGCTTACTTAACTCTTAGAGCTTTGCTTTCCTCATCTATCATATGGGAACAATAATTAGCAACTCTTAATAATTAAAGGAGATAAGAATATACAAAAAATATATGTTCTTCTATATCTTAAAATCTAAGTATTTCCGTGCTTTTTGCTTCTGACAAGAAATAATAACTGACATGCTACAGAAGATCAGTCTCTCTCCTAAAACAATAGCATGCTTCCCATTTGTTCTGGCAAGTTACTTCCTAGCAATCAGAGTCACCAGCAGCAGATGGAAGACAGTTTACCATAAACCAAGGAGAAAGTAGATCTTTACCAGTCTTATCTTAAATTAGTTCTTGTCAGTTAACTAAAAGCTGAGCCATTGCTCAGGTCCATGTTGTGTCCTCAGAGATGTGTCTGTATCTCAAAGAACAAGCTGGAAATAAAAAGCCAAGGACTCCAAAAAACGAGGAAAGACTCAGAAGAATTATGGTCTATGCTGATTCTACATTGCCCTCTTTTTGACAGGAATCTACTCTAAGTCACTAACATTTTTCCAGAAGACAAATTCCTTTTCTCTAAAAGTCTCAGTTTGCCTGATGTAAGGAAGTACTTCTTCATCAGTTTTTAAACCTCAGATCCTGGGCCACTAACTTCCCTCAAGTCTAGAGAGACCCAGAAAGTATATAAAAGATTGGTTATATAAAGGAGATCTTGTCTCAATTTCCAAGTGTTATCATCAGATGCCTTTACTGCTACCCTCTTTGACCAAATACATCAGTTTAGCCTTGGCTTTGTCTATTCCTAAAATCTAACCCCACCCTGGTACTATTCTCACTCAAGTTTCTGTAATTCCTTCATTCTGATCATTTCTATAAACTTTATTCATAGTCTTGCCTCAACTAGCTCAATCTAGGCTTTTAACCCTACTGTTCTGATCCACTGCCATTCCCAGGTCCAATGTGATAACTTATCTCCCACCCCACCCCCACCAAATACCAGCAATAAAATGGCTGCCCTAGAGCTCTCTGCCTTCTTAAAATTTCTACTGAGAATTTTGTAGTTCAGCAGTACTTTTTGAATACCCATCACCAACCAAGGTTGTTAGAAAACTAAATTATAGGAGCATCTGGGTGGCTCAGGTGGTTAAGCATCTGACTCTTGATTTGGACTTGGGTCATGATCTCAGGGTCAAGAGATCAAGCCCCAGGCTGTGCTCCATGCTCAACAGGGAGTATGCTTGAGATTCTCTCCCTCTTCCTCTGCCCCTACCCCCACTCCCTCATGTGCACGCTAGCACTCCCTCTAAAATAAATAGATAAATCTTTTTTTTTAAAGCCTAAAAAATTGTTTAGAAAAGAAAGAAAACTGAATTATATAAATTGTCCAAAGAATTCCAACTCACAAGCTCTACAAGACAATCCTTGATAAAATCCTGTGAATCTAGGGAAGTCAGAGGGGGAGAGAACCATAAGAGACTGTGAATTCCAGGAAACAAACTGAGGATTTTAGAGAGGGTAGGGCATGGGGGGGTGGGGTTAGCTCGGTGATGGGTATTAAGGAGGGCATGTATTGCATAAAGCATTTGGTGTTATATGCAAACAATGAATCTTGGAACACTACATCAAAAACTAATGGTACTGTATGGTGACTAACATAACATAATAAAAAATATTTTTTTTAATGGACTACTACCAAAAAAAAAAAAAAAAAGAATTCCATGAATCGGTGATTCTCAGAGGATGATCTACTGTGAACCACTAGTGGGTGAACAATGAGGATTCTTCTCATGGGACAAAAAAGGACAACAATCTTTCCCATGGTCTTTTACAGAAGAATAGTGTGGACCCCCACAGATTTTCATTTATATATATGACCAAGAACCAGTTTCAAAAATCAACATCTTAGCCAGCTTCCCCAGAAAGCAGAGAGAAGCTAACGCATACGTGCAACTGCCTTATTACACAGTGCAATCCAAAAAGCAGGGGATATCCAGCAAGAAAATTAGTGAAACCAGTTTCAGTTCCTGTATCTAGTGCTCATACCATAATAAGGCCATAATTTATATGCATCTCATCTTCTGCCCCCTTCACCACCCATTCCAGATTCCCTCATTCTTGACCAGCACTTCGGGTGGACTGGTATTCTTGCTTAGTGAATGGCCCAGAGCTAACTACACGGTGTTAGCTCACATTTCTAGGTCACACTTATGTGGGCACCAGCCAGATCCCATAGTATCTTTTTCCTCACCATCAACAAGGAAGCCCTAGGGCAGAAAGTTAGTAGTGCATGCACAGGCATAGAGAAGTGCTATTGAGTTGTACTCTCTTGAAAATCAGTTGAAATCCTTTCCAACCAAGATAGACACTGTAGTGGTTGTTGGGGTAGAACAAGAGACCAAAGTCTCTTGGAGATGAGTGACACTGAAAGGATCTAAAATGGTATAGAATTGTCCAGCGAGAACAAAGGTAAAAGAAATATAGATAATATAGATAAAATTGAGTTTTCTTACAACTTGCAGACCATTGATAAAAACCTGAGACAGATATGGTATGACATTCCTCAAGGAATTCACAACTGTTTTAATATTAATTCTTTGCTAGAGGCAAAAAGCAACCTTAGCTTGACAATAGCCAGACCTCCAGGATCCTATAAATCTTTTTTTAACATATGAAAATACCTTCAGAGTCTTCCTTTATCTCTACTTCCCAACGTAAAAGTGTATAATCAATAGTTCTTCACAATTATAGCCTGGCTCACAGCCTGTCCTATCCCTGTGCTTTAATAAAAACCTTTTTGCACTGAAAATGTCTCCCAAATTCTTTTTTGACTCTTTGTTCCTGGTAATTCTAGCAAGTAAGTTAGTAAGCATTAAATTTTTAAACTTTTCATTCTTAATCTAAAGGCAACATGTTCACTGAGCTTTTTTTCCCCTTGGGTGGTGGAAATGAGTAGGGTAGATGTTCCACAGGGCCTCTTGCCTGATCTAAGTAGCTGGGGGAGGGTGTGTCAAAAATACTGTATATTATTGCCTTAGATGACCTCTAAGCTGCCTATTTATTTCAGTTCACAATCAACTTATTTTTATCTTAACTCTTTTTTTAAAGGATTTGAAATGGCTTATAACAAAAAGCAAACCAATATGCTATATAAAATGGCCTAAGCAAATCAGAAAAAAATACAAATATGCTAATTGTATGTTCAGCATAATTACAATGACAGAACTGCAGATTTGGCTCAGAGTTGTACAGTTCAGAAAGCATGATAAATTATATCATTCTTGTTATCAGAAAGGGGGAAGTATGCTTTAGGAGGAGCAAAGTTTTTTCTGGCACTGAAATCTAAAACAAGTTTCTGATGTGGAGCTTTATAGGGGGAAATGAAGTGATGTAATGGACAATGTCCTCAACATTTTTACAGCAAATGCAGAAATTGATTTCATTTTATAAAGAGGGAGGGGAAATTATTTTAAAAACTGGCACTGTAATTCCTCTTGGGGGGGGAGGACTTGTGCCGAGAATAACACTTGGGATTAGAAGCAAAACCTTCTGAGGGTCTGGTGTGGGCTGTGAAGACTTGAAGAAAAAGAAAACAGTTCTGCCAAATAGAGGAAAAGGAATTCAGAGGCATATGGATCATTCTGGAAATGAGTGGGTGAAGAGTTAAGGTAGGAAGGGAGATGAGGGAAAGCAAAAGCCATTGAAAAAGTGGAAGGCTCTGTGAACAAGGGATCCCTCTTCACCCATCACTACCCCTAGACCTCAGTAAAGTCTATTAAATCATAATTGCTTTGGATATTTCAATACATATATTGAAAGAAATAAGGGGCTAAGTTACAGTCAAAATGGCAGTGGGGCAAGATGACAGAATTCAGGAATCTAGAAGCCAAGAAAAAGAGGAAATCAGGAGATTGTAAGCCATCTGGTATTAATGAGAACCGGGGAACAAAAAACAATTCTGAGGGCAGGTCCACAGGCTTTCAGAAGAACAAGTGTTCATTTTGAAATTCCCTTACAAAAGCCAAAAGTCTAATAGTGCCAAAATGATAGACCATTCCTCCTCTGAAGGCATTTGATATACTCATTGTGAAAGAGGCAGGTGATTGTCACCCAGCATCCATTTCTCCCCTCTTTTCTGTTATTGAACCTCCCCTTTGTAGCCTGATATGTGGGGTCCCACTTGGAGCCATTTCCTAAGAGACCATTCAGCTGGTTGTTCCTTGTTAAGAAATAGCTAATGACATACAAGCAGAAAGGATACGGACAATTTCCAGATCAGCTCTTTATGGGAGGCTACTTGCCCATTTTCTCTAACTTCTTCCCTTACTGAAATCTAGAATATAGACATAGTGGCAATGAGCCAACTTTGACCATGTGGATAAGGACAACACTCTGGTCAAAGAGATAGTCTAATGGTGATATAGAAGGAACCGAGATTTCCTGATGAGTAGAGCTACCTACACTTCTTCCCCCAACTACCTACCAATACAAACTTTTACATGAGAGAAAAAGAAACTCTATCATGTTTAAGTCATTGTTATTTGGTCTCTGTTTAAGTAAGAAGTCCATATCCTTTACTTCGAATATATATTCTCTGTTGATACTACTCTACCCTTTGGGTGTAGCCCTTAAAATTGTGTGGTATAAATATCTTCCAAATGTAGCCAAAATTGTACTTCATCAGTTATAACAATGGTTAGATCACTGATATATTTCAAGCACTTCACTGGAATTATTATTTTTTTTTGCTACAGTCAAGTGTTGTACTTTCTATTAGATGGAATGTTTTACAGAGTAGACCATGCTGCTTATTACAGAGCAGGGTTCAGTGTGTTGCAAGTAAGAGGTAAAAAACATGTCATAGTGTCATGCTGGCACAAAGAGACTATACTTACTGAACATGCCAAAACTTTTTCTCATGAGTATGGGAGGGAAGGCAGTCAGAGCAGTAACAGCTATATTCATATATAAACAAGTGAACAGAGGAGATGTTTTTACAAATTCTGTGATACAGTGTTAATCTCAAGCAGTGATTATATTATGATTATTGCTGACTTTTTTAGAGCAGTAATTCAGTTAGAAACTGGATTTGACTTCATGCAACAGAAAACCAATTGCTGGGCACCAGGGTGGCTCAGTGGGTTAAGCCGCTGCCTTCGGCTCAGGTCATGATCTCAGGGTCCTGGGATCGAGTCCCGAATCGGGCTCTCTGCTCAGCAGGGAGCCTGCTTCCTTCTCTCTCTCTCTCTTTGCCTGCCTCTCCATCTACTTGTGATTTCTCTCTGTCAAATAAATAAATAAAATCTTAAAAAGAAAAAAAAGAAAAGAAAACCAATTGCTGTGGCTTAACCACATACAGGATTACTTATATCATGTTTCAAGGAATCTAGAGTAGGCTGTATAGAACTCCCTATTATATAATATGTGACTCCACATTTCCATCAAGGACTCAAACTTCAGCTTTCCTCCCAACAATCCTTAACATGTTGCTTTCTTCCATGTGATAACCTCTGTTGAATCAGAAAGCTGTTGCAGCACAGACATCACATCCACAATCCAGGCAGAAAGACAAGGAAAGAATAAATAACAAAAGAAAAAAGGCTTCCTCTTGGGAGTGTTTTCCTGCAGTAAGTACCTAATAACTTCTATTTTCAATGAATTAGTCAGAACTGTGTCTCATGGCAATCCTTAGATACAAGGGAATCAGGGGAAGCGAGAATTTTTACCTGAAGATAAAGAAGAAAGAATCTCTTATTGCTGACATACACAAATTCAGAGATCTCTTAGGAAGAAAGATAGGATACCAGGTCAGCAACCTTATATGTCTACCACATACTGCCACAAAAAAGTTCTGCCACTCAGCCACATATCATGAGCTCCAAAACATTAGAACCACCAGAATAGAAGACTCTTAACATTTCCAAAGCACGCATCAATCTATTCTGTTACTTCTTTTCAGGATATTTTGTCACTTTTTCATAGGAAGAGTGACTGCTACCACTTGTTATCTTAACTATTTTTTCTTTCTGTTTATTGTATCATTATTAACTGGAAAATGTTTAACACTGGAGATGAGATAGAGAATACTTAAAGATGGCCACAATTTTTTTTTTTTTTTTTTACATTCATGAGGTCAGATTCATGAGATTTATGACCCCTTTTTTTCCTTTTATTCTAAGTGGGCTCTGTAACTGTTTGGCCAATAGAACATGACAAAGATAGTATTGTGCCGGTTTCCAGGCCTAGACCTTAAGAGAGTAGAAGTTTCCTCTTCCTGTCTTTTCAAATACCCACTCCTGGGAATTCGTCACCATGTTGGAAGAAAGTTCAAGCAGCATCCTGGAGAGGCCAACAGGGAAACGAACCAAGGCCACTAGCTTATAGCCCTGCCTGATCTCCCAGCTCAGAGTTGGCATCAACTTGCCTGGCATTTTAGTGAGCCGTTTTACAAGTAGATCCTCCAGCTTTAACTGAAGTGTCCTAACAATGCTTCATGGAGCAGAAATTAATTGTCCCTCTGAAAGTGTTAGATTTGTGATTAAAATAATTGCTTCATTTTTAAGCCATTAAGTTTTGGGGTGGTTTGTTACACAGTAATAGATTATATTCAGTGAAAGAAATTAATGATGCTTAATGAAATGTAAATACATAGCTCCCACCTTGCTTAACTACAGTTTAGCTTTCCATGTTTTCAGTCATCTGTGTTCAACTATGGTCTGGAAATAGATGGTCCTCCTTCTAGAGTATTGTCAGAAGGTCAGTAATAGCCTAACACTATGTCACAATGCCTACTTCATTCACTGTATTTATCCCATCATATAGGCATTTTATCATTTCACATTGTCACATGGAAGGATGAGTATAGTACAATAAGATATTTTGAGAGAGAGAGAGACCATATTCACATAACTTCTATTATAGTATATTGCTGTAATTGTTCTATTTTATTATTTAATATTGTTGTTAATCTCTTACTTTGCCTAATTTATATATCAAAATTTATCATAGATAGGAAAAATGTATATAAAGGGTTCAGCACAATCAGCAGTTTTAGGTAATATCTCATGTAATATCTTTCTTTAACATCTACTGGGGGTTTTAAAACATATCTTCTGGGAATAAGAGGGTACAGATGTAAAGATGAATTTCAAGCAGCCAAAAATTGTGAAGAATATAAATATCATGAACATGTGACTTATATTTATTTAGTAAAATAAACCAGAAATGTATTTATACTAATACTTGGCTTTTTAGTTTATTTTGCTATATGCACAGAGCCATTGACATAAATATTTGGTCAAAAAATTTAAGGTATATTTTCCATTTACATGAAAGCAAAACATACTTAAGACACAAATGAAAACTATACCTGAAGAGCATCTAATATAGTTAGTATCACCTTCTTGAACTCCGAATTAATTGTGAACACCGAAGGAATTTAGAATGGAGATCACCTATTTTTTTAAATAATATACTTTCAGCTCTGTTGGGTTTTACCCTTTAAAAGAACCAGTTATTGTCACTAAGCCACTCAGCTGTTAAGCATAAGAATGAAACAGAGTAGGAAAGCATGCAATGGTCAGTCAGGATAGTTTATCTGCCTAATATATCAGAATTGTCTAATTTTTTTTTTTAAGATTTTATTTATTTATTTGAGAGACAGAGATCACAAGTAGGCAGAGAAGCAGGCAGAGAGAAAGGAGGAAGCAGGCTCCCTGCTGAGCAGAAAGCCCAATGCGGGGCTAGATCCCAGGACTTTGGGATCATGACCTGAGCTGAAGGCAGAGGCTTTAACCCACTGAGCCACCCAGGCGTCCCAGAATTGTCTAATTTTAATTAAAATATTTTCTTTTCAGTTTTACTACTTTTATAATGTTTGGGGCTTTCAGAGGATGAAGTCACTTCAAAGTAGAGTTTCCTAGTCTAAGGAAGCACAACTAAAAAAATTTTCTATATGCATTTTAGGATGAGGAGTGCTGTACCCAGATTAAAACTTTTTAATGTATCTAGCACATAAATAAAAATTAGTTGATTTTTCAATAAGACCTGGTCCATGAGTGGGTAATTTTGGTGTAAAGTCTGAAACTGAATCACTTTTTTCCCCTCTTGTTTTCTGAAAAGATAAACATAAGTTAAGTTATAGTCAGTGGTTTATAATCAAGACTAATTATGTCTTAAATACATTCACATGTAGGCATTCTAATATGAGTTATTCAGGGACCCAAGCTCCTTTTGTCTTTTTGTTCCTCCATCTTTAGGTTTTCTTCACCCACATGTCCAAGGTGGCTTGTCACCACATCTATATTCTAAGCAGCAGGATAAAAGAATAGAGAAAGAAAGGCACACCTTCCTTTTAAGAATACATCCTAGAAGTTTCACAGGTCAATTTTGCCCATATCGCACTGGCTAGAACTTAGTTATCACAAGCCGAATCCAGTTATAAGAAAGATAAACAATACATAGACTCTATCTGGAATGGCCATGTGCCCAGAAAAAAAATAAGCATTCTATTGCTATGGAAAAGAAATGTAGATTAGATGTTGGGAACAACCAGAGTGCCTACAAGGTGCACCCATTTGAGAATAAGAATGAAACTTCTAGCTAACAATTTACATGTTATGAGATCTTTCATTTAAATGTTCTGCCTGAGTGAACACCAGACAAATATTCTACCTAACCCTCTCTGACCAAAATTTCATAAAGAATTCTTCAATATAAAAAAAAGGTGATGCATCTTTAAGTCTTTATGTACTAGCCATAAAATACTATAATAAATTAAAGAAACCAGAAGTCATTGATTCAGACACAGCTAATAGATATTCAGGGCACTTTTATCTTTGCTAAGCAACAATTTCTAGAGTGCTCTACATGTTTGCTTTTTTATAATTTTAACTCATGTAATATCTTTCAGCAGACAATTTCAGGAAGCTTTTATAAACATTAATTAACAGAACTTCACAACACTCTCAAGAACTGAGTATTAATACATCCATTTACATGGCAGGAAGCCAGATAAACATTACAATCAAGCAATATGGAGCTTACTTGGTTTCAGCCATGTGAGGACATCAAACAGGCAGCACTGGAAATTCAATGTTAATCTGAAAATTGGATATTTAGTGGCTTGTACACTGGCAAATGAATACTATGCTATATTTAACACAAACAAAGCCACCTTACTAACACAAACATGAAAAGAAGCCCTTTATTTTGAACTGAGAGTTCTATTTGAAATGTGACTGATGTGTAATCCTCTATCTATAAATCTAAATATAAAAATAAAATTGGAAAGATTCTCGTCAGATAGACTTTTAGCACCCAGCTTGATGTAATTTGTTTCTAGATTAAATTTGAAAAAACAGCAGCTAAAAAAAGAGTTATTCAATTCATATATCAGAAAAGGATAGCACATATCAGATTTCTTTGAATGAAATAAATTATATATGCATATATATTATATATACTTTCTGAACTTTGAGTTGTTATGCTGAATAAATAATAAAAATGATGGTTAGAATCAACTTTTTTGGTATGACATAAAACATCCTGACAGTATTTAAAATCCCAAGGTTTTTTGCATTGTTGTTATTCATTGGAGAAATTCATTATATACATTCCGTATGTTCAGAGGAATTTTCCAAATACTCAAAGAGATATAATCATGGTCCTTTATTGAGGCAAATAAGCTTATTTCACAAAAGAAAAATTTTAACATTACACTTATTTCTGGTCATCTAATATATGCCTGGAATAAAAAAAAAAGAAGAAGAAGAAGAAGAAGAAGAAGAAGTCTAAGTCTGAGTTTAATGAAAGCTAAAATATAGAAATAAAGCCAAGACTGTTGTTACTTTCATAAGACTAGATAAATGTCCAGAGCAAGATTTACTAACCACAAACAGCATAAGGACTAATGAAATATGAACTGATGACTTCTAGCTCAAACTTGCATCAGTAATCTTTCCAAAAAACTTCTTAAGGGTTTTTTTAACCCTTCAAATAAGGTCAAACTGAAGTTTAGATATAGGAAAATATCCTGTTAGATCTTTTGAAACCTCTGGATTTCTAAATCACAAGAAAGTTAAATGTTCAGAAAATTTTTGCTAGGACATTTATCCTGGCTAGGCTAATAAAAGAGGGGAACTGGGCTTCCAGTCACCTGGCTTGCCCTTTCTTGTGGACTGACACACTCAAAACATTACAGAAAGTTTTAAGCCAGCTAACTAATGAAAGCCATTTCAAAGCTAATAGTATAACCTTATGGGTTATTTTGTTTGGTTGTGGGAGTTGTGTGGCATACTTTTCCAAAGGAATATCAAATTTAACTTTAATGACTTACCCAGGGAAAAGAATGTTGGTCATCAAAACTTGATAAACATGGAAAGTCTCTGCTAATAATAAAGGTAAAATAGAAAAGATGACAATCATTTATGAAAGAATGGGAAATAGCTTTATATAGGGATATAATTCTTTTTAAGAAGGATGCATATACATGTTTTCCTATAAACATTAGGAAGGTTTTGTTGATTTTTTTGACCACAGACTTTTGCCTACAGGTGTATTTTATGAAATTCTTTCAACAACAGTTTACTGAGAGTCACCTACTGAGTATATCAAGAGATACGCAAATGAGCAAGACAGTTTCTGTCCTCAGGAAGCTTACAATGTAAAAGGCAGACGGGAAGGTGTATTTCCAAGAAGAACAAAATAATAATCATTAGAAAGGTACAAATAAGGTGTTATGAACTTTAATGGAGAAAACAGCTGAGTTTCTTGTTAGAATCAGGAAAGGCTGCTTGAGCAAGGAAATATTCAATATGGGCCTTGGTGCCTGAGTAAGAATTTGACAACTGGAGTTTGATGACATGGTGACATGAGGAAGGGAGGGTAGCAGTGGAAGGAATCCAGGTAATAGAGACAAAAGACATAGGACACAAAAAAGTCCAAAACAGGGCTCCTGGGTTGCTCAGAGGGTTAAAGCCTCTGCCTTCCACTCAGGTCATGATTTCAGGGTCCTGGGATGGAGTCCTGCATGGGGCTCTCTGCTCAGCCGGGAGTCCGCTTCCTCCTCTGTCTCTCTGCCTGCCTGTCTGCCTACTTGTGATCTCTGTCTGTCAAATAAATAAATAAAATCTTTAAAAAAAAAAAAGTCCAAAACATATTGAGTGTAGAGACCAAGTAATAGAATATAAATTTGGATAGACAGGTCAGTGTAAATACTGTTCTTTGTTTAGCTTGCAACAGGTACATTAAAAGGGTTAGGTACAAACTCCTGAGACTGGATTTGATTTTAAGAACTTGCTCCATATAGCTTTACTACTGAAAGTACTCATGCAATGCTTCAGACAGCTATGCCATATAATTGTACACTAAATGTTCCAATGCTTTACTAATTTAAAATGATCATAACTATATTAAAACCTCACTTATATCCACCAAATAAAAACCACATTGTCTGGGTACCATCTGTGATCTTCTCTTCTAATATGACAAATACTAGAACTTCAGCATCTATAAGTGATACATATAGATCGCTTCTAACCAACTCTTCTCCCAGAGATGCTGAATGAGTACCAGTATTAACTGATTAAGTTTCACTTGTTCTTGTCCCTGGCCTTCTTGTATCAGGAGTAGTAATGAGTATTAAAATTACTCAATGCTAGATGAGCTTTTAGAGCCAAATGTAATATGAAAGATTACATATAACCAATTTCATATATCCAGGAAATAAAAATTCATAGGTTAAGTGACTCACTCAAAGTTTTCAGATCTAAAGATGAAATAGATCATATTCAGAGCAAAGCAGAAAAATTACTGAATTTATCAAAAAAGGTTATTTCTTCTTTCTACTGATTTGTCAAAGAGCATTTACTAAATTAAGACCTCCTGACTTATTTAGAACAATTAGGACAAATATATTTGAGACTGTTTCCCTCACTTGCTTTTCTTTGTGCACATTGGCTTCTTTGTTGGTGCTAAGATTACTTATGAAAAATCAGAAGATAAATCCTGCAAGCTTAACATCTCAATTCTGGTGTCCCGCAAGAGAGAAAATGAAAATGAACAGGAGGGGAAAAATTCAGATTTAAAGTCATATCAATCTTTTCAAGAAAAAGAGAGTGGCTAGAAGATAACAGACCTTTGTCTTTCAAGCAGGAATTCTATATTCACGCAGACTTCATCAGTGAAGTAATAAGGGTAAAATAAAAACACATTTAGTCTACACAGTCTCAAAACTTCTCATCACATGTACCCTTTTTTAGGGAGCTAAGGAGGAAGTGCTCTACCAAAAATGAAAGAGTAAACTGAGAAAAAGGAAAATAAGGAACCTAAGAAGACAGGTGAGCGGTGACAAAAATGCCCATTATCTACCTTCTGACCTCTTGGCTCATGCCTCAAATGTGGCCTAGCCTCATACCTCAGTCCTGACACCGAGTGCGGTTTCTTAATTTTCACCTCATCTTCCCTTCCTCAACCTTAATTCAGATAGCCTGACTATCTGGTAAACAAGTAAATCTTTCATTTGAGCTATCCTGGCCTGTAAGACCTTATGCTGTATCCGGTCCCTCAGGGGTGGGCTTCTCTTGGAGATCCTTCAGCCCAGCGACCAAGTCCCAGATAGAGTTCATGGAACTTGACTCACAGGGCGGCAAAGATTTTGCAACTGTGGGTAGCTCCCGTCCAGAAGGATTATGCAGTGTTTCAAAACCCAAGCCCTTGCTACATGTTTTAGAATATTGCCAAAATTAGGGATCTTTCTTGGGCCAGGTTTCATCTCACTTCTTTTAATTATAGTGAGAAAGTAATTCCAAGACCCCAAGAGACAAAACACAGGCTGATGTGGTCTCATCTCTCTGAGCAGTCCAGGAGCCCTTGCAGGCATGTCTCATTTGGTCTTAGGGTAACAAAAGAGCTTCTCAACACCTTTAGCCAAGGGCCATGGCCATGATCAATATGTGACTCCAAGGGGATAGGTATACTGTGAGTCCTGGGTGATATCCAGGCACAACTCTCTTCCTCCAGGCCCATGAGAATAGCCCTTTGGAGCCTTCCAATTACATGGTTCACCTTATTTGTGACAGGTTTAGTGAACATATCCAATCCCAACTTTTTTGCCTCATTTGAGGCACTAAGGTAGTGTATACTTTTCAAATACCTAATAGAAAATAACTAGCAAGCATTTGGACAAAGAGAAAATTGTCACAAGAATTTTGCATATATTTCATGACTCTCCCTTTCTGTAGTATGTATAGCATATCCTTTGGGAAGGAGACATGATCTCAGTGTGACTTCCTTAAGAATAACAGACACTGTCACAGTTTGCTAATTCCATTTGTTTACCAAGAGAAGAGAAAGATTACTAATTACACAGCATGGGTCGAGGGTCATCAGGCTCATAAAGTGGGTTTCGTATAAAGGCTCTGCACTCAGAGCACAATCTCTAACTCCTACTATACCTGCAGAGAGGTATTCAGAAGACACAGCCCAATTTCCAGACTTACTTTTGAACTCTTAAAACTTTGTAAATAAGTAGATATCAAGAATTTTAGGCAAATGGATTGAAAGGGTGTTATTTCTGATGCCTTGCGTAACCAAGGAAATGTAAAGTTGGGTTATCCTGCATTTGTAGCAAGTCAGCCCATTTGAATATATACCACCATAGGAGAAGAAGACCTCCCACCTCCCCCTGCCCTCAATGACAGCTTTTCTCATTTTCTTTGCCTTAATGCTTTCTCATAAGTAGGAGACAAAAATATACCCACACACATTAATATATCATTGGGTTATGCTGCAAACAAACAAACAAAAAAGCTGATTGTAATACAGTGAGAGATGTGCTAACGTGGGAGCATGAAGTGCCACTAGAAAACAAATGAAGCAACTTGCCAGGCTGTCCAGGGTGTGGGACAGGGTGGGATGCGAGAGGACCAGTCACGGAAGCCTTTCAGAATTAGGTTGGGACCTTGAAGAATGATTCAAATTATGCCATGCAACTATAAGAAAGAAAGTTATTTCCACTGAAAGAATAAATAATGCCAGTATCATTGCCTTTGCTGGCCAGGTTGCCAAAACCCCCTTTTAAAAACCATTCACTTCTTGGAGTAAAAGAAACCCATATTCTCCTTTGCTGGTTTTAGAAGGAAGACAAAAAGAAGAACAAAAACAGGAATTGTCTCCCCACAGCATACACCTTTCTGGGTCAATCTCATTTTCCACCACTGACAATGAAGTCAGTACTTCTTTGTTACCATCCTTGGGGTTAAACTCCACCCACTTTCTAGGGCAGGAGTGGCCCAAGAAGAGCAACCCAAACGCTTAATCTGGAGTTCTAAACAGTACCTCCCACTCACTTCTGTTCATGACCTTCTCATGACAGGTGCCTCATTGAACCAATAGCATCAGGAAACTCTATTACACAGCTACGCTTTCAACAAGAGCCTCTATGCCACACACTTCACCCCAAGAATGGCTTCACAAGAATGGCCTGCAGGAAAAAAACCTCTTACCCTGCCATAATCTGCCCTGGTCTTCTCTCCAAGGCACCTGAGATCTTTTATGCCTGGTTCTCTCTAGCCCATAGTTTTAGAACACTAGATTTTATTAAAATGTTCACATACAGGTAATAATAATGATTTCTTCCAACAGCATAAAAACCACATATTGAATTTTCTTAAAATTTGTCTTAGCTATGCTGACAATTTCTCCCATTTGAACACATTAAGATAATTGTTCTGCACCAATCACTGGTGTAAGAATCAGGAAGTCAGGGGGAAAAGACTGAAAATGAAAACAATTTCAAGTGGTAAAAGTTTTGAGCATAGAATACAGGGTTTTTAAGGAGCTCTGTCTGAAAATACACTTTGGTTATAGCTTTAAAAAATTCAGTCAGAGAATCAGAACCACTAGGAGTGGTGTAAAAGAAGAAATTTATGATATGGCTTAGTACTTACCCAATGTTAGAAAGAGCTGAGAAGATAGAGATCCGAAAAATGTTGCTGAAGGCAAGGGGAAAGTCCCAGATGAGTCAGAACTTGCAGGGAGCTCTGGAAGCCAGCATGTGGGACCACGAAGTCTATGGAAGTTTGTTGGTTCTTTATGACTTCCACCTCTATGAGTTGTCAGCGAAGTGTCTGATGGAAACCTGGAGTCACCTTTGGTAAGGCTAGCATCAGGAAGGAGGGAAGAGAAAATGCACTCAGCAACACCCCTGCATCCAATGATAATCTTCAGAATATAATGACTGCTTCTCTTCTCTTCCAGAACACACACAGCTTTCCAGAGAGCCAAATCCAATCTGAAATTACATGGAGAAGGAGAAACTGAAAAACGTAGTTCTCAACGTGACCAAGTAGACAATAATCTGGCTTATCAGTATTTTTACTTAACTAATTTTTTTTTGAAATTTGAACATTATTTAGATAATATTAAGAAATTGTTAACCATTTTTTTAGATATAAAAAGTTTTGTGATTATGTTTTAAAGAGCCTTTTTTCTGGAGAGATGTATTCTGAAATACTTACAGAAAAGATCACCCAATGCCTGAGATTTGCTCCCAAATAACACAGGGGGCAAGTGGGTTGTGGGTAATTGGTGGTCAGAGCTCTAACAATTCATTACGTTAAAACTCCACCTCAAACTCAGTAAGTCCAAGATGAATGCATCATGTGTGTCAGACTTCCATTAAACAGTCCAAAACAAATAAAACAAAAATAACTTTTCTGAGTATCACTCAATTTCTATAACCTCTAAGTGGTCCTGTATGTTCCATACCCAAGACGTCTATCAAACTTTCCTCCCTGTTTTGCATCTGGGCAGTCCCCGCCTTATGACATTGCTTTCCTGCACTAAAGTAATAGCTGTCCCTTCTGCCATCCTGCCTCTAATCTAATGCTGCTCCAAACCCTCCATTAAACCAGAGTGATCTTTCTAAAATGTAAAATTCTAATTGTTTTACTTAAAATGTTTTAATGACTCCTTATCACCTATCATACAGATTTTCTTTCTCAGTATAGTATATAGGTTCCCACATATTCTGATCCTCATTTACTTTTTTTGCTCCAATTTCCTGCCCTACCCCCAAATACTCTGTGCCCCCAACTGTTCTGAACTACTTATAAAACACTGAATATAAAATTATTTCCTGCCTCTGGGCTTGCTCCCTCTGCTAAGAATTCATTTCCTCACCTCAATCCCCTTGCAAATATAGCTCTCTGGCAAATTCCTGCTCATCCTCTCAGATTTGGCGCAAATGTGGCCTTCCTTGTGGTGTCTTTTAATGTTTCCTCACCTCCTCCTGATCCTGAAACTTAGTCTGTGACACTCCCCTAACAGTGTTCAGCACTTGACTCATTATACTGGGCTTGCTGGCTTACATGCTGGTTTTTCATGCTGGACTATGAATTCCTCAATGGTAAAGACTACCTCTCATTCATCTTTGTAGCCTCAGACGCTAACACTTCCCTGGCACATGCTATGGGCTCAATAAACATTTGGTTAAGAAATTAACTGATGGATTACAAGACCTGACATGTTTAAATATTTTATTCCATATTTAAAACTGCTTCCATATAAATTATGATTCCCATAAAATATAGGCTTATATTTATAAAGAACTGATTAATTTGGAGGTAATTCAATAAATGTAGATGGCCAAATACTGAAATTCAGTCTAAATCTTGAAATGGCCCTAAATCATGTGACCTCATTGACCAGACTAATAAGATCTCAATTTCTAAATCTCAGTTTCACCGGTGCTGTTCAAACATGGTCTTGAACTGCCATCAGAACATAGAACAACAAAGGAAACATCTGGTTTTTCTTAACTTTGGGGTGACAAATCCATTTGTTAACAGTAGCAATGGGAGAGCCAGCAGTACTTGATAACAGCTCTAACTTGGGGAGCCTGGGCCAAAACAGATGGCCGAGTCACTTCAGGGAAAGCTCTAAAAAGATGTCTTTTCTAATTCAGGTTACACACTCCTTGAAAGTTCCTTCAACATAAGCATAAAGTTTGCAGAAGATTTTATTGGCTCTGACAGTTCTGTCAGAGGTTAGTTTGCAATTGCCTCTTGGGGACAGTTTGGTCGGATTTTTTTCAAAGTAAGTAAAGCAGGAATGTTTATAGTAGACCAACAAACTGAAAGTCCAAAGCATTTTGCATCACCACTGACTTTCTGAACATGACCTTTGACTGGTCACAATTTGTCAGCCATCTTAGTTTTTTAAACTATACATTGGTAAACCAAGGTTAATCCAGAGTTTCTGCCATTTCTTCTGTGTACATATATCAATAGTAATTATGTTTAAACACTGAAGTTGTTAGACAAAACATTGAAATTTGGCCAATACGAGAGTGTTGGAACCATCTTTGTTATACCTCAGAATACATTAGTTACCTGTAATAGAGTAATTCTAATTAAACCATTCATTCTATCATTTTTCAATGCTGCTAAGACCTATATATTCCCTCTTAAACTGTTCAATTTTGTAGCCATTTCTAAAATGCCTGATTTACCTTTGGACTCACCAAACATACCATCCTTAAGTTGATTATTAAATCAGCCAATCATTGAAATAGAAAAAAGAACTTTATCATATTTGGATCTAATACAAGACAATAGTTATTAAGAACCACACACTGGAGTACTTTCTTTCTAATTTAATATCCCTTTGTGTACAAATAACTAGTAAATTATTTGGTATGTTTGCTCCAAATGGACTGGTTCCAGTAAAACTGTTACTTAATTTTTAAAAATAATTTCTTTCAACTTCAGAACTGGTTTTATAGCTGAAGAAATTGATGCACAGGGGCTAAGTGCTAAAGCAATCATTTAGTGGTAAAATCTAGAATTGTTGTAATTACACAAACACATATACTCACATATGCATTTTTAAAGACCTATCTATAAAGAAATGCTGATCAATGAAGGAAAAAGTGTTTATTTTTTTAGTGCATTATTTCACAAGCAGGGCTAATCCATTTCTATTAGTGTCAAACTGTTTAAAATAGAGAGGAAATGGATAAGCTAGTTAAGAAATAATGCTATTTAAAAAAAAAAGAAATAATGTTATACTATACTATATAAAAATGAAAGATTTTCCTCATTTTATTTACCAAATTTTTTTTTTTTAACCAATTCACCATAAGGTAAAAGAAAAGGAAAAAGTGAAAGAAAAATTAACACAACCTCGGGGAGGAAAGTATTGATAATAGAAACAATTTTAAGAGTCTTCTGGGACTTTCTGAAAGTCTTTCCCTTTATTTTTCACCTTCATAGAAGAAAGTGACCCTCCAACAAACCTTTAAATACTCCTGACTCTCCCTTTCTCTCTCATATTTCCTATATCCCCAAAGAAGGGCTGAAGAGTTGTGAAAACAAAAACATTGGAGAGAGCATCACAGTTCCTTTTCACACTCGGGAGGTCTGAGTTCTACATTCACAGCCCAAGCCACCCTGACTGCTCAGGATCCTTGCCTCACCCAACCTGTGCAGTGCTTTGCAGATGGACAATGTAGGTAGTACCAGCACCTTTATCCTGCATGCCAATATCCAGTACTGAAGGGTAAAGCAACCAGGGCGTGACTATGCCTTAAGTTGCAGCTGACTTTGTGTACAGAGAAGAAAAGAAAATAAGAAGAAGCTTTAAGTTCTGCTATTCCATGTTAAATGACTATGTCATTCTTCAGACGACCAGGAACAATTTATAAGTTACAATGGAAAATGCAGGAGCTCTGCAAAGAGACAGACTTAGGTCTGAGGTATGACCCCGGATAAGTTACCTGATCTCTCTGAGCCTCATTTCCCTGGATGTAATCTGAGAAGGATGATTCCTATCCTGGAGTTTTGTTATGAGGACATAAGTAGAACTCAAGCACATGACTAATACATGGCAGATATTTAATAAATGAGAGCTAAATACATTATTCCTTTGCTTGATTTTAGGAGAGAAGCAATAAGCTCAATGTGAAAATGAGCCAAATCACTAATAAAACTGCAGCACCCTGTTGGAGACGGCAATTTTTTTTTTTTTTGTTTTTCTGTGTCCAGCTTCATAGGCTTCTGAGAAAAATCATGACACTTACAGCTTCAAGAGCCTAGCAGTCATGTACTAGTCCTCAATATTGAATATGCTTAGTCATATTCTTAGATAACTTAACATTGCATGTTTTATTTTTAGAGACCCAGCCACCAAACAAATGACCAATACAAATTAACACAAAAGCAGTTAATACTGAAAGTGCCCTGTTCTAACCCTTCATATCTGGCTTTCCTTTCCCTGTGGCAGGTTTCCCAAAGTGTGTTCCCTATTATTAATTTTACAGAAGATCGTTATTGAAGATGTTAAGAAGAAAAAAACATGTTTTTATTTTTGTTTTGTTCTGTTGTGGTTTTCCACGTGAGTTTTCAGAACCTTAAAAATTCTATTGCACATGAGGTATCTCTAAAAAGGTAAAATGAGTCCTACATCCCCAAATTCTGTTTGCCCACAAAGATGAGTTGAAGAACTGTCATCTGAATTATTTTGTCCTTTTGTGGAGACATTTCCACAGGCACAATAATAGGGGCAATGGAGCTGGGGAAGGAGGAAAAGCAGAGAGAGTAAATCCAAGAATTAATACTCTGTAAGAGTCACAAATCCTAATGCCTACAGGAGAAAATGTTATCAAGATCAGAAGTAGCATGGATGTGTTACGGGAGAAGATGGTAAGATGACAGCAAACTGCAGAATGTATGTTCTCTCTACCACAATTCCAACTATTACAAAATATTCTGTGGGCCTGTTACATGTTTGTGGCTCCTGCCCTCCAGTTTTCCAGCATGAAGCCCCTGTTCTAAAAAGATCACTTTCATTTTTGTTTTGAATACAGTACCAGCAAGTAAACTTAAAGAGTACCTTTTAAGATCCAAATTTTAACATTTTAAAGGGAGAGCAGAAAGGATATGACATATAGAGAGAAGGATACCACCCCCTTGTTCTCAGTCTTGACCATCGCTACCATTAGACCTACTTCAGGGTTAAGAGATGGGGTTCTGTTTATAGTTTAGCACTGTGTTGTCCTCAAATATGTGGTAAGAATAACTCATGTCTTTTGAGCACTTATATTTCCCTACACACTATTCCATGTGCTTTACTTATAGTTCTTCATTTCATCCTCACAATAACTCTATTATTCTCGTTTTGCAGATAAGGCACAGTTCAAGCCACCAGCCTATAAATTACACAACCAGCAAGCAGTAGAACTGGGATTGAAATCCCAGGTGTCCGGTTCTAAAATCCACACTCTTTTTTTTTTCTTTCTTTCTTTCCTATTATTTAAGTAGGAGTCACTTGAATTCATGACTCTGAGATCAAGAGTCACATGCTGTCCAGCTGAGCCCACCAGGCACCCCCTAAAATCCACACTCATGACCATTATTCTAAACTCGGTCTTGGAGATGTCTTGCTCCCCATTTGAGGGATAGATCAGTTTTGAATGCTTTGGGCTGCAGGTGACAGAAATCCCAGCTAACAGTGTCCAGAACAAGTATTTTTCCACAAAATAAGAAATCTGGAAGCAGGGGTATACTGGCATTGGTGCTGCAGCTCAGCAATGTCAGAACCAACTTCTCCCTTCATGGTCACAAGATAGCTAGCTCTCTCCTAGGCACTATATATATGAAATCAAGAAAGCAAGAAGTAGGAAGGTGTACAAGCTTATTAGATATCTTTAATTAGAAAACTAAACTCTTTCCCAGAAGTCCCCAACAGACTTTAGCTTAACTTCATTGCTAGAATAACATCACAGGGCCATGTCTGGCTGCAAAGGAGTCTGGGAAAGAAGTATTTCTCTTCTCTAGCCTCAAGAGTAGAGGCAGGCAAAGGAATATCTGGTTGACAACAGGTGCTGGCTTAGCCAGCCAACAATGTTGGCCACCGGAGTTTGGTTTGGTTAAGAAAATACTGAAAGAATTTCATCATACAGTGTGTCACCCATGCCATGACCCAAGGAAAGTTAAACAGCAACAATTAAAGTTGGCCACAAAACCAAAACTAAACTGTAGAACTCCTATTGCCTTTTCAAAGTGTTTGTTTCTATCCATTTCCAAATATGTGAAATGATGCCCCACCTTTCCCTGATCAAACCTGTCTACATAGTATGTAAAAACTCATTATTTGATATTCACACACTCAGATAATTTTATTATGCTATTCTTGGTTATCTTTAATAAAATATTTACTCATGGCTTATAAATCAAAATGATGATTTCTAATGCAATTTCAAAATTGGATTGAAATTTGTCAGAAACTAGAAACTAGGAAACTTCAATGCTGAAGATATATAATACATTATTTGGATTTACAATCTATTTTCCATTTTGTACTGGCTCTTCTGTCTTTCTATTACTTTACCTGTACGTTTTTTTCTTTTATGTTTTTATCATGGCATGCAAACTCAGAAAACCTGTTAAGGTAACTATATAATGCAGCCTAAATATCCAGTTAACATATAGCTATGGAAACCAGGAAACAGAAACAGCACTCTAGTCATTCCTTTGGACAACTATGGCTAATTGTGTGTGTGAGTATGTGTGTGAATTCATTAGTTTATTCACCTTTAATTGGAAAGATTAAAAAAACTGGTACTGAATTCCAAATCTATAATGATCTGTCTATAAATATGACTAGTGCTGTCCAACCTGTAAACCAGCACTTAATAAGCATGTAACCAATATCATTAGATAACCAATAACCATGTGATATCAGGAGATCTTCAGTAGGTCTGTGTTGTTTATTTACCCTTGTCAGCCTTCGGCCTTTTGGCACGGTATGAGGAACACCTGACTGGGATTTGAGAGCTGGGTTCTAACCTCACCTCTTTAACCAACTGTGTGATCCCCTTAGGAACTCCTCTTAGGCACCCAGGTTCCTCACCTGCAAAATGGTTCGATGTAGAGCTCTAGTATTATGTAATAGAAAAGATCCTTTTCCATAAAATTGGGCAGTCATGAGATAATAACATTTGAGGATTCAGATTGCTGTGTATAGTCCCTGAGAAAGTACCTGGCACATAGTAAGCTCTTAGGAAAAAGGCAGCTATTCTTATCATATGTTTCTATTTTTCATTCTCTAGTAAATAATTCCTGAACTTGCACAGTAAGTGTTGTTTTGTCCCATGACTCAATAACAGATACCATTGTCTGACAAGCCCAAGGAGAATGTTAAGACCTAACAGGCAGTCCTGTTCCTTAGGTTCTGTTACCTTTGAGAGTTAATTTTCTCTCAAAGGTTAATGTCAATTTTGTTAGTCAGACATGTGAAGTATAAAAAAGTTATTCTGACACAATCCCAATACAATTCACCAGGCCCCCACCACCTTTTTTTTTTTTTTTAAATCATGGGATCTCAACACTCAAGAATTAAACTTTTGTTCTGTTTTGCTTGTTCATTGCTGTTTGCCTAGTTATTTAATCAGCCTGTTTCCGCTATTTTTAAAAAAAAAAAAAAAAGTGAAAGAAGCTGAGGTTTCCTCAGGGCTAAACTCCTGTGTTGTTCTTCCTCCCAGAAATCTGAGTTATTATAGTAGGGGATAATGCTTGCATAATGAAATCATTGGGACAATTCTCCATCCACTCCTACCTCCATCTCGGACAATGAATTCCTTGTCTCTGTGGTGTCCAACTCTCTCTACCCTGCTCCGGTGCCCAGCAGCTAAGTCAGCCGTGGGAGAGACTGGGAACTGGGCGTCGCGCTCTTCCCTCTGGCAGCGCGCGGGGGTGTGCGGAGTGTGCGCGGAAAAAGCGCCCCTGGCGTCCTGCGCGCCTGCTGACGCTCGCCGCGCGAGCACCAGGAGGGGGAGACTCGGACTCGCTTATCTCCCGCTGTGCTAACTTCAAACTGCCCCGGCTGGGGGAGTTGAGAGCGCGTAGACAGGGCGAGAAAACTTCTCCACCTAGAAAGTTTCACCTTGGCGGGGGCGGGGGAGGGGCGGGAGGAAACGCGACCCCCGCCGGGACTGGCGCTGCTCGCGGGCGGCAGGAAGGGCGGGGGCCGATTTCCCCCTCTGGGTGGTGCCAGTCCCCACCTCAGCGGTCCTAGGACCAGCGGACGAGGCGAACTACCCCGCGCGAGACAGACGGACACGTGCTGGGGCGGGCAGGCGGGAGAGCTCTTCGGTCGGGTCGCCTGGCCGTGCTTCCCGCCTGGACGCGCCCGGGACGGCCGCGGGCCGCGCGCGCCGATGCCCGGCTGAGTCACCCGCCGGGTAGCGCGCGGGTGAGAAGGGGCGGAGGGAGCGCGGCCGGCTGACGGACCCGGCACTCGGCTCGGCCCCGCCGCAGGTGACCCGGACGCTCTCGCCGCCCAGAGCGCCCCGAGCGCTTTGTGACCAGATGCGGAACCCAGTGGAGGGCGCGAGCCAGATGTGGGGCGACAGCTGACTTGCGGCAGCGAGGCGCGGAGTACGCGGGTGGTCTCTGCGCGACTGACTTCGCGGCTCTCGGACACCGCAAGGTAAAAGCTACAGCTTGCTTGGGACCCCGCACCCCACCCTTCGGCCCCAGCGTTCTGCTCTTTGTTCCCCAGAGGGACCTGAGAGCTATTCAGAGGGCACGACTAAGGGGGTGGGCGAGTTAGGGGCTTCAGAAACTGAAGGGATGTGCCGGGGGAGAGGTGTAAACTAGAGTGGGGCTTTTCTTTTTAGGGGTTTGCTGCTGACGGCCACCTGTAGGACTCAGGAGAGAGAGGGGCATTGGAGTAAGGGGTGATGTACGACTGTTATGGCCTGGCATGTTTTGAGACTGTAATCTGACTCAGCCCTTAGAAAAGGGATTTGGTCACCCTGCCCTAGGGTGATGCGGCAGGCAAGATCCAAGCCCCGTAGGTTTCCTTGTTCCCAACTCGCTTTATCTGTAATACGTGAGGATCTTAACAAGGGGCAGGTGTTTTCGTGAAGGTCTGAATTCTACATTTCTGGCAAATACACAGGGCTTGTGATCCATCATTTTCAATCTTACCTTATCTCTTTGCTGGGGCTGCGGGAAGGACATCTATCTTATTAG
This sequence comes from Mustela nivalis, assembly GCF_964662115.1. Lineage (NCBI taxonomy): Eukaryota > Metazoa > Chordata > Mammalia > Carnivora > Mustelidae > Mustela > Mustela nivalis. The sequence goes on along the minus strand of NC_139031.1, from coordinate 32,127,360 downwards.
GTGAACTAGATTATAACCAGAGGTCGGTCGGTCTAGCTAGTACAGGTATTGACCCAATAATTTAAGCACCAGTGAAAGTATTTTCACCTACTATTGCCAATACAGGATTTACTCTAAAGTGTGGTTTCCCATTTCATACCTTTTATGTTTTAAGAGCCATTTACTAATTTGGCATTTGGAGAGATTTCCAGTGGTTATTCACTGTTGCCCAGTGTTTTTTTTTTTTACCTTATCACAGTTTAATGTTCAGAGGAGCTTGGGGCAGATTGAAATATTGTCAACTCTCTTAGGCAAAATAACCAGGATACTGTAATTGCCAAGTTAAGATGGTCAATGAATATGAGAGGTTGTAAAAACTGACATTAGAGAGAATATAGACTGTGTGGAACCTCTCCTGAATTTTAAGAACACTGTTCACATTTTGTAGAGTTGGGTGGAGGTTTTTTCTGTCGTTTTCATCAGCCAGACACATGGACATTGCCATGCAAATAGATCCAGAAAAATATTATTTTCCTTTATAGCTGAAGTATTATAGCTGACTAATGCATTTTTTCTGCATGAAGATGATCTGAAAATGTTGTACATCATCTTTCTCTGTGCTACAGGGACATAAATTGTGTTTTTATGTAAACTGTTAAGTGGTGCTTAGGTAATTTACATGTATATAGCTTTCCTTTCTATCTCTAAGCTTATTGGGCTTTGTTTTAATATGTATACTTCCATAATAGAACAGAAGTGAGGTGCTTTGGTTCCAATCATATACTGCAAGTCTGTGATGTATTCAATGTTCATGATTTTTGAATTGCTGAAAAATACCCGTAACACTTCTATTTCTTAACACTTCTATTACTCCTAAGAAATTTTTGTAGTACCAAAAATGTGTGTGAGTACCTATAAAATATACTGGTGTTTTAGAAAATCTGTTCAGGTTTCAATCTTAACTGTGCATAAGCTTAAAATTATATACCTAAATATATTTTGACTTTAACATGATGGACTTCATAGCATGTAGAAGATGATCTGCTGAGTACGGTTTTTGAAAGATTGCTTTGTTCTTTATATATCACAGTAAATGTTTACATTAGATGTGTACTCCATGCCTTCAGAATTAATGTGTGAGTTTTATCTGAATGATAAAGACATACAAGATTAAACACAAGTCAGTATGAAAGCTGATAATATTTTTGTGACTTTTAATACTGTAATAAAAGGAAAATGACACATTTCTAAGCAGGAGAAATACAAATAAATTCCTTAAGACTGTACAAGCATATGTCCCACTGTAATCTCAATATTTTTAAAATTTGTCTTGATGTGGGTTAGACTAAGAAATACAGTTCAAAAGTCAACTTTCTTAGTTGTTGGTTAAAAAAATTTCAAAATAATAGTACAACTTTTTCATTTTACAGATATATACAATAGCCTCAAATAAACTTTTTCTCAAATGTGGTCATCTCAAAACAAAGTGAATAACTCAAAAGGGTTATTCCTTTGAAAACACAACTTTCTCTAGGTGACTGCACCAGTGCCTATGGTGACACACCCATGAAAAGTACAGGGCTCCGTACACGTACACATTCAGAACACTTCCCATCTCTCTACCCTTTCCACTTCATCCCTTCCCCTTGGTTATATCAGAGTTGCTTCCAAACCCTTCTGTGCCCCCATTTTTCCACTCTAATTTCATGGTTTCTCCTTTGCTGTCATTAGGCTCACCAGAGCCAGCTATGCTTTCTTTTCCCCATTATTCCTAATATTTTCCTCAGGCTGCTGTGCTTGTTAAGGGGATACCAAATATCCTAATTGCACTGCCTTAAGGGAAGAAAATATGAAGAAACTCAAGTACCAGGAAATTAACCTTCTTTACCTCTCTGGTATATGTTGAAACTGGTGTGTTTGACATAGAGCCCTCAGGGCAGTTTTCTCATGGGCTTTGCTCAATGCAAAATAAATAGTAACCTCTTAGTAATGAATGATAAATATACTGACTAATGTCAATTTAGGATCTCTTTGATTCCTTTTTCTTAACTGGCACCAAGTTGATGCCAGGCTCACATTTGCCTCACCAAAAATAGCTAAGAACTGTATGTTCAGCGTCATATGTGTTTGGCACTAGAGAAATATTTTTTAAAAAAGGAGAAATGAAATCTCTGCCCTTGAAGAGTTTATAATCTAGATATTCAGATAAATAACTCATATAAAATGGAACTAAGATCCATAATTATTAAGGGGATATAACTTGAAAATGATATTAGAAATCATCCCATTTAAATAATAGAAAAAATTTTTTTTAATCTAAAGAATGGAACTTAAAGACCTCTTAAAATTTTCAAGCTGTTTCTGAGCATATCCTCTTTCTGTTACTACAACAACCTTACAAAATCGACAAGGCTGATATCAATATTGTAACCTTTCCTGCCTATAGGTAAGGAAATTGTGTTTGAGGCTAGCCTCCATGCTATCTCAACAGCACCTCTGCCCAGCCATCAATAAAGGTTAACTATTTGAAGCATTTTCTGCTGAAGCATAGCTTGGGATCCTTAGGTTAGTGATAATGATGAATGTAACATTTCTAGTCTCTAGAGTTTTTCTCACCTTCTGTTTCTCCAGTTCTCTTTTTTGTTCTTTCTCTTTTCGTGGTAAAGCATACCAGAAAAAGCCTTCATTCATATGTGTGAGGCATTCTGCTCTTGTTATCAGATTAAGAGCTGTGAGTAATTTTGTAATCTATCCTACTATCAGAAAGCTCATTCTCAGATATCTCTTCAGCTGTGTTTAACAGTTTAGTATATTCCCCTTGGGATTTGTTTCAATGAAAACATCCAGTAAAATCTTACTACAGATCCTTTGCTTTTCAAGGGACAAAATGAAGAAAGTGTTTTTATAAGCTGTAAAATGTAATTGAGAGAAAAATCACATGTGTGGCATTTGTAGCAATAGGTGTGAGCTCAGAGGAAAAAAATAGTTAATAATTGCATATCCAGGAATACATATTTCTTCTATGATTGTGTAAATTTGCACAAGTATATTTATGCAGGTTATGCATGTTGTTTTTAATTTCTTTAATTGTGTAGCTATTAGAGCCCATAGAATTCATAGTAAGAGCCTGTGAGCCATTTAGGGGCTCTTCACAGGCTCTGTTGGTAGAGCATGTGACTTTTGATCCTGAGTTTGTGAGTTCCAGCTCCATGTTGGGTATAGAAATTACTTAAAAACAAATAAAATCTTAAAAAAAAAAAAAGGAGGGTGTGGGTCATATAAACTATATAATGATCCATAGAATTTGAAAATGTATTTCTCCTGGGGTACCTGGGTGGCTCAGTCAGTTAGGCTTCTGCCTCTGGCTCAGGTCATGATCCTGGATTCCAGGGATCCAGCCCCACATCAGGCTCCCTTGCTCAGTGGGGAGTCTGCTTCTCCCTTTCCCTCTGTTTCTCCCCCAGCTTATGTTCTCTCTCTCTCTCACTCAAATAAAATGAATAAAGATATTTAAATATATTTTCTTTTAAAGATCTTATTTATTTATTTGACAGAGAGAGACAGCAAGAAAGGAAACATAGCAGGGGGAGTGGCAGAGGGAGAAGCAAGCTTCCTGGTGAGCAGGGAGCCCGACGGCAGGGGGAGGGGAGTTCTGTCCCAGGACCCTAGGATCATGACCTGAGCCAAAGGCTGATGCTTAATGACTGAGCCACCCAGGCGCCCAGAAAATGTATTTCTTCTAATACAACAAAGTACTATTATGAATATGGTCAGGGCAGTTATGAAATGTGGTCAGAGAATCACAAGTTCTAGAGAAAGCCAAGTTCCTATACTCTTAAGAATGTGATTGAGGATTTAGTCATTCAGAGTAATTTATTGAGCACTCTGGCAAAGCAGTAGAGAATAAAACAGTCTAAGATCTCTTAAGATTCTGATGCTCTGTTCAATATTGAGGAAGGCAAACAATAAATAAAATACATAAATAAAAATGTGTGAGTGGTGATGAGAGCTGCAAGGAAGCAAATTGAAAATTGTCAAGGATTAGAGAAGGTACAGTGGTAATTGAAAAATTCAGTAGTAGAGTCAGGCCTTTGAACTAGAACCTGAAGGAGATAAGAAAATGAGCTATGTGGATATCTGGAGCAGGGCTTCTACTTTGTACTTCCTGGGAGTGCCATTCTCATTTTGTTGTCTCTGGAATTGTGCAGTACACAGCCTACACAGCTCTACTTGGAGTCCCTGACTTTTTATGGGAAGTACCTGGACAGTGCCTGCCATAGTTTATTGCAGTCTCAAAGGTGGCAGTGAAGCAGTGACTCACATCCCTCGGTTTATGGTATATGGAAGAAGCAAAATCATGGTATTTTTCTGCATTCACCTGGTCCCATGTCTGCATGCCATCCTTGATCAAGGTTATTGCTACATTCAGTTTTCCTTCTTATTTTCTACACTATGAGCCTAGCTCAAAAGGATTTGTTGAGAGTAATACCCACAGCCTTTGTCTCCAGTCCCTTGCATAGCAAATATTTGGAGACAGCAAAAGAGACAGTTGCTGTCTATGTAAGCAGCCTGTGTTTGCTGTGCACTTCTTTCTTTCTCTCCTTTCTTTTCCCTTTCCAGTTTTAAACCACTGTGTGGATTTTCTTCTTCTTTTCTTCCTGTCCCTTTGTGCCCTGCCTATGTCATGTATCAAGATTTGAAAGCGGGGAAGAAAAAAAAAAAAGAAGAAGAAGAAGGGGCACGCCTGGCTGGCTCAGTCAGTAGAACATGCAACTCGATCTCAGGGTTGTTAAGTTTGAGACGTTCATGGGCCATAGAGATTATTATGAAAAAAAGAAAGGAAAGAAAGATTTGCCACAGGTAACCTAAATGAATGAAACTAACCATTTCACTAGGGACCAACAGCCTGCTTAGAAAAAGCCCCACCTAACAGGAGGCAACCAGCATTTGGCATCATCAGAGTAGCCATGCAGCCCAGTATGTGTCATGGGCCCCTATGGTAGTGTCTTTCAAATTTTCAGAAGCAAAAACCTCTGCACTTTAAAATGTCGACTCAGCATCCTTTAAAACACTGTGCAGGATAGAGAGACAAAAAGTGTGTGTGCCAGATTTGGCTTCTGGTGGTCCTATTTGCAATCCTTAACCATGGCACTACCTGCCAATTGGTCCCCTGTGTCACCGTCAGGTGTTGTTAAATTCAGCAGCATGTTTGGCCGAAGAGTCCCAGAGCCACTTCTGTCTTGTATTTTATCTTCTAGAGTTCTCAGGTTTTTCTTCCTCTGGAAAATCAGTTTGGCAATTAAAAGAGAGAGAGAGAGAGAGAGAGAGAATTCATTACCCATTGGCACGTATTTGTTTTTCTAAACTCATCAATCAATATACTTTCTATCAAACTATATATATTTGTGAACTAAAGGCTAATCTTTTCATTCTTAACATGAAGCAATCACTTTCTGAAACCTCAGTTCATCCTAACTTTATTCAGATTTCATTTCCATGTTCTCATTCAGGATAAACTCCCTCTTCAGAATACCATGCTTTTGTTTTGTTTTGATCTGCCCGAACTTCACTAGTTGTTATTTCTCTACCATTGAAATTCAAAGCATGTACAGCATTGGTTTCAAGTGCCCTTTAGAAGCCATCAGATCAGTATGGCAATCTATTTTTCCAAAGGAATGAAAACTCACAGGTTGTGCACTAACTTATTTCCTTAAATCCTAAAAACTCAGTGAAATGTCCAGGCTAGTGGTCTTCTGGAAGGCCATTGTGTTAGAACAGAAGATTATGTACTGTATTTCTTCCTACTGTTTTAAATGCAAATATAATAATATATCATGAAACAGTACACATACTAATATCAGTGCCTTTTTCCTGTTTTGAAGTGATCCTGTGTTCCACAATAGTTGGATCTAAAATCCCAGTCCAGTTTTGAAGTTGTATGTAAGAAAAAAGAATTGACTTGAAGGAACTGAAAAGTACTGCAATTGTTCCATAAGACCATGGGATATTTCTAACTTTTAATATTTTTTTGAATATATCAAGAAGAATATTTAAAGCTGGAGACCTTTGAAACACAGTTGACCCTTGAATCTGCATATAACTTTTGATTCCCCCAAAACTTAACTACTAGTAGCCTACTTTGACTGGAAATCTTGACCAATAACAAAATTAGGCAGTTAACATATATTATGTTACATGTATTATATACTGTATTCTTACAATAAAGTGAAAAAATGTTAAGAAATTCATAAGAAAGAGAAAATATATTTACAGTACTCTGTAAGTAGACCCATGCAGTTCCAGCCATGTTGTTGAAGGGTCAGCTGTAATGTAGTCTTCACAAAGCAGTAAAGGAGAGAAGTGGAGTAAATTTGTTTAAAGGAAGGCAGGTTGTCTCCTTTGAAGTCTAATCATGTGAGAAAGGAAAATCCAGCCAAGTTTTGGGTCCACAAGACAATTCAGACTATCTTTAAAAATAAGTTTTGGCTTTTCTTAAGACCAACGTGTGTTTAGACCCACATTTTAGCTCTTAAATTTAAACCTAAGGGTCTTTTAAAGGAAATTTAATCCATGTGTTTTTGATTCACTAAATCCTAAATCATTACCCATAAACTGTATGTCTCTCTAAGCTCTTTGATGTCTAAGAAATCTTTGAAGCCATGTAAGGCCTTTTTGTTCCAGAAGAATAGGAAGTTGGTTTTTGCTAAGGGTCAGTAAACAGCATCTTCAAAAATCTGAATTAGGTCTAAAATCTCACAACCATAACAGAATGAGTATTTGAATGAGTGCTAATGCAGTTTTCTGATGCAATGTGAAAAATGTACGTACTATTAAAGACCCAGAGTAGTATTTAGTTGTAATCCTTACTAACCCCAAGGAAATTATTTTGGCACCACTCCTTTTTCTATTATAAAAAAAGATAAAGTTCAAATATTTACCATTTTATCCTAACACACAGTAGGTACTCAATAAATGTTTTGTTGAATGTTAAATGAATGACTTTTTCTTCTGCCAGACCTTCCCAGCTAATGTCAGTCTTTCTATTCAATAGCAGAATCCATCTGTCATATCTTAGAATGAATCTATTCTGAGTCGGTGACCTGGTTCAACAAATTTTAAAAATAAGCCATCAAACTAAATATATGACATTTATTGAAACTCATTCTGTACCATGAAGCAACTGCCTTGCAAAGAGTGCTGAAAATAGGAAGGCATTTCTAGGCTAATTAGATTAAATATTCAGTTGTTACCATATGCTTTCTGAAAATTGATTTTTTTCCCCTCTTACTTTTCCTGCCATTCTTCCTCCCACCTTGACATGCTTACTGATTGAAAGCTATGCACAAAAAGGGCAGGTCGTTTGTATCTATAAGCAAGTTCAAACAGGCTTAGAAAATGTAATGCTATAATCATAAGTTGCCATAATGTAGGAGGGAAGAGAGGGATACTCAACAATAATGGGGGTGTTGGGTTTTACTCCAGATTACATAGATGACACATCTTTGAACTCTATTGTGTGGAGAAAAACACCTTCTTACTGTAGTTAGACTTCCTGTTTATGAGTGTGTATTTTCTGGTGACTAGACTTCCCATATGGACTCAGCACAAATATGTAGCTCCAAGTGCTGCTGAAATGCACATGATTAAAGTATTGATGGCTATGGAGACAGCAACTCCTTCTCTCTAAAAGAAATAAAGTAGTATTTAGAAGAAGGCATAGTAATGAAACATGGGCATTGAGATTTTTCTTGGTACCATGGTGTATATTTCTAACTACTTCCCACATTTTGTCCTCAGGAAACTTTTCCTGATCACAAGTGTTGTTTCTATATGACATTAGGGTGACAGAATTTGGTGATTTCTTATATCTTGGTGGGGAGAAAAAGGAAAATTGTGTTATTATGGTCTTTAAGTAGAGGTTCTTTTAGGTGAACCTGAAGGTCTACTGAATACATACACCATCATGAAACTTGTTTTAAAACTTAATTATGGATAGCACTGTATAAGGAGTAACTTATTTATATAGTTTTGACATGCTTAATTTCTATATCAATGGTTAATCAAACCATGAGTAATAATCATATATCAATATGTACATATTCAAATGTAGGTGATTTTTTAAAGCTAATTAAAAGTTCTCATAATTTGATAAACAAGCAGCCAAATGCCTTTGTATTTATACATTTGGAAAACTGTAGTTCAATTTAAGAAGGTTTTTATGATAACTCTTTTGCCACAAATAGAGAAAATAGATAATGAAGGAGAAGACTTAGAAGTTTTAATGGGATGTTAGATCATTGAGGTTACAGGAGGGGAGAAGTGGTGGATATGCTGAAAGGTCACAGGCTTGGGTGCGTTGCAAGTAGTGAAGACTATGTCACAATTAAGAATCAGGCTGCTGCTTTCCAAATAGGAAAAAGGCTAGTCAAAACTGAGTGGGTAATCAAGGGACACTCCCAGGAAAATGGTGGAGCATGTGATAGGTGAAACAAAGTCTGAACTTCCTCCGTCACATGGTTTAATTCTGGGAGAAGAGGCTATCATCTGCCCAGTCCTACCTAGATCAGGCTTCTTAGTCTATTCTACCTTCAGATACCAGTAAGAATAGCAACATTATGCAGCAGGAGGCAGCAGGAACTTTTATTCTGAGTGTTCAAAACACATTCTAAGCATTCTATTAGCTACTTGCAAACACTACAAATGAAATTCTATATTCATAGAATTCATAGTATTAAAAGAAAAACCAAGAAAACTTACAAAATTTTAAAAATATTTTATTTGGTTTAGAGAGAGAGAGAGAGAGATACAAGCAGGGGAGAGGGAAAGGGAGAAGCAGACTCCCCACTGATCTGGGAGCCCAGGACCTGGAGATCATGACCTGGGGATCATGACTTGAGCCAAAGGCAGATGCTTAACCATCTGAGCCACCCAAACTCCCCTACAAATTTTTTACACCATGTTCTTGACTAGAATTTTCTAGTACATCAGCTCATTATAATCAATTAATGTTGGGATCAAAAGTTACAGCCCTCAAAACTATATGCATAACTATTCTTCATTAGAATATCATCCGCTGGGGATATATATTTCTTTCAGGTTATTATCTTAAGGCTATTTCTTGGACTTTGATTATGCAGAGTTCATGCTGGAGTATGTGTAGTAACTATATGTTATGTTCTAAACACAAACTCCGTGCGCTAAACTTGAGGAAAACTTATATCAGGCTCTGCCTTTACCTTCTGTCTTTTTGCTCCTCTGAGAGTCTTAGATAGGCAGCTGTCACCTGACTGTGGCCTCACATCCAGGTAGAATCCCTTCAGCTTCTGCTGTACTGTCCAAGTTTTGATCATGTTCTGACCACGTCTAGTTAAGCTAAAGACAGTAAAGAGATAGAATCGTTTAGGGCCCAAACAAACCTTTGGGCTTAAAATATTATTACACTAGTTGTTTTTTTATTAAGTATGAAATAGTATATAAAGCAGCAGCCAAAATAAAGTTTGTTGATGGAAAAAAAGTATCTTCCTAACAGAAATGAATACACATTTTGGATTTTTCAGAAATTCATTTTCTGTCATGTCAAAATTAAGATACTTTTAAATTTTATTTCAGTTTTACTAAAACATAACTTGGATTCTTTATTGAGATCTATACATGAGAATTCAGTGATTTTAAACATACTACTGCTCTTCAAAGAGCTTACAAAAAAGAGAGTATTCTTTAAATTACCAAAGAGTGCAGATAAAACCCCAGACAGTTTCATTAACAGCAATGAAAGGTGACAGCCCTTGAGTCTATGTCATAAGTTAATTAATTACTTTCCAAATGTTATTAAAGATTCTGAATGAATAACTAGACTGGTATTTGAGATCAAGCCTCCTTCACAATTCCTAAGTGGGTTTTAATTTTCAGAGTTAGATGATCACTATATCTGATTCATTTCTTTAACATTTTCAGATTGTTGCTTTATTGAAAAGAGAACAGAGTAACTATCTCATATGTTTTTCTTTTCCCTGAAATTATTCCTTGCAGATTTTAATAAAATTTGTTTTGAAATAAAAATAATCAAATGTTGGCCTTTAATAAAGGCCCATAGATCTGATGAGTTATATAAATATTGCAAGGAATTCACTATCAAGGTCATGATTGTGGAACCATTTAATTCCCAAATCTGCCTTGCTGACTTCTTGGACACACCACTGGAATCAGCATATTATGTTAGGATGAGTGTCATCTCAAGCAAACTTTTAGTCATTTTCCATTTTCCTCATTTCCACAATGATTCCAAACTTTCACCATTTTCTTAAGCTCTTGAAATCTCTTTGGCTTTCTTTATTCTCCATGTGATATTTCCCTTTATAGTTTAGAGAATAAACAGAATCCCAGATGGCTTCCATGTCACCTGTTATTACCTTCCTGCATGTCTCAAATGATAAGTCTTTTCAGCGTTATGGTCTTGATTCCATACGTCCCCAACATCTTAGAACACCTTGCTCCATTTTTCCCTTCCTACCAAACCTTCCCACCTTTTAAAATCTTCCTCACTTTTTTTCATTCAGTCCTTACTCGATGCTGCTTCAAGCAAAAAAGAACTTATGCGGATATCCTGATAGGATTTTTACTGTACAATTACCTTAAGTATTCGCTCCTGCTTCTATCTTACCTGTTAAATAAATTTAGAATTCTTTAAAATAACTTCTTATTTATTGTCTCTACTCTCATTCATTCTTTAATTGATTCCACTCTAGCAGTCTGTTCCCAACTACCAAGAAGATATCTTCTCTCTAATAACCATCAACCTCCTCATTGCCAAATCTGATGGACACTTCTGTTTTTATCCCACTTGACCCTCTGTGATATCTGACCCTTTACATATTGCTCCTTCTTTTTGAAATTTCTAGCATCTGAAATACCAGACTTTCATTTTTACATTTAAATTTAGATTTAAACTTTACATATAAAGTTTGAATTCCTTCTTTCTGCATACTGAACATGCCTATAGGTGATCTCACTTACATCCATAACTTCAACTACACTAATAGGCCAGTGGTTCATAATTGCTCTAACTCCCTCTGCTCTAGAGCACCATGCCCATGTTATTAGCTACCTTATGGATACTTCCACTTGAATAACCAAAAGATATCTCAGAATTATTAACTGAACTTTTTTTTTTGCCCCCAAACTTTTCTCTGCCTTTTACCTTACCTTTGTTTATGACATTTTTAGACCTCCCTGACTTCCTAGTGTTCCCCTATGATCAAAATCCGTGTTGAATCATTGTCATATAAATTTTCTCTTTAATATCTTTCTAATATATCTTTTTTCCCCTATCATATCCATACTGCCAAAGTCTTTGTTCAGAGTCATTCTTTATTAATTCATTTCATTATCCATTCTTCAAATCCTTGCCAGGTTCTATGTAATGACACTATGCTAGGAACTAAAAATGGATCTTTCAGTCTAGTGGGAGATACAGATAAGTAAATTACAACAAAACATAATAAAGTCTAACTAAAGAGAAGAGAGGTTTGATATGGAAGCATGTGGAACAGTTTCTAATCCATTCCTAGAGGGTGAGAGAGGTATAAGAGAAGGCTTCCTGAAAGAGTGTCACCTATGATAAGACTTGAGGAGAGAGTAAGTTAACCAGGTGATTGTGAGGACAAGAGTATTCCATAAAAAGGGACCCATGTATGCTGAACAAGAGAGCACATGGCTTGCTTCAGCAACTTGAAGAAGGACAAGGTGGCCAGAACCTAGGTTTGGGGGAGAGGAGCAGTGATTGCAAGAGGCAAGGCTGGAGAGTTAGGCAGAGTCCAAATCATGCATGGCTCTCAAATGCTAAGGAGTTAAACTATTTTTAAAGAGCAAAGTTACATAATCAAATTGTCAATTTAGAAAGATATCTCTGGTACATTGGGGAATGGATGATGAGGAACAAGAATGGAGTCGGGATACCAAATAGGAAGCTGTTGTCATTATCCAGGCAAGAAGTGACACTGCCCTCAACTATGGGTGGCAGTGGGGTTGGAAGCAGATGGACATATTTAAAACACCTGTAAATGGGAGTCAAGAATGATGTCCTGGAAAAGTAAGAAATGTTAGACATTGAGAGAGGATATGGAGTGGTAGAACAAGTTTTCATGAGAGTAAATGGAGGTGCCAGAAAGAACATCTGACTGTTTTGTCTCATTTGCCTTCTTCTTCCTAGCTTTGGTGTGCCCCAGCACACAGGCCTCCTCTACATTCTCCTTTCCTTGGTGGTCTCATCCAATTTCATGGCTTTTCATAACATCAATATGCAGACAGCTTCCCAGTTTAAATTTCTAGTACAGATCTTTCTCCTTAAATCAAGGACTCAGATATCCAACTGCATACTCAATATCTCCAATTGGATACCCAAAAAGTATCTCAAACATGAACAGAACTACATGCCCTGATTGTCACACATTCCTGCCAAACTTGCTCTATATCAGCTTCTCTACCTACCAGTAACTGGCAAAATCCTTCTCTCTGTTACAAAAAAATATTTGGAGTATTCATGACTCCTTTTTTCTCACACACCTCATCTCCAAATCCATTAGCAAATCCTCATAGCTCTGTCTCAGATATAACCAGAATTCAGCAAGCCACTGCCATCACTCACTGGACTACTGCAGCAGCCTCCTAACTGATCTTACTTCTCCATTTTTACCCTGTCCCATTCTCCTGCCACCACCAGTCTTCTTCCATACACAGTCAAGGTGATTCCCTTCAAATTTATTCACTCCCATGCGCAACACCCTACAATAGCTCTTCATTCACTCTAGGAAAAGCCCAAGTCTCACAGTGACCTACAGTGCCCTATACGGTCTGATTCTTTTTTTCCTCTCTGATCTTTTCTCACAGTTTGGTTCCTTTGGCCTCTGTAAGAAGAAAAAGTTATCTTTCACATCTCAGGTGGCTAAGTCCTATCCTCCTTCAACTCTTTGCTTAAAAGCCAACTACCCAATTTTTCAAAGCTGCAGACCTCTCCCACCACCTTCCTTCTAAGTGCTCCTGAGCCTTTCACCCTGTTTTCTTTCTCTTTCTCTTTCTCTCTCTCTCCTTTTTTTTTTTTTTTTTTTTTTTTTTGCCAGTAACACAACACTCATCAACATGTAACACACCACATGTATAATTTGTTGTCTGGATCTAACTGCTAGAAAGTAAGTTCCACAAGAGCAGGGTGTTTGTTTTGTTTACTGATGTACCCTCCCAAGCACCTCCCATATATTAAGGCTTCAGTTAATATTTGTGAGATTGTCTTTTTTTTTTTTTAATTTTTTATTTTTTATAAACATATATTTTTATCCCCAGGGGTACAGGTCTGTGAATCACCAGGTTTACACACTTCACAGCACTCACCAAAGCGCATACCCTCCCCAATGTCCATAATCCCACCCCCTTCTCCCAACCCCCCTCCCCCCAGCAACCCTCAGTTTGTTTTGTGAGATTAAGAGTCACTTATGGTTTGTCTCCCTCCCAATTCCATCTTGTTACATTGATTCTTCTTCTACCCACTTAAGCCCCCATGTTGCATCACCACTTCCTCATATCAGTGAGATCATATGATAGTTGTCTTTCTCTGCTTGACTTATTTCACTAAGCATGATATGCTCTAGTTCCATCCATGTTGTCGCAAATGGCAAGATTTCATTTCTTTTGATGGCTGCATAGTATTCCATTGTGTATATATACCACCTCTTCTTGATCCATTCATCTGTTGATGGACATCTAGGTTCTTTCCATAGTTTGGCTATTGTGGATTTGCTGCTATAAACATTCGGGTGCACGTGCCCCTTTGGATCACTATGTTTGTATCTTTAGGGTAAATACCCAATAGTGCAATTGCTGGGTCATAGGGCAGTTCTATTTTCAACATTTTGAGGAACCTCCATGCTGTTTTCCAGAGTGGCTGCACCAGCTTGCATTCCCACCAACAGTGTAGGAGGGTTCCCCTTTCTCCGCATCCTTGCCAGCATCTGTCATTTCCTGACTTGTTGATTTTAGCCATTCTGACTGGTGTGAGGTGATATCTCATTGTGGTTTTGATTTGTATTTCCCTGATGCCGAGTAATATGGAGCACTTTTTCATGTGTCTGTTGGCCATCTGGATGTCTTCTTTGCAGAAATGTCTGTTCATGTCCTCTGCCCATTTCTTGATTGGATTATTTGTTCTTTGGGTGTTGAGTTTGCTAAGTTCTTTATAGATTTTGGACACAAGTCCTTTATCTGATATGTCGTTTGCAAATATCTTGTGAGATTTAGTCTTAAATAACTGTTGGATATACAAAACTGATGCTTGAGAAATGGATTTCTATACTGTCTGGAAACAAAAAGATGAAGATACAGATTGGGGAATCTTCACTCTTATTAATCTTCATCTTCTATTGTCTGGACAGATGGAGTGACTTTCCATCATGTCTTCTGGCCTCTAGATTCTTTCC